>NC_134207.1:4625000-4925000 GCF_965140235.1 Caretta caretta
CCTTTGAAACAGGTGGCTCTGTGGCTGAGCCACACTAGAATTATTGTTGGTTTCATTTGTCTCCTGCTTTTTCACTTGCCTGTCTTCCCTGATAGATTTGTAGAAGCCTGTTAGGCTAATGCGAACTCATCCTTCTTTCCAGCGATTCCCCTAAAGCCCTGAATGGCTGTAGACGTACCACCTTTGCCGTTCATTTTCTAATCCTGGCGTTCATTGCCCTCAGGGGCTCCTCTACCCTGAACTGAGTTCCAAGTAACGGAAAATAAACACTTAACTTCTGCTATTGCCCATTTTCCACTGACTTTGGGGTTCAGTTTGGTGCCTACCCTTCCTGACTGTCTTGATGGCAGCTCCTGTGGCTTTCTCCCTGCAAGTCTTAATGGCCTCTTGTGACCCCACCAGGGGTCCACAGTCCCTCTCTGTTTCCAATGTGGATCCTCGTGACCCTCAGATGTCGGAGCAGTTTACAGAGCCCTGCTGGCCCATTTCTTGGTCCTTGCATTTTTCCTTTACAAAGGAATTGAAATCAGTTGTCTCTGGGAAGCTCAGCTCCCACTCTTTATCCTTGCACTGTACCTTTCTCATTAGGGTACTTTATTCCTCTCACTTTTAGGAACATAGGATTTACCCTACCAGTTTAGATGATTAGTTAATCTATCCCAACAATGGCTGCTAGTTTACTGTCTTTCTCTACTTACCATGCTTGATTATTGCTACTCTTGGCATGTGCTAATAATATTCTATCTCTTGAGAAATAACATAGTCAACTGAACAAAGGCCTGCAGAAATAAACAGCAAAGGGTGGTGAGTTGTCATCATCTGGTCATACATGCTGTCTTTCTGTCAGTACAGCTTCTGTGTGATTGTAGGCATCAGAAATTATGCAGCAGAGAATTTAGGAAGTTTTTCTGGCTCCTCAGCCCAACACTGAGCTCCAGCAGGCTATGGCATATTCTCCCCAAGGAAGAGATGGAAGCCTCATTATTTGGTTCCTTGAAAATTGTATTGGAGAAATTGCTGAAAAATGTAGAGGAGAATTCTGCTTTGGCTGGGAGACGGACTAGATTGGCTAATGTCTTTCCTGCTTCTGAGTTCTATGGTGGCTGTGGAGAAGTAAAATGTAAGTGATTGGAGCCTTTGAGATAAAGGGTGCTATGTAAATAAGAGGGAGGTAGTCTTTTTCCGTGGTCACCCAATTTGGCGAGGATGTAAGATCTCAAGATGAACCTGTGTCCATGAGAACGCATGGACATACAAATCCATTCTAAGAAATTCTGGTTTTAGGGAAACAATCCTGTTTTGTCACTTTGTATAAAAAAGTTAGACTGTCCTCTCACGTTGAATATTTATTTTATCTATTCAGTAATTTTGGGGGAGAAAAAATTAAAACAAATGAAAATTACCGATGGTTGAAGATGATGGAAGATGGATGAATACTAGCCTTGAGAATGATCCCATTGTTAAGATAAAGGACTTGGAGTTTGAGTTCTGTTCCTGGCTATACCACAGACTCCCTATGTGATGCTAGGAAAGGCTGTTTATTCTCTCTCTTCCCCCTTCCCCCCACATAGATTTCCCATCTGTAAAATGGGGATCATGCTTCCCTAGCTCTCATGAGTGTTGTGTGTCTGAATGAATGCACAGACCCACTTAGAATGTGCTGTGGAAGAGCAAAGTAGATTATCGTGAAGCTTAACCAGAGAGGTTTGCCACCTTGATGTTACAGCGTTCAAACATCGTCCTAAAAGTCGAAAGAGTGGCACACTTTGGTTCTTTGACTCCATCAGCTCATAAGGAACCTTGGGAAGGATGCATACATAAGTATCGCTTTAAGACTTTTATGGCAATAAGGTGCCATTGTGAAGGTCAGCCATAAGGTGTTTAAGTTTCCACACCAGGTTTTTTCTTTCCTCTTCTCCTTGGGTGTGGTTGGTGTGAATTGTTCACGGGGGAGGCATGTCTCGGAGTAAAACCACCATCTCAGCAATGCACAGAGCACTTTGGTGTGCATGAGCTGTGAGCCCTGGCTGATAAATGGTGCTCATATCCCATTCAAATATGATGCAAGCAGTTTTTTTGTAGTTTGTCTTCCATTGCGGTAGTAAAGTTTTTAATTAGGAAAGCTAATGAGATCGATTAGTCATTAGAACTGACCTCTGGATCTCTGCAAGGAGCGTGCATGTGTGTGCTGGGCTGATAACGGGAGACGCTGGGGTATTGTTTGTAATAAAAGCGTAAAGTGTTTGATTTGAGTGAAATGTGCCACAGGGAATACATCATGCGGCGAAAAAAAATTACAACCCTGGGAGCCTGTAATGAAGGGAATTAAACCAACATCCTATCTAAATAACATGATTATCTACACAAAACCCCTCAGCTAGCAAGTAATAATAGAAAACAGAGCTGCTTCGGAGAGTCTCTTTCAGAACATGGTTAATGCCAGAGACTCGCGCACAGAAGAGCAGCTACTGTATAAATGCAACATCCAATTACTGCTGTGGAATAGTTTACCGGACGCCGGTCTGTCTGTGTTTTGGGAATGGTGGGGAGGGGGAACTGAAAGCCACAACAATTTGGGACCTCCATTTCTTACATCACTTGTAAGTGCAAGGCAGTGAGGGATGTTAAGTAGGAGTTTGATTGGATGTCTGATTGATTAACAGCCACTAGAGCTTGTAAAGGTGCCAACCCCCCCCCCCCAAAAAAAAAACCAAAACCAAAACAAAAAACGGTGGTGTAATGTATTTGACAAATTCCTAATTTAAATAATTGTATAAGGTCAGAACATAGGTAAAGAGTCAGCTAATGTATCACATATGAAAGTAGCATGCTTAGGCAAATTCCTACAGGGATCTGTACATATTACACAGTAATACACAGTATTCTTGCCAGCAAGTTAAAAAAGTATGGATTTGGATGAATGGACTATAAGATGGATAGAAAGCTGGCTAGATTGCTTGATACTGCCTGCGAACTAGACATTGAGCCGTTGATCACTACCTGTTGAGCCCGACAGAGTGCCCTTGGGGCCGGTTTTGTTCAACATCTTTATTAATGATCTGGATGATGGGATAGATTTCACCCTCAGCAACTTTGTGGATGACACTAAGGTGGGGGGAGAGGAAGATACGCTGGAGGGTAGGGATAGGGTCCAGAGTGACCTAGACAGATTGGGGGATTGGGCCAAAAGAAATCTGATGCAGTTCATGAAGGACAAGTGCAGAGTCCTGTACTTAGGATGGAAGAATCCCATGCACCGCTACAGGCTGGGGACCGAATGACTAAGCAGCAGTTCTGCAGAAAAGGACCTGGGGATGAGAAGCTGGATATGAGTCAGCAGTGTGCCCTTGTTGCCAAGAAGGCTAACAGCCTATTGGGCTGCATTAGTAGGAGCATTGCCAGCAGATCGAGGGACGTGATTATTCCTCTCTATTCGGCACTGGTGAGGCCACATCTGGAGTATTGTGTCCAGTTTTGGTCCCCCTACTACAGAAAGGATGTGGACAAATTGGAGAGAGTCCAGCAGAGGGCAATGAAAACGATCAAGGGGCTGAGGTACATGACTTACGAGGAGAGGCTGAGGGAACTGGGTTTGTTTAGTCTGCGGAAGAGAAGAATGAGGGGGGATTTGATAGCTGCTTTCAACTACCTGAAAGAGGGTTCCAAAGAGGGTGGAGCTCTGCCCTTCTCAGTGGTGGCAGATGACGGAACAAGGAGCAATGGTCTCAAGTTGCAGTGGGGGAGATCCAGGCTGGATATTAGGAAACACTGTTTCCCTAGGAGGGTGGTGAAGCACTGCAATGGGTTCCCTAGGGAGGTGGTGTAATCTCCATCCTTAGAGGTTTTTAAGGCCCGGCTTGACAAGCCCTGGCTGGGATGATTTAGTTGGGGTTGGTCCTGCTTTGAGCAGGGGGTTGGACTAGATGACCTCCTGAGGTTTCTTACGACCCTAATATTCTATGATCCTACATGCAAGGAAACACACATGTGAAAGTTTAGAAATAGGATGTAGTCTAATGGTTGGCAAGGGGAAACAGGGAGCCAGGACTCCTGGGTTCTCTTCACACTTCTGCCACTGCTTTTCTGCATGACCTCTGTGTAAAATAGCTTCATGACTTTTAAGATCCATAAAAAGCTTTACTGAAATTTTAAGTGTAGTCTTATTAAATCTATGGATATGAAATGTGTAGAGTGAGTCAGCCTAACCATTATATTCCCCTTCTTTTAAAGGGGGAGAGGCAGAACTGCTTTCCAGGGTGGACCTCTGCAATATTATAGATGCTTTGGCAGAAACGTGTCCTCATATGAATTGTGAATGGCTTTGTTTGAGGCCATGCAGAGAAGTGGAGTCATTTCTTTTTTTGTTCCAACTCTGGACTTTCTTCTAGAGCAGTGGTTCTCAAAGCTGGTCCTCTGCTTGCTCAGGGAAAGCCCCTGGCGGGCCGGACTGGTTTGTTTACCTGCCGTGTCCGCAGGTTCAGCTGATCGTGGCTCCCACTGGCTACGGTTCGCTGCTCCAGGCCAATGAGGGCTGTGAGAAGGGCGGCCAGCACATCCCTTGCCCCGCGCCGCTTCCCGCAGCCCCCATTGGCCTGGAGCGGTGAACCACGGCCAGTGGGAGCTGTGATCGGCCGAACCTACGGACGCGACAGGTAAACAAACCCGTCCGGCCTGCGGGGGCTTTCCCTAAACAAGCGGCGGACCGGCTTTGAGAACCACTGTTCTAGAGGATAGCAAAACATACGAAGGCCAGGTATCATTAGAGCTCTCTGTGAGGACTCTGGAGTTTGCGCCACCGCTTGGTCTGAAATAGGCCGGATGAGGGGATAGTTTAGATCTGTTAGATAGGGCTTGGGAGAAGATTGAGGGTATGCTTCTTAGATAATGAAGGGGCGGAAAAAAGTTTTTGTAGGTGGCTGGGTGGCTGAGCGCCTGTTGAATTGATCATGTTAATGTTGCTGAGATATTGTTAATGGTGCATTAGTGCATGCAGAGTCTTGGATAGGCATTTTTTAGTTATTATTTAAATCAAAACAAATAAGTAAAATAGATGTTCCATGAACAAAACCATCTGACCTGGACATGGCTCAATAATATGATAAATTATAGTACAGTAGGTCTCAAAACGAGCTAGGTGTGCTGTACAGACACACAGGATGATGCAGTCACTGCTCTGGGGAGCTTACAGTCATTTTTAACAAATCCACTGTGGGGAACCTTTGATAAACATTCTGTTTAGATGAGAAACTGTTCAGCTTCTGTTCTACATTTTCAGACTATCCCCTTTCTCAGTCTTTAGTGCTAGGGACATTTGCAACACAACAGGATCTTTCTTTCATAGATCTTGTCTACACTAGGGAAATTTTGTAACTGCGGGACTTTGCTGACACTAATTTAGCTACATCATGTCAGTTAGATCCACTGTGATCAAGGTGAGATGAGATAGTGCTGAAACCACCAATGGGACCTGTGTCCGCTAGCGCTCCCAAGATACCTAACATTGGTAGAACTGAACTGGTGTCTGCAATGATGGGAAACTTTTACTAAATGTCCCAAGTGTAGACAGGGCCTTAGATTTCCCCACTGTCTGCAGCCTGCTATTTCCTGTTCCGTACTGGTTGTCTTTTAGAACTGGTTGATTTGGAAATGCCTTGTCAAAACCATAGGCTTCTATGTGGGGAACAAGGGGCTGGAATATCTCGGAAACAGAGAACATTTTTAATGTGAATAATTGTTAATTAAGAGAGAAGGAAGAGAAGTATTGGGAATATTTGATTTGATTTATAGAGCCGTGGGGTTTGTTTTGTTTGTTTAAGCAGAGTTTTTTACTAAAAGGCGCTGCTTTAACTTCCTGGCTTTTGTGGGTATTTAATACTTTACATTAACTTAATGTACCCTTTTTGGTATTTAATCTACTGTATAGCACTGCTACTTTTATTAATGCTGATAATTCCAGAAAGCATTATTTCTATGAGTTTCCCTACAGCAGAATCCTGTCATCCTGTAAAGCATTATAATGTGTTTTGTGCTGAGCCTATTAAATAACATTACAGTTCATAAGATTATTTCAGTGCATTTATTATTAATTATTTACATTGTGGTAGCAAATAAGGGCCCCAATAAGGAATCCAGTCCCCTTTGTGCTCAGCACTGTACAAACATATACCAAAAAAACTTAGTCTTTGGACCCAATATCCCTGTCCTTGCCAAAACAAGCTGGTTTGCATAAGAAGCTTAATCAGGCAGTCTTCTTAAAGGATTTCCTACTTGCATGCTTGAACCTCTGCATTTGCTGTATTTAAAAAGTATTGTTTGGTCTGATTTTAACAATTTGAACTAGGGCTGTCGAGTGATTAAAAAAATTAATCACATGATTAAACAATAATAGAATACCATTTATTTACATATTTTTGGATGTTTTCTACATTCAAATATATTTCAGTTACAACACAGAATATAAAGTGTAGTGCTCACTTTATATTTATTTTTGATTACAAATATTTGAACTGTAAAAAAAAACAAAAGAAATAGTATTTTTCAGTACACCTAACACAAGTACCGTCGTGCAATCTCTTTATCATGAAAGTTGAACTTACAAATATAGAATTATGTACAAAAAATAACAGCATTCAAAAATAAAACAATGTAAAACTTTAGAACCTACAAGTCCACTCAGTCCTACTTCAGCCAATCGCTCAGACAACCAAGTTTGGTTACAATTTGCAGGAGATAATGCTGCCCACGTCTTGTTTACAATGTCACCTGAAAGTGAGAACAGGCGTTCACATCGCACTGTTGTAGATGGCATCGCAAGATATTTATGTGCCAGATGCGCTAAAGATTCATATGTCCCTTCATGCTTCAACCACCATTCCAGAAGACATGCATCCATGCTGATGTCAGGTTCTGCTCGATAACGATCCAAAGCGGTGAGGACCGACACATGTTCATTTTCATCATCTGAGTCAGATCCCACCAGCAGAAGGTTGATTTTCTTTTTTGGTGGTTTGTGTTCTGTAGTTTCTGCATCGGAGTGTTGCTCTTTTAAGACATCTGAAAGTATGCTCCACACCTCACCCCTCTCAGATTTTGGAGCTTTCTCTTGCCTATCTATTGAGCTTTCTCTTGCCTCTCCCATGTGTTAAAGATTTTTTTACCGCTGTCTGAATTTGGGATGGGAGATTCATGATGCGGACCCTATTCCCGCCCTCCAGATCCTAACAGAGGTACTGAGTTGCTGAATTTGAATTAACTCTAGGACCCAGCTTCTGAATGAACTAGAAAAATGAGTACCTGTATTTTAGCTCTGATGCACAGTTATTGCCATCACATTCTGAAAACCTGCTCTGCCTATGGTGGTACTTAGCACTGATGCGACTGCTGGAATATGCCTGTACGCGTGCAGTGGTAACTCTGTGCCCCTATCACCCTTGTTATCACCACATACTAAATTTAGCTTTTGGGCTGCACTTGTCCCACCTCTCCCAACAAGGGACGCATTAGGCAAACACAAAAGTGGGGTCTGGTTTTCCCCTCTCCATCTTGCAATAATTTTAATTAGAGGATCTCCAAAAAACACAGCTGGCCCTTTAAATCAGTTATAAAACCAGAAGATTTAGTCTCAGCATGTAGTGTCAGCTTTAATTATCTGGGCAGTTATATCTGTATGTTATAAAAGTCAGGCAATTAGATGCATTCCTTAAAGCTGTGAAAAAAATTTGCTAACTATCAAGGAGAGGAAAAACAGAGTCAAACATATAACTGTTAATTGCATGAAGCATTCCGCATTAAAAACTGGCTTGTAGATCATCTTGCAAAATATTATGAAAATGATTAAATACATAAATCTAGTCAGAATGTAGATATCAGGGATAAGGTGTGTTTTCTAAATGTGTTTGAAATGTCTCAAAAGACCATTGTGCAGTAGGAAGGCTGGAATATTTGTACTCCTTAAGATGCAGTGGGGAAATGCCTGCTTCAGTCAATAGTGTGCAGAGATATAACCAAGGATGAAAATATCTTCTGCCTGTCAACTGTACTGATCACTTCTCTCTCAAACAGATCTGGCTAACTAGTCGTGTCGTTCACAGACTTCGTGTATTAATGACCCACTGAAAGTTAGAACCTCTTTGTCCATAAGCATGAGCTAGACTATGTGAGCTTAATGAGGATCGACACAGTCAGAGCATAGTAATTGCAACAGACAATGTTGCATTTTGTCCAGTTTCTACCTGGCACAGAAAAACATGAACACCCCCATAATACATCTGAATGCTTGTGCCGTACATGTGCACGTGTGTGTATGTGCACACTTGGGGGCATTACTTTCTGACTAAATTGGGGATCATAAGTAGCTGAAGTGCTGACTAGCTCTCCTTAGTCTTAGCTGGAAGCCACTCTTCTCTACGTAGTATGAACTAGTTATGTAGGTGGCTCTCCTCCTTCCCACCCGTAATCATATACATCCTAAGGATGAGAACTTTTCAGGTTGTTCTTTTGCTTACTTTCTTCCAGGGTCCAGCTTGCACCTTGTAAGGAGCCCTGGGGCTAATAAAGTCGTACAGACTCGCTACAGGATAGTGAAGAAGAATGTGGCTTCGTCTGCAAGTTCGTCGTCCTTCAGCATTCCTGTTCCCAGCTGGAAGACAAGGCGACTTGTGACATCCAGGTAATGTTTCTGCCTATGCTAATCTATTAGGATGCTAACAGACTTCTGTTGTGAGATGCACAATATATAGTGGTTCACCAGGGAGATACTTCTCCCATTTCCTGTCTGGAGAAGTTTGTCTCATGACATGCTACCTTGGAGTGACCTGCCTTTAACTACAAGGCCTAGAAAACATAATTTTTAGCATACGTACACAACTCCTCACACATTTTCGTACATACGTCTCTCAGTGATTAAATAACCAGTGTGACACAGGCTTTCAGTAGAGACCCTTACAATGACCCCTTTTGGTGAACCCATGGGATCCGTATACCCCATGTACCTCGGTGTCCTCTGTCAATTGGCATCAAGAGGTCTTGAGGTCACGCTGTCCCCTAGAGAACATGCTCTATTCTCCATACTAGTCTACAAATTTCTCTTGCACTTCACGGAAGGCATCTACTGAGTCATGGACCCTCCTCCAATTCACCTTCCTTTTATGAACCAGATGTGCCAACACTTTGTGTTTAACTGTTCACAAACAGATCAAATATGGGTTCTTCCTGCTCTTTCCCCCTACCCCCGCGTTGCTTTTCCATCAAGATATCATCATGTGTTCATATTTTATCTTCTATATAGAATCCACAAATATCCACGACTGTCATTCCACGATAGGAAATCACACAGTCAAACCAGTCCTTGTGCTACTTCTAGGCTGGCCCAGTTAGTGTTTTGAGGAGGGGCTTGTACACTGTGTTCTTGCGAATACGTTAGGCTAAAATCTCAGGGTATGTCTGTACTAGAAACTGTGCAGCGGCACAACTGTAGCGCTGCAGTGTAGACAGTTACTGCAGTGTAGACAGTTACTGCAGTGACGGAAAGGATTTTCCCTTTACTGTACGAAATCCACCTTTCTGAGAGGTGATAGCTAGTTTGATGGAAGAATTGTTACACCAACCTAGCAATGTCTACACCAGGGCTTAAGTAGGCTTAACTCCATCGCAAAGAGCGTGAAACTTTCACAGCCCTGAACAATGTAGTTAAGCCGACCCAACTCTGTAGTGTAAACCAGGCCTTAAATTTCTCTGCATTTCACAGGTTCATAATTTGTTGTTGGTAGTTACAGTGGTAGATATTTGCACGTAAATGAAAGTTTAGTCCTGATAGCTCATCTTCTGGTTGATTCTGCCCTGAAATCATAGTATCGAATCTGTCAAGTTCTGATCAGTGTCATGGCTGTAGACACTGGTACTGGCAGTAGCCTCACAGAGAGGGAGGAGAAAACCATTTAATCATAGCAGAGGGGACAGGACAAATAGTGGCCAAGGAAACTGTTCAGGATAAATAATTTTCAGGTTTGCGCCAGTGTTAAATGTAAATTGCTTACTAAATTAAGTCCAGATGCTTCATTGTTTTGGGATTAAACTGATCACTTCTGTTTGGCGCTGTCGCCACTAGCAAGGAGTTCTTTACTGTGTTGTCCACTATAACTCTGTTATTCACATTGCAATTTGTCAGGTCATTTTGTGCATCTACAGGGGTTTTGTTTGCAATGCCTACATGACCCTAGAGCGAATGGTGATAAGCCAGGAAACTTGCCCCTAACCAAAGCCATTACATCCCCATCAGTCTGGAAGTTGCCCCCTTCCTATCTCGAGTTAAGTATATTTGAGAGTGTATCTTTTCGTCCTGAACAAGCAGCATTGATTGAATCTTGCTCTTTTATTTAAATCCATTAAGGGGAACCTACCTTGGTTGAAACAGTTGCTTCTTTCTTTATGTGGTACAGCCAGTCTTGTTAAAATGACCATTCTCCCTGTTACTGCCCAGTTATCTGAAAGCCTGAGTGAAAGTTGATTTTTGTTTCTATTTTTTTTGTGACCATAAATGTTCTGTGAAGGGTCTGGACAAAACTGCCACTTCAGTGTTTCTGCACATAATGTTTCTCTAACTGGGGCCTGGAAAGAGGGTGGCACCCATCAGATTCCATAATTGTCCCAATTTTATCAACAGAGGTGCGGGGGATTTGCGTCCTGTAAGCACTACTTGTGGATTGGTCAGGGTTCTGAAATCACATGCAGAGTCACTGGAACTTGGGGGTGTTGGGTGGTCCAGCGCTGTTTGTATGGAGCGTCGTCGTGTTGTATCATGACATGGCATCGCTACGAAGCTTGATATGCGAATCTGACTCACGAGATCAATTCAAGATTAGGAGAGGCAACCCTAAAGAAAGAGGAAGATTACTTGTATTTGTACCAAACTTCGCAGGAAAAAAAAAGCTTCTGCTCTTTGGTAAGATGAGCCCTGTAAAACTTGAAATGGGTAAGTTTAATATCAGTGATGTTATTGAGGTGGGGCAAAACGAGGCTTAGAATGGGAAGCTAGCTTCAACCATAATGACAGAGAGACAAGTCCCTCCTCGATTTGATTCTGTTCAGGTTCTCATACCCTACTCATTACCATGCAATCTGAACATCTAATAGATTGAGCATCTGACTGAGAGGAGGGGACTTGTGGTTTAAAATGGGGGAGGAGCAGGGCTAGAGACAGTGATTAAGACCAGAGATCACAGAGTCACACCATCAGTCTTCCTCACCAGAGCAGTCATTTTATAGAGAAGTAATCTGATTGTTCCATTTTGATTGGATGAGAGCTTCCATTTGTAGAATCCTCTTATACTTATTAATCTTGGACTTCATTAAATTGTGTGGCTTAGATCTTATGGCTGTTTCATACAGATCTTAATAAAGTGCCATCAGCAAATTAAAACAATTATATTTTAAAGAAGAGATAAATCTCTGATTCAGTCTTGCTATTACCTTCGTTGCATACGATCCATCATACGGACCGTCTGGTCAGGACATGGCAAACGCTTTTTCTGTAGTTCTGACCTTTGTCTTATACTCCATTGTTCATAACGTTCTCCTGGATGTGGAATAAAAAAATGATCTAGTAGACTGTGAGCTACTGTCTCAGGGGGAGGAGGAGGGAAGAGCCAATGTTCGGGTTGTTAAAAACTGGACTGGATGAAGCACTGGGGAGAGACATTTCTAGCAGAGAGCCATCCTGCACTGTTCAGAGGAAGATTGAGATATGGATTAAGTGAGTGGATCTCGTCCATCTCTCGTTTCAATGGTCCAACGACCTCTTTTCAGTCACATTTCATCTTGCCCCACTATTAGAAAGTGGCTCATTTTGAAGGAGGTCTAATTCAGAACCACTGAAAAATCTGCCTGCTGCTGCCTTGTTTGCTAGTGATGTTGCAAGTGATGATGACTGATGTTGTTTTTCTCTGCTTGGAATATACTCTCTCTGCCCCACCCATTGTATGTTACTTCTCTTAGTGAATTGTTAGCTCTTTGGGGCAGAGACCATGCGTTTGTACAGCTCCTAGGTCGGTGGGGCCCCGATACTGTCTTGGGGTGCTACTGTAACGTATTAAATAGCAGCTGAATACTAAACAATACAGCCCAACATGAGCGCCATTGGTGCTGGGAATAAGCCCAGCTTGAGGCAAAGGGATCTCAGACGTGTTTGACCGCCGCTGCATAGCAGCAAGCGGGGGCCAAGGGGGGCTTATGCGAAGATAATGGCCAGCTTTTTGTGTTGGTGACAGTGGTGAGATTTAGCACATGCACGCAGTGCCCTCCTTCGGCTGAATTTGCAGCTTGTTTGTCGAGTGGCTAAGCAGCAGTGATTTATTAGCCTTTTAGATTTACCTTTTGATATGGTACTGAGAACTGCATTTTTTTTAATGTCCGCTTGGCACTGAGCCACAGTGCTGTAAAGTGTAGTCCTAAAGGTGGCACTGGGTGTACGTGGCCGCTGCACTTGCAGCACGTAGGGATGGGGAAGTTTCAGCTATCAAAATCCAGATCATTCAGGGCCTGCATGGGATGGGCATTGGCCCTTCAGTGCTGCCGTAATCCTTTTGATTTATACGGCACTTTAATGGACTTCAAGTGGGGCCACATCTCTAACCCACCGAACACTCTGTAAAGCTTGACTCTGCAAAGAGTATTGCCATGCTGCTTCAGGGGAAACCACCCTGCAGTTTGCAGCACGGGGTGGGGTCTCTGGCATTCGTTCCATTGCAGGCAAATCCCATGAAGCAGTTGGCCAGAGACAGAAGACTAATGTGTCTCTCAGGATTGTGAGTGGGGACTGGGGTGTGCTGTTGCTCGGCCACAGGCACCCAGTGCTAATTCCTCAGTGATTGGTTGCTTTCTTCCCTCATTGCTAGATTGCATTAAACTTCGCCCTGCCGCTGACTCTTCTGCAGGCGATAGATGGGAGTGTATTTTAAATTAATTTTACTGCACTTTTTGTAATATTTTTGTTTTAAATAGATTTATAAGCAACTTGGGGGCTATTTCTACAAATTTATGAAGATAATTTTCATGCTCTTGATAAGGTTAAATTTACACCTGCTATTTCCATATTAATTCACATTGCTAAGTGGATCTAATTTTCTTCCGTTCTTCTATCTAGTGAGCATGGCCTTTCCTAATGCAATTTCCCCCTCACTAAATCACTGTGATCAGGAGTCATGATCGAGTTAAATTAACTTAAATTAATTTACTTAATAAGAGCTCCAGATCATTGTGGATGAGATTAAGATTTATTGATTCTCCTTTCACTCCTCCCCCTAATCTCTTCCTGCTTTGCAGGGGCGAGTTTTGGAAAGGCTGTGGTTTCTCTCTTAAATTTCATTTTTCCTGTCACATTTGGTTGTTGTGTGAATCATGCAGAGGCATCTTAACTCTGTCCAGGTCCTCCTCTGGCCATAGATGAGCTTGAAGAACTGGTGGTGATGTCAGGGACACTCTACACTCATAAGCCCTAATTAACAGATACTTGAGGTAACTAGTTCTTTGGGAAAAAGAAAAGGAGTACTTGTGGCACCTTAGAGACTAACCAATTTATTTGAGCATAAGCTTTCGTGCATCCGATGAAGTGAGTTGTAGCTCACGAAAGCTTATGCTCAAATAAATTGGTTAGTCTCTAAGGTGCCACAAGTCCTCCTTTTCTTTTTGCGGATACGGACTAACACGGCTGCTACTCTGAAACCTGTCATTATGCTAGTTCTTTGGGGTAATTTGTTTACCAGCTGCTCTGCTGCAGCTGCTTTCAGGGAGGTCCTGCTTTCACCCTGGTTCATAGCCTGATTGATACTCGGTGACTTGCCTGTGGTGTGTCTGATTCTCCCCTGAGAATAACAGAAGACCGTTCAGCTTTTCCGTACTTGTTCGGAGAAGCAGGGAGCCTTTCTCCTCATTTGAGGATGCAGCAGTATTGTAGAACCTACCAGAGAGGACACAGATTCCCTTGCTGGAGAGTGGGCCAGTGGAGTGTCAGGCAAGAGCGCACCTTGCTTGAGGCTGGTGGGTAGAGATAACAATGCGGAAATGCTGCCTGTCATTAAAGACAGGACCTCTTTCCCTTGTCTACCTACCTTCTTCCCTAAAATAAGAAAAGGAGTACTTGTGGCACCTTAGAGACTAACCAATTTATTTGAGCATAAGCTTTCGTGAGCTCCAGCTCAGTTCATCGGATGCATTCAGTGGAAAATACAGTGAGGAGATTTATATACACACAGAACATGAAAAAATGGGTGTTTATCATGCACACTGTAAGGAGAGTGATCATTTAAGATGAGCTATTACCAGCCAGAGAGTAGGCTGGGGAGGGGGGAACCTTTTGTAGTGACAATCAAGGTGGGCCATTTCCAGCAGTTAACAAGAACGTCTGAGGAACAGTGCGGGGGGGGGGGGGGGGAATAAACAAGGGAAAATAGTTTTACTTTGTGTAATGATTCAACCACTCCCAGTCTCTATTCAAGCCTAAGTTAATGGTATCCAATTTGCAAATGAATTCCAATTCAGCAGTCTTTCGTTGGAGTCTGTTTTTGAAGTTTTTTTGTTGAAGAATAGCCACTTTTAGGTCAGAAATCGAGTGACCAGAGACATTGAAGTGTTCTCCGACTGGTTTATGAATGTTAAAATTCTTGATTTGTGTCCATTTATTCTTTTACGTAGAGACTGTCCAGTTTGACCAATGTACATGGTAGAGGGGTATTGCTGGCACATGCTGGCATATATCACATTGGTAGATGTGCAGGTGAACGAGCCTCTGATAATGTGGCTGATGTGATTAGGCCCTATGATGGTGTTCCCGAATAAATATGTGTACAGAGTTGGCAATGGGCTTTGTTGCAAGGATAAGTTCCTGGGTTAGTGGTTCTGTTGTGTGGTGTGTGGTTGCTGGTGAGTATTTGCTTCAGGTTGGGGGGCTGTCTGTAGGCAAGGACTGGCCTGTCTCCCAAGATTTGTGAGAGCGATGGGTCGTCCTTCAGGATAGATTGTAGATCCTTGATGATGCGTTGGAGATGTTTTAGTTGGTGACATTTAGTTGCTGAAGGTGGTGGCTAGTGGTGGTCTGTTATTTTCTTTGTTGGGCCTGTCCTGTAATAGGTGACTTCTGGGTACTCTTCTGGCTCTATCAATCTGTTTCTTCACTTCAGCAGGTGGGTATTGTAGTTGTAAGAATGCTTGATAGAGATTTTGTAGGCGTTTGTCTCTGTCTGAGGGGTTGGAGCAAATGCGGTTGTATCATAGAGCTTGGCTGTAGACAATGGATTGTGTGGTGTGGTCTGGGTGAAAGCTGGAGGCATGTAGGGAGGAATAGCGGTCAGTAGGTTTCTCGTATAGGGTGGTGTTTATGTGACCATTGCTTATTAGCACCATAGTGTCCAGGAAGTGGATCTCTTGTGTGGACTGGTCCAGGCTGAGGTTGATGGTGGGATGGAAATTGTTGAAATCATGGTGGAATTCCTCAAGGGCTTCTTTTCCATGGGTCCAGATGATAAAGATGTCATCAATATAGCGCAAGTAGAGTAGGGGCCTTAGGGGACGAGAGCTGAGGAAGCGTTGTTCTAAGTCAGCCATAAAAATGTTGGCATACTGTGGGGCCATGCGGGTACCCATAGCAGTGCCGCTGATCTGAAGGTATACATTGTTCCCAAATGTAAAATAGTTATGGGTAAGGACAAAGTCACAAAGTTCAGCCACCAGGTTAGCCGTGACATTATTGGGGATAGTGTTCTTGACGGCTTGTAGTCCATCTTTGTGTGGAATGTTGGTGTAGAGGGCTTCTACGTCCACAGTGGCCAGGATGGTGTTTTCAGGAAGATCACCGATGGATTGTAGTTTCCTCAGGAAGTCAGTGGTGTCTCGAAGATAGCGGGAAGTGCTGATAGCGTAGGGCCTGAGGAGGGAGTCTACATAGCCAGACAATCCTGCTGTCAGGGTGCCAATGCCTGAGATGATGGGGCGCCCAGGATTTCCAGGTTTATGGATCTTGGGTAGCAGATAGAATACCCCAGGTTTATTTCTGAAACCTGAAATAAGGATCTTCTGTGCCTGTCTGGAGAAGGGACAACTGAGAGGAATCCAATAAGTCTTCAAATATGTTAAGGATTGTTAATCTGCAGCCAGGAGGATTTAGGTTAGATATTAGGAAAAACCTTTCTAACTACACCTTTACACCGATATAATGTGACCCGATATAACATGAATTCAGATATAACATGGTAAAACAGTGTTCTGGGGTGGGGGGTGGGGTGCTGCATGCTCCGGTGGATCAAAGCAAGTTCGATATAATACGGTTTCACCTATAACGTGGTAAGATTTTTTGGCTCCCGAGGACAGCGTTATATCGGGGTAGAGGTGTATTTGATAATAGGCTCTTCAGTCTAGCAGAGGAAGGTCTAACATACTCCAATGGCTGGAAGTTGAAGCTAGACAAATTGAGCGTGGAAATAAGGTGTCAATTTTGAACAGTGAGGGCAACTAACCACTGGAACAATTTACTAAGGGCTGTGCTGGGTTCTCCATCATTGGTGGTTTTTCAATCAAGATTGGATTTTTAAAAAAAGATATGCTCTATTTCAAACAGGAATTGTTTTGGAGATGTTCTAAGGCCAGTGTTATATGGGAGGTCAGACTTGCTGATCACAGTGGTCCCTTCTGGCCTTGGAAGCTATGAATCTATAACCTTAATCCTAACCCACATGCAAAACATTTTTCTGCATACCTGAGCCTTAGTGGCTGCTTGTGCTAGGCACAGCAACTGATGTAGTGTGGAGCCATAATTATAATTATTACTGGAGTGCTCCATTATGCTGCTGACATTAATTTGTATTGCAGGAGTGCCCTGGAGCCTGTTAAGGAGCAGGGCTCCCATGCCCTGTACAGACACTGAACAAAAAGACAACTCCTGCCCCAAAGAACTTACACTGTAACTTATAAGACGAGACAACGCGTGGATACAGACAGGAGTACAAGAAAACAGACACATGCTATTGGTCAGCCTGACAGGCGGTGGTCGCAGCGCACCAGTTGCCCAACTCTTTTTTTGTAAGCATCGTATCAAAGAAGGTTTTTAGGAGTCCTTAAACTTGTGTTATAATAGAATACAGTTGTGGTTCTATATCGCTATGTACAATTCCGGTCATCGGAGGGTTTTAAGAACAGGTTAGACAAACACCTGTCAGGGATGGTCTAGGTTTACATGGTCCTGCCTCAGCGCCGGAGGATGGACTTGGTGACCCCTCGAGGTCCCTTCCAGCCTTATGTTTCTATGATTCTATAACTGTTTTTGCTATGTGCTGTCCACACACTTAAGGAAAAGTAGACCTTGTTCCAAAGAGCTTTCAGACTAGGGTACAACAGAACACAGCAAATGGGTGAAACAAGCAAATGGGAATTGGGGAGGGAGGTGAAGAAATAAGCTTGTTTTACAGCTACCTCATCTTAGCACAGTGAGCGTTAGTCATGGCTTGCCTCCTGACTAGCCTTTGTCAGCTGGTACTACCTTGTAGGTGTCAGACAGGGTTTAGAACTCAGGACCTGGCAGGTAATGGAAGGGGCACCTGCTTTGCAATTCTGTTCTTTACACACGTGTGTAATTTGTCTGCATATATGTCTGGTCACTGATTAGGGCGCTCAAGCTGTTTATTTTGGAAAGCTTTGACGTTCACCTTGGAGAACAGTGTTAAAGAACCAGTGTTGCATGCAAAGAAATATAGCTCGGGAGAGAGAATATTTGCCAGCATAAGATTAAATGGTATTTCCCCCCCCCATAATTCCATTCTCTGAAGAAGAGCAGTATGGTCCAGTGGTCTGAGCACTGCTCTGGGCAACAGGAGCTTCAGACTTCTAGTCATGCCTTCTCACAGGCATTCCCTTTAGCCTACGACAAGCCTTCACCTCAATGCTTCAGTTTACCTATCTATGAAATGGGGTTGATGATTGATACTGGGCTACCTTCCGGAGTCTTGAGGATTGATTAGTTGTTCTTTTGCCACAGTGGTTCATGAGTGTAAAGTGCTCTTAATATCGTAGGTGTCATTACCATTTCATTTCTGTCTGTCAGTATATTTGTTGGTAGATTTCTCTTAGTACCCAGCTGCCTTCTCCTGCGTGATTTATCCAGGGTTTGTGACATCATAATTCATTGTGACTGTGACTAATGAAGTCAGAGTCGTGCTTGAGAGATAAAACACTCCTTCTCTAGGCACTCCTTCTCTCCGGTAGCCCTTGCAATCCCAGGGGGCTGGTGCTCTAAGCTTTAGATCTGCCAATGATACCATCCTCCCTATCTTGTTTGGCTGTTTCTCTCAAGTGTCACTGTGCTTTCTTTATTCCACCCTGCCTGGGTGCTTGGGGTGCCCTTCTGAAATCTAGTCAGCCAGCTGCCTCCCTCTCTCTGTTCAGATCCCACATGTGCAGCTTTGCCTACAAAAAATGCATGTTTCCACCTAGTCCTATCCTGTCTTAAACTGAGTTACCGTGCCATCTTTACGATGTATATCCTCCCCTTCTGGTGCATGTTGTGTCCTCTGGTGTCTGTAGGGTGACCAGTGACGCCACTGCTGTGCTCTGCTAGAAAAAGGTGGTGATCTTACTCCAGCTAATTTCTTGCAATCCCACCAAGTAGCAGCCTTAAAGGCTCACCTATTTCCAGCATCACTCCTGTGCTCATTTGGATCTTGACAGGGTGGGGTTTGTCCTTTGAGATTTTCCTCACCACTTGATCTACTTTTTGCTGACATTTCTCCAGTCCTGTTACGATCTTCTTCAGAGGAGTGAGATAGTTGCCTTCTTGAAATTGTTGTTACCGCCCTATTTAAAAGGTCAGTTTATCCTTTGCTGTAATGAAAATAAATGGCCATTCACGCTGCCATAGAGTGGTCAGCAGAACTGCAAGACACTGGAGATTAAACAGGTACAAAATAGTTGTTTTGTTGGGTGAGTTGTGTTTCCCCCCCTCTGTCACTGGGACATGCATGTTAGCTCTTGGAATATTAGTTGCTAGCTCAACCCTCAAGCAACTGAGACTCAGGTGAGTTGAATTCTTGTGTTTCAAGACACTGGGACTCCTGCATTCTGTTGCGGTGTGTCTACGCTGCTTTCCCATGTTGATAGCTCTTCCTAATTTTTGCAGAATGGAGAACCACTAGGGCTCAGTGTTGCCTACTGGGTAGAGCACTGGACTGTCTCTGAGGAGACCTGGGTTCTATTCTTGGCTCTGCCACTGGCCTGCCGGGTGACCTTGGGCAAGTCATTTCCCCTCTCTGCCTCAGTTTTTTCAGCTGTAGAATGGGGATGACACCGACCTCCTTTTAAAGTGCTTTGAGATCTGCTGATGAAAGGCGCTAGATCAGAGCATGAGTGGTGGTGTTGTCTTGCCTTGAACACAAAGGCCACGCCTCAATTGCATGCTAATTTATGAACATTTTAGAACCTAAAACTCAATTCTCACATCCCTGTTCTGTGCTTTTACTTGCCTTCCTTGATAGGTAATATGCAGTGTCTTCTATAGTGCCATCTATCTGAGGATCTTGCTTTGCATTGCAAACATTAGTGAATTTGTCCTTCCAAACCTTTCTTCAAGAAAGCTCAGGATTAGCACAATTTTATTGATGAGGAAACTGAGGCACAGAGGGGTTAAGTGAGTTGCCTAAGATCATGCAGTGCGTCTGTGCCAGAGTTTAGGAGAAGAGCTCAACTTTCCCAACTACCAATCCCGTGATTTAGCTGCAAGAGGTAAAATTTTCAAAAGCACCTAAGTGACTTAGGAGCCTAAATATCATTAAAAGTCAGTGGAACTTAAGCACCTGAGTCACTTGGGTAAAAGTCTCAAAAGCACGTAGGCCCATTCTAGATTTCTGACTGCTTGTTGGCTGAGTGAATTTGCCACAAAAACCTGCAGTTGCTTAGTTTTGTGTAAAGTTACAGAGAGAGGGCAGCTCCAGCGGCACCTCGTTGGACATGCTTTAGGCCCTATCTTACCCTTTGTCGTTGAAGGTAAGATTTTCCTGATGTTCACTGCCAGCACTGGGTTCCACTCTGATCCCCAAGCTAGCATGGAATTACTGGTGAATTAGTCCCGGCACTCTTAGGAGGTCACTGGTATATGGGATGCAGTATAACGAACTATTTATCGAGACAAGTGACTGAGACAGTGTACTTTTAAAAATGTGTCTTCTGAAAGAAAAATTAAAAAAAAAATAGTTGGGTTGTTTGGAAGTGGGGAGAATCTCTTATAAAACATGTTGGGGGGGGAGCATGCAGTGGGTCCCAGGCCAGCTCTCACAGGGGGTGGGGAGGGAGCTTCCAGCTCTGTTCCTGCTCCACTCTGCCCTCATTCTCTCTTTGCCCCCATCCCTGGTTCCAGTCCCAACTCCACTTTCAGCCTAAGCTCTGCTGCTGTGCAGTAATGGAGGTGGGGCGCGGACGGATTCCGTTAATGGTAGCGGGGGCGTGACTGGAAAAGTTTCCACACCACTGTGCTAAAGGAATACAAATTTTAAACACAAGTCAATGCATCTGTTAAGGATTCTAGAGTATTGTGGGAATTAACGTATGAATTTACCACACATTGACAATTATTTTTGAGAACTCAGGCAAAACTGCAGAGGTAGCAAAAGAAAAGCAAATTTGGTCCTGAAAACGGAAAAGAAAAGTAATCTTGTCAGCTCATGTCCCATAAATCTAACTTCTCTATGTAATAAAATTGGGACATCCAGTAAAATGAAGGGCTGTACATTTAAAACTAGAAAAGGTAATGCTTTTTAGCACAATACATACTTAACCTGTGGAACTCATTGACACTATATATTGAGTTTAAGATCTTACAGGATTTGAAAGAGGATTAAATGTTTGGATTTGAGAACATCCACACTAATATTAAATGTATGTGTATGAGAAATACACATCCTCCTGCTTCAGAGCCTAAGTAACCACTAAGGTGATGGGGGTTAAGAAGAAACCTCTCCCATCAGCAGCTTATTCTGGAATTGTCCATTATAGGGATTCTTAACCCCTTCGTCAGAAGCATCGGGTATTAGCTGTTGTCATAAACAATAATAATCTATGCAACATTGGTTTGATCCAGTCTGGAAATTCCTATGTTCCTAAAATAATTGTATGGATGTCGAGTGTGAGACCCATTACGTGTCTAGAAGATAATGGAATTGGGACAAATAAGCAGCATTAGTTTATAAAGAATAGATCTTTAGAGGTAAACTTTGTTGCTCTTTTGGGTAGAATTACAAAATTTAATAAAGGCAGGGAAAGCAGTGGGTGGTAATATATTTGGATTTTAGTAAAGCCTTTGTTATTGAGACTGAGCAAATAATAATCTCAGTATTAACTAAAATTGGCTTAGCTACCAGTGTTATCATTTGACTTGAAAACTGGCAGAAGGACCATAAACAAAGGGGGATAATCTACAATATACTCGTTGGAATGGGTGTCAGGTGCGTGGGGTACCATAGGTTTCACCGGAACAGTGAGATGAAATTTAAACATATGCTGAGTATCAGCCTACATTTCTGAAAATGAGATCTGTGAGGCTGGGGAATAATCTGCCTCAGGGATGTGGTGGAAGCCTCATCACATGGGACTTAATAGAACAGCAACAGATACGCTCTCTGGCCGAGCGTGCTGCGTTGGCTGCGAGGCAAGGGCATCCTGCACCGCAGGGGACATCTCCATGTGTAACCTCTCTGTGGTGAACTGGCTGGCTCCACAGGAAAAAAACCCACACATTTCCAAAGGAATGCCTTAGGGGATGTTACTACATAAGAACATAAACACGGCCACACTGGGTCAGACCAAAGGTCCATCTAGCCCAGTATCCTCTCTTCTGACAGCGGCCAATGCCAGGTGCCCTAGAGGGAATGAACAGAACAGGGAATCATCAAGTGATCCATCCCCTGTCGCCCATTCCTAGCTTCTGGCAAACAGAGGCTAGGGACACCGTCCCTGCCCATCCTGGCTAATAGCCATTGATGGACTTATCCTCCATGAACTTATTGAGTTCTTTTTTGAGCCCTGTTATAGTGCGTTGTGTGAAGAAATACTTCCTTTTGTTTGTTTTAAACCTGCTGCCTATTAATTTAATTGGGTGACCCCTAGTTCTTGTGTTAGGAGGAGGAGTAAATAACACTTCCTTATTTACTTTCTCTATACGAATCGTGATTTTACGGACTTCTGTCATGTCTCCCCGCAGTCGTTAATCAGGCATGTAGATGGAAGGAGAATGGATGGACCCTTTGCTTTGCCCCTTCTTCCCAAGTGTCAACAAGTGTGGTTGTGATGGTGCAGAAGCGGAAATAATATGCTATGAAAGTAGTAACGTAGCAGATTACTTGTGTCCCTGAAGCAACGGGAGAAACAGAGAGGGAATTGTGAATGTAAGAGTCACAATCCCTTCCCTTTTAATGCCCATTACTCAGGGCAGATTGTGGCATAACAGTTGGCTTTGTCTTATGGTGCTCTTTCATACCAAGGTGAGAGATTTCATACATAAGATGTTTGGGGCCCTGAATGCTGCACTCGTTGAAATGGTCTAAGAGCAGAGTACCCTTTGTTTATTTATTTTATTAGTTCTAAGATTCTTTTTTTGTCTTAAGGGACCAATATATCCCTTTCTCTCTTTGCTTTTCCAACACCATTTTCTCAGATTCTGATTGCTTACATTCAGGGTCTTGGATACTGCTGGGAAAATGCTTATTTCATCATCGTCTCTTGACCAAGCTGAAAGGCCAAGTCTTATTAATCACTCCTCATATGGAAACTGTTCCATAGCCCTAGCTTACTGAGAACATAGTTTAATCCTGTTCTTCTTTGCCATGGCTGAATCCCCATCCTTCATGTGCATTGTTACTCTGGTATGTATATCACGTGGTTGGCTTGTAAACTGACTCGGTATCACAGGCTGAGAATTCCAATTTGTGATAAGCTTCGCGAATGGAATTAGGTGGAAGCATGTTCCTAAATTCATTTTCTGTGCAAAATGTACCTTTTTGTGTAATGCGCTGGAAATGGTGGGATGGGGAGTTTCAGCTCATGTGTATGGCGTTCTGATTTGGATCAATGTGGGTGATAAGGGCTCTGAGCTGTCATTATTGACAATTATGCGTACAGTGTGCTCCAGCTGCAGTATCATTTTCTCTCCATTCACAACCAGAATGGCTCAAGAAATATCAAGAAGAAGAATCAGCTCGAGGCAGATAAATTACAAGTAATTATTTCTTTCTGTTGCTAGCTAGTTTCTGCTCTTGTGTATTTTCTCAAATCCACCTTCTGGAGAAGCTAGTTGAAGTGGCCCCTTGTCAGCAAACGTTTCTGTGAGCTATGCAGAGCACAGCATGGAAAAGAGATCCCTCTCAGTTTTTAAAACTTGCTGTTTGTTTAAACTGATGCTCTCTGCTACGTAAATACATCTGGCATCTCTTGTCCACACCATCTGAGCTGCACAAAGATGCATGTTTAGCCACTGCACGGCAGGAAAGGAGAAGGGAAAGCTGAGAACATGTTTCCTCCTGGATTCTTGGGGGGAAATTTCCAGCACTGCTCTATATTACTACCACTTTGTTACTTTAGAGAGGAACTTTAATCCTGATGCAGTGAAACACTTCGATAAGGGGCGGACGCATTAAATCAAGCTGAATTTACAAGTCATGGGGTCAATTCTCAGGGTCCTGGATTGCAATCGCTGAGTGTTTCAGAGGAACAGCTGTGTTAGTCTGTATTCGCAAAAAGAAAAGGAGGACTTGTGGCACCTTAGAGACTAACCAATTTATTTGAGCATGAGCTTTCGTGAGCTACAGCTCACTTCATCGGATGCATACCGTGGAAACTGCAGAAGACATTATATACACACAGAGACCATGAAACAATACCCCCTCCCACCCCACTGTCCTGCTGGTAATAGCTTATCTAAAGTGATCACTCTCCTTACAATGTGTATGATAATCAAGTTTGGCCATTTCCAGCACAAATCCAGGTTTGTGTGATTCTGGATCATAATGCACCATGGATAGATGGGATCGGTATTGCTCTGGTGTAGCAGAGTCAAATGTGCCATTTCCACAGTGGCAGAGAAAAGGTAGCGAAGTGTTAACATTGGCTGCTTCCATTGATAATCACTGAGCGTGCTGGTGGGGAGGAAGCTTCGAATGAAGTTACATATATTGTGAGGTGACTTCTTCGTGTTTGTCCTCAATAGAGGTCTGTCTTTTCCCCTTGGTCCTTGACAGCTCTCTGCCGTGTGCAAGCCTTTGCTTGAGCGGGAAGTGAAAGCCCAGACCAGCAAATCTGCCCCTGGACTCCCCTGTGCCAGTCCCCAGTGCTAACCAGCCCAGCACTGTGGCTAACAAGCTGGTTTTTTAAAGTGTGCGTGTGTCGTGTTTACTCGGCGACAGTGAAATGAGCAAGTGAAGTCCTGGACTTCAGGAAAGCAGACTTCGACTCCCTCAGGGAACGGATGGCCAGGATCCCCTGGGGGACTAACTTGAAGGGGAAAGGAGTCCAGGAGACCTGGCTGTATTTCAAGGAATCCCTGTTGAGGTTACAGGGACAAACCATCCCAATGAGTCGAAAGAATAGTAAATATGGCAGGCGACCAGCTTGGCTTAATGGTGAAATCCTAGCGGATCTTAAACATAAAAAAGAAGCTTACAAGAAGTGTAAGGTTGGACATATGACCAGGGAAGAGTATAAAAATATTGCTCGGGCATGTAGGAATGTTATCAGGAGGGCCAAATCGCACCTGGAGCTGCAGCTAGCCAGAGATGTCAAGAGTAACAAGAAGGGTTTCTTCAGGTATGTTGGCAGCAAGAAGAAAGCCAAGGAATGTGTGGGCCCCTTACTGAATGAGGGAGGCAAACTAGTGACAGAGGATGTGGAAAAAGCTAATGTACTCAATGCTTTTTTTGCCTCTGTTTTCTCTAACAAGGTCAGCTCTCAGACTGCTACGCTGGGCATCACAAAATGGGGAAGAGATGGCCAGCCCTGTGTGGAGATAGAGGTGGTTAGGGACTATTTAGAAAAGCTGGACGTGCACAAGTCCATGGGGCCGGACGAGTTGCATCCGAGAGTGCTGAAGGAACTGGCGGCTGTGATTGCAGAGCCATTGGCCATTATCTTTGAAAACTCGTGGCGAACCGGGGAAGTCCCGGATGACTGGAAAAAGGCTAATGTAGTGCCAATCTTTAAAAAAGGGAAGAAGGAGGATCCTGGGAACTACAGGCCAGTCAGCCTCACTTCAGTCCCTGGAAAAATCATGGAGCAGGTCCTCAAAGAATCAATCCTGAAGCACTTGCATGAGAGGAAAGTGATCAGGAACAGCCAGCATGGATTCACCAAGGGAAGGTCATGCCTGACTAATCTAATCGCCTTTTATGATGAGATTACTGGTTCTGTGGATGAAGGGAAAGCAGTGGATGTATTGTTTCTTGACTTTAGCAAAGCTTTTGACACGGTCTCCCACAGTATTCTTGTCAGCAAGTTAAGGAAGTATGGGCTGGATGAATGCACTATAAGGTGGGTAGAAAGCTGGCTAGATTGTCGGGCTCAACGGGTAGTGATCAATGGCTCCATGTCTAGTTGGCAGCCGGTATCAAGTGGAGTGCCCCAAGGGTCGGTCCTGGGGCCGGTTTTGTTCAATATCTTCATAAATGATCTGGAGGATGGTGTGGATTGCACTCTCAGCAAATTTGCGGATGATACTAAACTGGGAGGAGTGGTAGATATGCTGGAGGGGAGGGATAGGATACAGAAGGACCTACACAAATTGGAGGATTGGGCCAAAAGAAATCTGATGAGGTTCAATAAGGATAAGTGCAGGGTCCTGCACTTAGGATGGAAGAATCCAATGCACCGCTACAGACTAGGGACCGAATGGCTAGGCAGCAGTTCTGCGGAAAAGGACCTAGGGGTGACAGTGGACGAGAAGCTGGATATGAGTCAGCAGTGTGCCCTTGTTGCCAAGAAGGCCAATGGCATTTTGGGATGTATAAGTAGGGGCATAGCGAGCAGATCGAGGGACGTGATCGTTCCCCTCTATTCGACATTGGTGAGGCCTTGTCTGGAGTACTGTGTCCAGTTTTGGGCCCCACACTACAAGAAGGATGTGGATAAATTGGAGAGGGTCCAGCGAAGGGCAACAAAAATGATTAGTGGTTTGGAACACATGACTTATGAGGAGAGGCTGAGGGAGCTGGGATTGTTTAGCCTGCAGAAGAGAAGAATGAGGGGGGATTTGATAGCTGCTTTCAACTACCTGAAAGGGGGTTCCAAAGAGGATGGCTCTAGACTGTTCTCAATGGTAGCAGATGACAGAACGAGGAGTAATGGTCTCAAGTTGCAGTGGTGGAGGTTTAGGTTGGATATTAGGAAAAACTTTTTCACTATGAGGGTGGTGAAACACTGGAATGCGTTACCTAGGGAGGTGGTAGAATCTCCTTCCTTAGAGGTTTTTAAGGTCAGGCTTGACAAAGCCCTGGCTGGGATGATTTAACTGGGAATTGGTCCTGCTTCGAGCAGGGGGTTGGACTAGATGACCTTCAGGGGTCCCTTCCAACCCTGATATTCTATGATTCTATGATTCTAAGTTGAAGCTTCTCTTCTCTGAATTCTCCTGGGCTTTGTCAGTTTTAAACAAGATTATAACGTCTTTCATGTAGGTTTTTATTGCCTGTCTGAATGTTCAGAAGCTACTTCCAGGGAAGTTATCGAGAAGCTGAGCAGTGGATCACTTGGAATATTATTTTTATTGTACTTTGTTAAATCCTTCCCAGCCATGAAACACCCCCTAGCCTTCGCTAATCTGAGATCCCCGTATAATTTCAGTGGGACAGAGCCAATCGCATCCCTGAATTCCTGGTGTCCACCAAGAAAAGCAGCAGCAGTGCTTGCATTTTATGATGATGAGTCGTCTACTAAGCATTTGACTTGGAAGAATTAGAGTGAATTGGGTTACTTTTAAAAAAAAGAACAGGAGGACCTGTGGCACCTTAGAGACTAACCAATTTATTTGAACATAAGCTTTCGTGAACTACAGCTCACTTCATCGGATGCATAAAGTGGAAAATACTTTTGTGTGCTTATCAATTGAGAGAGATGCGTATGGTTCTCTCCTTTCAGATACTTGTGCTGGCCTTTACCTTCCTTCTTGTGACTCCCCTCCTGACTTTGATCTGTATTTGGACTGCAGAACCGTGTGATCAAAAGTTGGGGGACTAGGAGTTAATTTTATTTCATCAAGATATGCAGTTATTACCACAGTTCTTATCCCCTCCTCTCTTTCTCCACCATCCCCCCACCCCAAAAGCTTTCAGTACATTAATCTGAAAGGGAGTTGAAATGTGACTAATGTCCTTAAAGTTCCTGTCAATTTTTTCTTCCTAAATTCATTTGATATGAAAGTGAGAAGTAAACAGAAACCCTGTGTTTAAGCAGATAACTTGGAAAGCCTTTTCCATCACATTTAAAAATGGCCGTGTCATGGATTCTGTGAATTGGCGGGTTCTATTTTGTTTTATTTTTTTTTGTCTGGGTGGTAAATTTTCTTTTAATAATCTCTATGTGGTTTTATGAGGTTTAGGGATAAGATTTTTTTGAAGGGATGTGAAACCATTCTCAAAAATGACATCTCATTACAGTGAAATTCATCTGCTGAGATTGGAGACATTATAGGCTGGGGGAAACTATGGCTCCAGTTTAAAAATATGATTTTTTTTTCTATAGGAAGTACTTTTTAATCTTTTTGAGGAGGATGGTATGAGAGACACAACCCCTTATTGTTTCTGAGAAGTTCTGACATCCGGCCTAACATAATCCATTTTCTGTTTGCTACTAGTTAGAGGCTTTAAAAAACAATGTAGACTCTTTTTGGCAAAGCTGTGCATTAATCTTTCATATGCACAGTGCTTTTCCTCCCCTAGAATGAGAGGCACTTGATAATGCTTCATCTCTTTTTTCCAAATGGAGCAGATATCTGGGTGCTGGGCTTGACTTTCCCTAGCATGCTGCCAAGTGTTGGACTCCTGCACATTTATTGTGCAATGTGGGATGTTGAAATGGCAGCATGGGATCTTTCAGGCCACAAATATCCAATCTCAGGTGAAGTGAAACAATCAGCTGTGAGCATTACCCACCATTGCAGAGAGCAAATAGGGGGGACTGAGAGAAGAAAGGAATGTGCATCTTTTCCCCTGCGTTTACATATTTTGGATTGTTCCTATCTAAGAAAGAAGTGAGGGGCAACATGATTATCAGCGCTGGTTGAAATCCTAATTTCACAAATGTACCCCCAGGCCTTGCATAAAACGCCTTCTTGCTCTCTCCTTAACACTGGTTTGTGATGATGCTTTGCCCTTGGGCTCCAGGCTGCTGGGATTCACGAACTCTGGTCTGTCTGGGGAGAGAAGAACCCACCCCCTGGTTTCCTCCTCCTCCTCCTCTAAGAGGCAGCCACACTAATTGAGCCCTACTTTGGAGGAACTAATGAAAACAAAATAAAAATGGGAGCCACAGGTTAATGGCCAGCTTTAAATGCACATGCTAATACTTCAGAATAATGGGATTTTCTTTTTTTAATTTTCGTTAATGGAGTGGTAGGTTTTTGAATTGATTCTATTAAAAACAAAACTGTCAGTTTCAAACCTGGGGAGGCAATTATGCGTTATTTAGTTGACCGGGTATTGTGTTAATCTTGGCTCATTCCTTCCATGTTCATCCTTCTCTAGAGCGTTATATGCAGGGGAGAGGGGTTGGTGGAGGTGCTAAAGGACCAGGTTCTGGTTTGTAAAGCTTCCAAGAGAATTCGCTCCAGGTTTAAGAAAATGGAGATCTTGTGTGTGTGCGCATCGCTTAATGTGTCATATCTGTATGTTTCGGTTAGTGAGGAAGAAGATGGACGACTTCAACTGCCTCAGCACGGGGAGGATTCACAGTTTTCTCTTAATTTAATGAGGCTAAAACTAATAGCCCAAGGCCTCCCATTCTGTAATGTATTTGTATGGGCCTGATGTTCAAATGTGAGTGCTTAAAAGTATGCGCCTAAATAAGTTGCCTGACTGTTTCCATGCTAGCCACTAGGACCTGCAGGTTCGCAGCTCCTCTGAAAATGAGGCATATTGTGCTGCTTAAAAATGCATTCAGATCCCTAACATGGGGCACCCAGATCTGAAAATGTTCTGGCCTGTTTGTAGAGAGCTAGACAAAACTTAATACCCAGCTGCAGCCTGGCAGCCTGTCTTTTGGCTGAGTTGCATGATTATAAAGATGGAGAGCATAGCTCCTCACACCTTTGAAACCAAAGTAGTGCCTTTTTGTTTGGTACTGGTTGGGCATAGCTTTAAACAGAGGCACTTAAAACCCAGCAAAACACAGTTGTCTCATCAATGAAAGATACACAAGAGGCAGTTTCCTCCACTAGGCTCTTTTCCAACTGGCTGAGCTTCCATTGAGACCATCTCTCCATGCAAAATCCCAGTCTAGCTCTGGCTTTCTTCTGCCGCAACACTCTGACCTTTCACTCTCTGGGTAGCAGGGAAGATGGAAATGAATGGAGAGACCCAACCAGTCTGTAATCTGGTTAATGCAGAACCCTCTGCTCTGTTGGCTGTTTCAATTTCTTGTGTGAATGTTTGTTACTGTAAAAATCCACTACACACGTGTGTGTTTGTGGGATGGAGTGTTCTGAAGGTACAAGGGTGGCAGAGGAAGCAGCCCTTGGTGGGCAGAATGACTAGGGTTGCCAACCCTCCAGGATTGGCCTGCAGTCTCCCAGAATCGGCATCCATCTCCTGGTGACTACTGAAAGCAATTCAGGAGATTTTAATAGGATATTTTAAGAAAATGACATTACGTCATGTTGGGAAAAATAATCTCCCGGAATAGCTTCAGTCAGAGTTGACAACCCTAGGAGTGACCTAGAAGACAGGCACTGGATTTGGAGATGGGAGGTCTGGATTCTAGCTCTGCCACTGACCTGCTGGGTGACCTCTGGCAACTCAGTGCCCTGCTCTCTGCCTCAGTTTCTCCTCCCTCCCTCTCTCTCTATATCTGCATTGTCTATTCAGAGTGTAGGCATGGACTGTCTCTTCCTATGTGTATCTACAGCATCTAGTACATTGGCTCCAGGTTGCAGGTGAGGCCTCTAGGTGCAATTGTAGCCCTTGCTCTCTCATCTGTTCATCTGGGGTTTTGTACCGTACTCACCAGCATGGCAAGCATCTCAGCTGCTGACAGCAGAAGCTGAACCAAGGCTTTGGTCTAACAATAAGGGATATACGTTACTCAGTAAAACCTTTTCTTCTTTACTTTTTTCAGACAAAGGTTTATTGCTTGCCTAGAATAGACATTTCTGTTTCAGTATTTGTATTAGATGTTTATAGGACACATGTAATGAAGTGAACTCATTATGTAAAGTGTATTAAGTACCCAATAATCACATGGTACATAGAGCCAAAGAATTATGCAAACCTTTCAAATTGGACAGAATAAATCAGTACTACTGAAAGATCAGAGGCATGCGAATTAGGCTTTCTGATTGACCATCTTCTGTGGTGGGCAAGAAAAGCAGTCTCATGTCTAATGCAGCCCCATTGCTGATTGATGGCATGTGAGAGGAAATTGGAGTATACAGCAGTGTATGGTAAAGTGGAGAAGAGAAGGTAACTAATGGCCTGTTGGACTGATTCATCTATCAAACAACTTCAGGTGAAAACCTTTCACCAGACTGTTAATGATTATGTAGTCGAGCAGGCTTGTCAATGGAGTGTTATGGAGTTCTGCACATATAGATGATCCTTGTGAGTTTAATTCTTGGTGACACTGGATCTTACATGTTAGCATATGAGCCACTTGACCAATCAGACAAACAGAGAAAAGGAACAAAGAAAAACAATAGCCTGAAAGTTTAAAAAAAGAGGTAGGAAAATCTCTCTCAATGCAATGCAGTTCAGTCCAGTGAAACTTTATTGATGTGGCAAGCTATAAGAGTGTTACTGAAGAGTAAGGAAAAGCCAGACTGGGCAGGTGTCTGTGGGGGTGGGGTTTTATTATCTCTTCATTATTGTCCGTTCCTGATCCAGTTGTTACGAAGCAGTGTCCTCTCTGCTGTGTCTCCTTTTTCTCCCAGGGTCAGGGTATGGCAGCTGTATCTTTATTGCGGTAGGTCTTTGTGAAAATACCCCCTCAAATAAGCATTCTAGTTTTGTAGGCTGAATGTGATTCTGTGCCGAAGATACTACACTGAGGCATTGGAAATACCTACATAGAATATGTTTAACAAGACATCCAGCAGGCAGATTCCGGGGAAATAACCATCAAACACAAAAGACAATCTATAGAATCTTCTTAAACAAGGAGATTTCCATAGGATATTAAAAATTGCTTTTGCTGAGGTATAAACCTGCCTCTCCAAATTCCTGCCTATGCAGCCTGCCTGCATGAGCTCAGCTAGGTGAGTGTACTAGTCATCCTGGTCTGAACTTCTGAAATTGGCCTCTGTTTTTGGGCAGTCAACGTCAAATTCCAAGGGCTCTGTTTTCAGAGGTGCTGAGCTTCTGCAGCTCCCATTGGCTTCAGAACATAAGAACGGCCAGACTGGGCCAGACCAAAGGTCCATCCAGCCCTGTATCCTGTCTTCTGACAGCAGCCAATGCCAGGTGCCCCAGAGGGAATGAACAGAACAGGTCATCATCAAGTGACCCATCCCCTGTCGCTCATTCCCAGCTTCTGGCAACTGGAGTAAAGGGAGACTCTGCACCTCTGAAAATCAAGCTCATTGGGCACCCCAAAAGGGAGGCACCCATATTAGTGAGGAAGTTTTAAAAAGTTGGGGCTCATGCCCTTTGGAATAGGTCTGAAGCCAGGTCTACCCTACAAAATTAAGGTTGGTATGAGTATGTCACTCAGGGATGTGAAAAATTAGTTCTCCTGACCCATACCGCGGTGCACCCAGCATTGACGCGGCGGGAGAATTCTCCCATCCACGTAGCTTCTCGGGGAGGTAAATTAACTATGCTGGTGGGAGAGGCCCTCCCGTTGGTGCAGGTTGGGTCTTCACTGAAGCGCTATGCGGGTGCAGGTGCGCTGTTTCAGCGTTTGAAGTGAAGACTTGCCCTGAAGAATCCTTGCTGACTCTCTGTGTGTGCAGTGTTTGGATGACTTGGAGCTGGCCTTTCCTTATTCATTAGAGAGTCTCGTGGTAATACTGAGCTAAGGCTAGCGCACAAGTAAAACTGGTTAATTTAAATCATTAAAATCCCTATCTCCAGTACTAGGAAGGTGAGATTTGTAGATTTCCAGAGGAGCCTCTGTGAGAGATGATGGAAGCTCCAACCCTCTCCCCCAAACCAGGGTGTTTTCTAAGAGGCGATCTGCCATACAGATGACCTTTTGCATACACACTTAATTTCATGGAGGGATGTTATATGCCTGTAACCGTCCGTACTTTTGTACCTTCTCATTAGTTTGTGATGCCACTGTTGCCATCCAAGGGTAGGAAAATAAGGCTGTTGAAAACACTGTTGTTTCTTTCTTTTATGCTCCCCTGTCACTTACAATAGCTGCAGCCTGTCAATCATATGGTGATAGCTCATTTTTACCAAGGATGTTGGTAAAACTGCCAGGATATTGCCTCACGTTCCATCTCTGTTCTCCCCTTGTAGATTTTCTTTTTTAAATTTGAATAAATGTTCCTCCCTCTCTCCCTGATAATGGCAAATACCTGTAGACGTAGGCTAGAATTCTTTCCCCTTTTATAAAATAGATTTTCCACCTCCGCTTCCCAGGTCACTAGGCTACTCTCTGTCCTTGTTCTGAGTTCTCCATCACACATGTGGTTTTCTGTAGCCACCTGTAACTGGGACAGATGGGAATTTGTGTTGCAGTATTGCTTAGAGACCTCACCTGAGAAAGGGGCCCCATTGTACTGGATGCCGTACACACACACACAAAGCAATGGGCTATATCCTGGAGAGTTCACACTCAAAGTAGACAAGGCCAGCGAAGTGCAGGAGAAAGGCAATATCATTATTCCAATTTTTCAGATGGGAAACTGAGGCACAAAGGGGCTTGCCCGGGGTCACACAGGATCTGTGGCTGAGCCAGGAATTGCACCCAGAGTTCCTGAATCCTAATCCAGTGCCTTAATGACAAGACCATCCTCCCTCTTTTTGGTCTGCATCCAATCCCGGGGTGTTTTATTTTTAACACTGCGAGTTTAACACGGAGATCACGGAACTCACCAGCAGCAGGAGTTTGGGCTGTGGTGCGGGCTTTGGGCAGCGCTTGCCTCGGGGGCTCCCTAGAAGCGGGGACATGTCACTCCCTCCCTCAGCTCCTGGCTCTGTGTGCTGCTTCCGCTAGCAGGTGCCGCCCCCACAGCTCCCACTGGCCACGGTTTGGGACGATTTAGTTGGGGTTGGTCCTGCTTTGAGCAGGGGGTTGGACTAGATAACCTCCTGAGGTCCCTTCCAACCCTGATGGTCTATGATCGCAAAATTGCACATGTACTTTGTGTGTATTAAACACTTTTTTGTAAAGGAGTTTTTAACGTCTGGAAGCAGTTATATAAATATAACAATCCTACCTAACAGCATAAGAAGTTTGAGAATATTTTGCTTCAACCCTGGATATTTACAAAGTTAAGGGACATTTTATTTTAAATCTGATTTTTAACCTGACAATGACAGATGAATGAGTGATGTATTTAAGTTCTACTCCAGACTGGGAAATTAACAATGGCAAGTTTTTTTCGAGTGGTTTTTGCTACAATGCAGTAACTTCTCTGGCTTTCAGTTGATCAGTTCCAGAAGTTTGGCACTAGTTGCTGGCATTTAAGTTGGTAAAAAGTCCTAGCATACTGCAGTAAAACTAACACAGCTGAATGGCAGATCAGTGCCCTCCAACAATGACCCTAATCAATTTGTGTTAGCTACCAAATGCAGCTAAATAGTGGTACCTTCCTCTAAGCCCCACCACGGTCTGTTGCACTGAGCCATATCCAACTGTTGCTAGCATCTGGGCTGTACCTCGCTGCGTTGCCAACATGTTACAGATGAGTGACGGGGGAAGTCTCAGGCCTCGAAAAAGAGCTAACCAGTTTCTGGGGGCAGTAAGGTCGGACCAGTTGGCAAGTACTTGGGCTTAATTTTCAACTGATTAATTCTTTCCAAGCTAGACAAACATTTAGTCCTCTTTCAGGCTCAAAGATGGATCCATCTGTTTCTTCCTGGCATGAGAAAAATGCAGGGGTTATAAAACCCCTGCAAATACCCCTGGATTTGTGGATGTAAAAGAGCGATTCTGAAATGGCCTAGGCCAGGAAACAAAATGAATGCCTCTCATCATAGGGGTACTGTGCTTCTTCTGACTGGTAGATTGGGTCGGTGCAAACCAAAAGCTTCTAAATTACATTGAAAACAAATTGAATGTAGAAGATGAAGGCTGATGGAGCATTTCTTCCCAGTTTGATTAATCAGGAGTCAAATGAAAGCAGAGTTATTTCAGAGGCTATTAAGGAAGAGAAGAATCTGGATTAAAAACCTTTTAGTTGGAAAAACCGTGTGACGGATGCTTTGAGGGATGGCGAGGTAGTTCTGGGAAGAATGGCAGATAATCAGTCCCTTTCTTGAGCAAACTCACTGGAACTGTGGCAATGGTTATACACCAATAGCTCCTGCTCCCCACCAATATTCCAGATGCTTTACAGTCAGGGTTCAGACTGAGCCACAGGATGTGGACAGCTCTAGTAGTACTAACTTGCTCTTGGAGGAGCTTGTGCCCTTTAATCTGGGTTCTCATCCATGATGGTGTTTCCCGCGCAGCCATTGGACCTGATACCAACACACCTTATGAGTGAAGTCTCTAGTTCATGCCCTTTTGACTGAGAATCCGAGTGGGTGTGAAATTCTCAAACTAGCTAAGACCCAAGTGGCCTAATTAATACTGAAATGAATTAAGACTAGAGAGAAAAGATCCAGTTAAAACAGAAATGGTTTGTCTGACTGGACACTCTGCAAAAGCCCATCTTGTTAGGCCTAGTATAGGGTTAGCTCCAGTGAACAAAGAATACCTTGCATAGTGACAGGTTTCAGAGTAGCAGCCGTGTTAGTCTGTATCCGCAAAAAGAAAAGGAGGACTTGTGGCACCTTAGAGACTAACCAATTTATTTGAGCATGAGCTTTCGTGCATCCGATGAAGTGAGCTGTAGCTCATAAAAGCTTATGCTCAAATAAATTGGTTAGTCTCTAAGGTGCCACAAGTCCTCCTTTTCTTTTTAAAGAATACCCTGTGTTTGTGGAGAATGCCTTTTCTCCTCTGACCCTTCCTGCCGAGCAGTTTGTCAGACACCCATCCTTTGTGGCATCTGTTGTCCCCTGGCTTTACTGACCTCTCTCAGCCCTTGTACACATTTCAGATTTCATTCAATGTGTCTGGCTTATTCTGATAGAACGCATTCTGCCGGAAAGAAGTGGTGTTTCCTGGGGTAGTCTGTCGGCAGATTAGCTCATGATTGTGCTCGTGCTCCGGATGTCAGCATGATATTCGTCACTGCTGTCCCATTCTGATTTCCCTCTGACATCCCCAAATAAGCATCCCCTCTTCTCCAAGGCTGTCTAGCTGGGGTGCTGGCCTTACTGACCGTGTTTTGGCATGTTCATTATTTTGCCGGTGGAGGTGTCACCCTGTAAAGAGCTCAGTTTTCTTTTAAAGACACAAGGCATATAACATTCTGTAACTGATAGTTAACATTAATTCTAGCATTTCAGCATGAATGAATCACAGACAGCTTAACTGATCTGTAACAATGAGTGGTGAGGGAGTAGCTTTCTTTAGGGTAGAAGTCTAGTCATAGTCATTGGCTGTCCCTCGATATGAGGCTGATGTCTGCCGGGGGAAAAGTCATTGATGAGACTTAAGATTGCTGAGGACTCCGATCGGTGCTCTACAGGTTTTTCCGCATATATGACAGGCGGTTGCTTGGAGAGAGCACAACTTCTGGCTGGGACGCTGTATATGTTCCTTCCTCTGCTGTTTCTTAGCCTCTTGAGCAAGCTGATTCCCTTCAAAATGGGCTGAGGCTGGGTGTATGATGCATGGTGTGATGCCATTGCAGTCTGTTGCCAGCCAGCTCTTTCTAATTCGTGGGGTCAATGCCTTCCTTCTTAAGATGTACTTTCAAGGTGTCCTCGTACATTTCCTCGGTCTTCCGCATGGATAAATGGGCCGTTGTTCCCATTTCGTTTTCTTTCACCTGTCTCCTCCTCTGTTCTTAGATTGTGAGCACCTCCGTGCAGAGCATGCTTGCTTCAGTGTTTGGAAAGTATCTAACATAGTGAATGCTACTGTAAATGAATAATAGTAGGTTCTTTACACCAGGCACTGTGGCCTCAGGGCAGAAGATCAGGATTTACAGTTTGATCCTATGTTTTAGGGCAAACAGTTTATGGCCTTTGGACCAGGAACACACACTTCAAGCTGGATTTTGATTTTAACAAGTGTTGGGCTTTTCAATGTGGAATATTTTTTCCAAGTAATTACTCGTACATGTCTGTATTATGAAAAAGAGAGGGATTGGCAGTAAGGTGAGTCAGCTGTGAAACAATAGACCTTTTGGATTTGTGGGGGGATATATTTGCCTCTTAATATCTGCTTAATACCAGAGTCCCAGTAATCAAGAGGGAGCTCGTATTGCTCAATACACTGTGTCTCCATAGCCTAGCTGGAGTCTTGTGTGTGCTAATGAGCCTCTGGCTTGCCTTTTCCCCCCTCCTTGGGTTTTTTTGGAACAATGTAATCGGCTTTCTCAGTCACTGTGAATTTATTTACTTCAGCTGCTTCCGAGATGATCAGAATTAACTTGTTTAGTATTGAATAAGTACCACCTTGAGGTATCATAAAGATGTCTGGCTCAGTCATTTCAGGAGGTGTCTGTATCCGCTCCTTATGGCTGCACTCATCTGTGGTTTTTAATTCTTGCCTTGGCAAAGTATTTCATTTTTTTTAGATGCAAATTCTCTGTCTGACACACTAGAAGTTCTTGCCCTCTAGAGCAGTGTGGTGAAGCTTTGCAATTTGTGGTATGACTTAGAGGCCTTCTTTCCTACTAGAGGAAATCTCTCTGGCTTTTATGTTTGATTGTGTTACATCAAAGAAAGCCAATAAAGAAACTTGTACAACATATTGTATATGTCACTAACCTCAGATACCACAAACCTCTAAAGTGATAACAATCGTCTCGCATAAGGAGTAGTCCTTTTCTTAGTCACTTATCAAACAAACTTTGTGGGTGGGGGGTGGGGGCGGGCATGGAGAGTAGCAACTGATTTACCTCTAAATAGCTATAGTCTTCTGTTTCCACCCTGACTACCCATGTTAACAATGGGACTTGTCCTTGGATTAACAGCCAAAACTCTTAACCAGCCAGTATGTGGTGCTCATAGAGGGAAGGAGGCTGGAACTGATGCCACCCACACAGATTCCACGATGCTATGGTCTCCACTGGCTTGGTAAATGGCATTTCCTTGAGGCAGGATCCCCAGCATGGCTGTGAAATGTGCTGAGTGGGATGTCACAGATGGGGTAGTGGTCTGTCGTTAATCAGTGATTCCTGAATACTGGTATGTTGATTTGCATGAGATTTACAGAATCCAGGCTAAACTTGGCATGCTGTTTCATTTCCATTTGGCTAATAGCCGAACTTCAATGAGCTGGTCAGAGTCCTCTGTGAAGTAAGTTACTGTGGGACTGCCATGTATTGGAAGAACATCTGTGGTCAGCATCTTCTCTGCTCCCTTTGTTCTCCTGATATCTGACTGGGGCCTCCGGAGTGCTAGCTGACCACTGCAGCATCTGTGTCTTGCACTGTCCACCAGGCTTGTCTGAAGAAGGGATTTACAGATGGACATAGGAAGGTCTTAAAGGTCACAGCTGTTAAATATGGGAACGTGAAAAAAGGGCACAAGGGTTGAACTTGGCACAAGTGTAGGAGCTGCTTGTCCAAAAGCGTTGACAGTTTCCAGGCTCCAGACCATTTTGAGAACAAATAATTTCACTTGCTGTGGAACAACGCCTGAATTTCATAGTCATTTATCAAATTAAAAACTAGTGAATTAAAATATTAGTAACTGAAAGAAGCTCTCGTCCTCTAGACCGGAAACAGAGAGGGGAGGGAGTCTTCAAGGGAGGGCCCTAAAGGAAACTCCAATATTTTTTTCATCAAAATTTGTATGGATAAATATTTTATTATCTGTTAAGCATGAACAGGGCGCTCAGGGCTGTACAGGACATAAAAGAAGATAGTCCCTGCTTGAAATTTTAAATCATCTTATAATCTAAAGAGATCTTAAAATATTCCTTTTAAACCTATTTTTAAAAGACCATATTAATAATTTGAGGAGGAAATGTGGAAATGCCAGCACTCTCTATGGCTTTGCATGGCTTGTCATTTTGCTCTGTGGAGGCTGCATTCTTAAGTGAGATGGACAGTGTGTTGCTTTCTCAGGACAGGCAGGATTGTAAACCACCCTGTTATCTTTCTGCCTTAGCAAGAGGGATTTATTGGTGCTATACTATGTTGTAGTTCCCCGCCTCCCCAGTCTGTTAGCCAGCCAGACAAATCCCTTAGGACTTTGCCAGTCTAACCCTGGCTGAACGTCAGTTCCCAAACTCTCCAGAAGCATCTTCCTGCATCATCCAGCCCCTGTCGCAGATGACCACAAGTCTGCTGTCTCCAGAGACACAGAATATACACTAGCTTGTTGGCTCAGCTGAGGATGCACACCTCACTTTCCTATCACAGCCCTGCAATGAATTGGTAATAAAACACGAAAAAGTTTATGGATAAAGAACAGAGATTAGAGTGACACCAAGCAGAGATAATAGAAACAGAAAATGGTCACAAATAAAACAAAAGCATAACACGCTTCTGAGAGATGACATATAACCGGAGAAGGCTCCAAGCTTTGTCTAAAGCAGTTTTCTTACCTACAGCTGCTTCTCAGCATCACCAACCCACATTGGCTGGGAATCCATCACTCAGAGGCACAAAGAGCTCTAACTTCTTTATTCCCTCAGTGATGGATAACAAGATGTCCTTTTTCTCCTCCTTATATTCCTCAGAGTTCATTATCTTTGTCTCAAGTCAAGATGGCCCCCTGGGGTTCACACTCTGGTGTGTCCGCTGATGTGCTGATGCCATGTTGTTTCCTCATCCTCCTGATAACTGGTATTTACCTCGGTTGCAAATGAACTGCCCATTGCCTCTGGCATCACCATTCTCAATTTACATTAGCGGCCCAGGCAAACTGGCAAATGAACATTCCTTTGTCTAGGACAAACTTGTTCCCAGTGTTGTAGCCATGTGGGTCCTAGGATATTAGAGAGATAAGGTGGGTGAGATGTAATATCTTTTACTGAACCACCTTCTGTTGGTGAATGAGACAGGCTTTTGAGTTTACACAGAGCTCTTCTTTGTGTCTGAGGAAGGTACTCAGAGTATCACCACTAAATACAAGGTGGAACAGATATGGAGTTTGTTGTAAGTGAGAAACACTTTGCCAAATGTATCCATTTCATCCTTGCCCATAACAATTTTACATTCAACAACAAACACTGTAAAAACCATGGGAACAGCCGTGGGTACAAGGATGGCTCCCCAATATGCCAACCTCTTCATGGGCCACATCGAGGAAGAGTTTCTGGATGAGTGCACCATGAAACCAATGAAATACCTAAGATACGTTGATGATATTTTCATCTGGGGAGATGACCTAAACTCCCTTGTAGATTTCCATCACAACTTCAACAACCACCACCCATCCATTAAACTCTCTCTAGAGCGCTCCCACACCAACATCAACTTCCTGGACACCACAGTCAGCTTCAATAATGGAACCCTACAGACAACTACATACAAGAAACCCACAGATCACCACCCTTTATCTTCACAGATCCAGCAGCCACCCCAAACGCACGAAGAAATCTGTTATCTATAGCTAAACCCTCGGATACCACATAATACGCTCTGAAGAGAAAGTCGAGGATGCACTCTTTAACGCAGTTAAAATAGCCTTTTCCAAACAAGGACACTACACCAGAGAAGTAGATTATATCGTGGAAAGGGCCACCCAAATATTTTGAGAGAACCTGCTTCAATACAAGGGGAAAAACCCTCCAACAGCACACCCCCAAGTTGTCACATACCACCCCAGACTGGAACCTGTACAAGGTCTCATTAAGCAGTTACAACCCATGCTCCATTGGGATCTCATCCTGAAAGAAATTTTTCCCAAACCCCCTCTTCTGGCCTTCTAACAAGCCCCCAATCTAGCCAAGCTCATCATCAGAAGCAAGCTCTCCACAGATCAGGACCGCCAACTCAAAGCAGCACCAGATCCTGCCAGAACAACAGATATAAAACCTGTAGATATATTTCCATTGCTGTGAGTCTCAACACCCCCCACAATACACCTTTCAAGATCCATGGATCCTACATGTGCCTATTGAGACATGTGGTGTATCTCATCCAGCGCACTAAATACTCCAGTAACAACTGTGCGGGTGAAACCAGACAATCACTGTGCTATCAAATGAACTTGCATGGAAAAATAAGACAAAAACAGCATATCACCCGTGGGTGAACACTTTTCACAAAACAATCAATCCATATCTGACCTCTCAGTCCCTGTCCTCAAAGGAAACTTACATAACCCTTTCAAAAGATGAGCTTGGTATCTTGAATTTCATAACTCTGCTAGACACCAAAAATCATGGATTAATAAAGTCACTGGATTTATGGCTCATTCCAACAATCTGTAATCCACGAAACCTATAACTGTTGTGGTGATAACTGCCAATTTCACCTTGAATAATCTCTTGCAATGTGTGTGAGCTCCTTATCTTTCCCACCTTGTATTTAGCTGTGACATGCTGAGTACCTTTTGCAGACCAGAGGAAGAGCTGTATATAAGCTCGAAAGCATATCTCTTTCACCAGTAGAAGTTGGTGCAATGAAAAATATTACCTCACTCACCTTATCTCTCTAGGACAAACATGTTTATCAACTCTGTCCCCAAAACGTATTTTAAGAACATATTTTCAGCAAACATACGTAACTCTTGACACACCATCTGTATATACATCACACAATGATGTTAATCACTAGAGTGTCACCAGCTTTCATTTGCTATTTCACATGACACTTCACAAAGAAATACTATGACAGCAATGCATTAGGTGTAGTGAGTATGTCAGGCCTGCTAGGTGTTAAGAAAAGTGTGGGCCCTCTGCCAATTGGCACTTGGGGTCACAGTCAGGAACACTTTCCTATTGATTTCAATGAGGAAACTGCTCAGCAAACCCTAGACCCCTTCTGCCCATAAACCAGCCATCCAATTACATTTCAAACAGAACTACGCTTATCCACGAAAAAGGCTGATGTACACTGCAATTTGCCCAAGCACAGCATTCAAAGTTAACCGCTGTCCTCACACAAGGCTAAGGGGGTTTGTTTCCACCCAGTTTGAACTGCTCACAGAACAAACGGCAACTTCTGTGGAATGGTTCATTTAAAAAAAAAAAAAAGCCCTTTTCCATTGTTGTTGGTGAGATTGGATGGGTTTGAAGCTTTGCCTTAAAAGTGGACAAGAAGAATGAGAAGTCAGGAAAACAGCTGAAGATGTTTTGAGGCAAGGAGAATAAACGACCAGAAGAAACAAGACGTCTTGTTTCTTGGAAAAAGTCACAGTACAACATGGCAATTTTTCAGAGCACACAAACCCTCTTCCCTTCAGTCACTAGTATCTCAGACCCTTTCGGAGAGAGAGGGAGTATTTTGTGGAACTTTGTATGTTGTTGTCTTTGTCAAAGAGACTAAGTTAGAGGTGCTGTGGGATCCATAAATTGAATTTCCTAGGGGTTTTGTGCATTTCAAAAGGGGAAATGTAATTGGGGACTTGGAGATGGGCCTTCTGGATTCCATTACCAGCTGTGCCCAGCCACTAACCTGGGTGTCCTTCAGCAAATCACTTCACTTCTCTGTCTGTAAAGTGGGGTGAACATTTTCCTACTCCATGGAGGTGTTTGTAAATTGCTTTGAGTTTCATGAATCAAAGGTGCTGTAGAAATGTGCTTTATAATAACCTTGACCCTGGCACTGCATTTAATTTCCAGTGTTCAAAATAAAGGATCCAAACTTAAAAAAAATAAATAAAATGGTCACACCATGGGAAACGTGATCAGAGTCAGTTAAATGCTGTGTGTGTGTGTGTGTGTGTGTTGAACAGGCAGTCACTGAACATAAGCAAACCTTTATTGTTTATTCTTGTATTCCGGCAGCCCCTCCATATACTGGTTGCTGCCCATACACATATGAAGCTATTGTCCCTCTGCTAAGATCTCACAATCTAAGTATTTATTTCAGTGTGCAGCACTCCAGACGTTCTCTGGCTGCATTCTATACCATTGCGCATTAAAAATGGTGTGGTATTAGGACAAGCTTATGAATGACTTTTTTTTCAAACTGTAGAAAACCAGCATCCTGGGGTAACTGAAAGGCTTGACTTAGACTCTTACCAAACCATCCAGAAAAAGAATAAATCCGTTTGGATTGAGAAACTTCAGCCCAATGAGTGTATCGTTTCCTCTCTGGAAAGTTTAATCTGCAGTTGGAAGTAGGAGCTGGGCCTTTTCCTTGACCGTAATAGACATTGCAGATATAATAATGCCCAGAATATTGCAGAGGTTTGGATCTGAAAGAAATGCTTTGAATAGCCATCAAATCTTCATCTGCAGAATTCTAGCATCTGCACGCAACTAGGTAGGAATCAATTTACCCTGATTGGACACTGGAAATACAAAGGTCACACCATGAAAGTAATAGTGAACCTATACTGTGTTGAACTATAACCTGTGAAACTGCAGAGAACTTAGGAAGCCCAGGATGTGTGTCTGTCTGGCCTGATCTCCACTAGAAAATTAAGTCATCTTAACTGTGTCATTCAGGGGCGTGAATCCACACCCCTGAATGGCATAGATAAACTGACCTAATCTCCAGTGTAGACAGCGCTAGGTCAATGGCAAAAATCTTCCATTGATCTAGCTACTGCGTCCCTGGGGGTTGTTTTTAGCTACACCAATGGGAGAAACCCTCCCCTCAGCACAGGTAGTGTCTACATTGAAGCGCTACAGTGGTGCCACTGTGGCATTTCCCGTGTAGACAAGCCCAGAGTGTGTGTCTGTGGAGTGGGGAGCCAAAGGAGTGTAGGCATGGGCAGTAATCCTGTCTGGTGGAAGCCTGTCTAGCTGTGCCCTTTCTTGTCTGAGGGGTGTGTTCTGAGTGGCTGGGGAAAGAGGTAACCATGCTGAGAAAGTGGAATGTGGGCTGGTGGGAGAAATCTCTGCCTGTTTTTTTAAACTCTTGGCTCCTACTTTGCTTTTCTGTTGGCAGTGCTGAAGCAAGGCTTCCTCCGGCAGGTTTTTTAAAATTGTATTTTATGAGAATAGTCGGTTACGACTCCCCAAGTGCTGTAAAAGTTAATGTGATAGTCTCTTTGCGCCTGTGCTCATTTTTATAATTTTTTATTTTATGAAACAGGACAGGGAGCTTAGTGACTTATTACTATTCATTTCGTTTCAATGCAGTAAATATTGATTCAGTTGGGAGTTTTCAATTTAAACCACTCGGCGATTATATAAAATATTACTAGCCTCTGAAATTATGCTTACCGATCTCTTTGGCTGCTCATTAAGGAAGGAGTGCAATTTTTAGATCCCTTTGCTTTCATCATTCTAATAAACGGGCTGAGCTCCAGTTTTGCACGGAAGGTGCTGTAGACTCAGCTAGCAGGGGCTTGACAGCATGGATGCAGCTCTTAATTTGGAACCACTTTCAAAGGGTTTTTTTATTTTTTACTTTGAGACATGTAGGTCCCCTCCTTCGATTCTTCAGCCGCGGTGGAGCATGTGAATGACAGCCAGGATAAATAGAGCTGGCTTGCCATGGCACAGTTAGAAGTGAGATAACGTAGGCTTCTTCCTCCAGGATTTTGCAGGGTCCTGTTTACAGGTGTCAAGGGGAACAAGAGAGGAGACACAAAGAGAGAGAGAGAAATCTGACCGGCATAATTAGAAATTGTATAACGGCATCTTTAGCAGTGGAGTTATTATTTGCTGCAGGCCACATACTGGCGATCAAAATTTTCATGACAAATCGCTACGTGAAACCAGTTCAATCAACTCCTGAAGTGCTGCTGCAACGTTGTGCTGAGGCTGTAGAAGTGTATCTAGCTGGGAAATGGAGTTAAATAAGCACTCAGAATATTTCTGAGATGACACCAGGGGCTGGTGTGCAGTCAGTGTGTGAGTGCCATTTCCTGTGAGGTGGAGGGGTTCCTTGGAGTCCTATAGGACCTGACATTTCCACCTGTTTCACACCCCTTCCATCCTCCAGGTATCCTGGTGCACCCTCCTGGAAGAGCACGACGCTCTTCAACGCCTCTCAGTATCACTCAACTGTTGAACCACATGAGGCCCTTGCATTCACACCCCGTCTAGTCTCACGCTGCTTCTGCAGCTCTCCTGTCCCTCGTCGACCCAGTGAGCTAGTTCTCTAAAAAACTGAACCAGAGTCATCTGCGGAGTATTGCGAAGGGCTTATTCCGTTCATTCCAGCTGTATGCTAATTTCTTCAAGGTAGAGACATTTGCCGTTTTTAATGGAATGTTTCCAAAGCACTTGTTCCTTTTAAAGTCTTCTGGAGCCTTCTGGCTGTGCTTGGTTGTCTGGTGCTGGAGAGGAGATCAAGCTTCAGGGATTGTTCCCTGACCAGTCTTCGGATCAGTGAGGAGGAGATTTAGGCCAGCACTTTCAAACTTGGGTGCCTAAAGTTAGGGCTGAGGCATGACACGAGGCTTTCTGAATATTTTTCTTAGCGTGGGGAAGCTAGATGGGACGAACTTTCTTCATAGCAATGCCTGCAAGGACCAGGTTTGTGTGGAGTTCGGCATGCCTGACTAATCTAACTGCCTTCTATGATGAGATAACTGGTTCTGTGGATGAAGGGAAAGCTATGGACGTGTTGTTCCTTGACTTTAGCAAAGCTTTTGACACTGTCTCCCACGGTATTCTTGCCAGCAAGTTAAGGAAGTATGGGCTGGATGAATGCACTATAAGGTGGGTAGAAAGTTGGCTAGATTGTCAGGCTCAACGGGTAGTGATCAATGGCTCCATGTCTAGCTGGCAGCCGGTATTAAGCGGAGTGCCCCAAGGGTCGGAAGATATTGTTCAATATCTTCATAAATGATCTGGAGGATGGTGTGTATTGCACCCTTAGCAAGTTTGCAGACGACACTAAACTGGGAGGAGAGGTAGATACGCTGGAGGGTAGGGATAGGATACAGAGGGACCTAGACAAATTGGAGGATTGGGCCAAAAGAAATCTGATGAGGTTCAACAAGGACAAGTGCAGAGTCCTGCACTTAGGACGGAAGAATCCCATGCACCGCTACAGACTAGGGACCGAATGGCTTGGCAGCAGTTCTGCAGAAAAGGACCTAGGGGTTACAGTGGACGAGAAGCTAGATATGAGTCAACAGTGTGTCCTTGTTGCCAAGAAGGCCAATGGCATTTTGGGATGTATAAGTAGGGGCATTGCCAGCAGATCGAGGGACGTGATCGTTCCCCTCTATTCGACATTGGTGAGGCCTCATCTGGAGTACTGTGTCCAGTTTTGGGCCCCACACTACAAGAAGGATGTGGAAAAATTGGAGAGAGTCCAGCGAAGGGCAACAAAAATGATTAGGGGACTGGAACACCTGAGTTATGAGGAGAGGCTGAGGGAACTGGGGATGTTTAATCTGCCGAAGAGAAGAATGAGGGGGGATTTGATAGCTGCTTTCAACTACCTGAAAGGTGGTTTCAAAGAGGATGGATCTAGACTATTCTCAGTGGTAGCGGATGACAGGACAAGGAGTAATGGTCTCAAGTTGCAGTGGGGGAGATTTAGGTTGGATATCAGGAAAAACTTTTTCACTATGAGGGTGGTGAAACACTGGAATGCGTTCCCTAGGGAGGTGGTGAAATCTCCTTCCTTAGAAGTTTTTAAGGTCAGGCTTGACAAAGCCCTGGCTGGGATGATTTAATTGGGGATTGGTCCTGCTTTGAGCAAGGGGTTGGACTAGCTGACCTCCTGAGGTCCCTTCCAACCCTGATATTCTAATGGGAAAAGTGGCCTGCTCTTTGAGTTTATGGCACTTAAGTTCTTTACTATGTGGTCATCTCTAAACCTGTTGGAGAGATGTCAATACTTCCTGAATGACAATTGAGTCACCTGGGATATGGCAAAGCTATGATCATTTGATCCCTTGTTAAGCCAATCTGGATTCAGAATTATGTTTTAAGGTATAGATAATATGTGTGTATGTGCCCCTTATGTTCCTTTTTTCCACTGACCTGCTAACTAAAGTCATGTTTCTAACTTCCGTGTCAGATATTTACATTTTATAGTGTATATAAAATCTTTTGTGTTATGAATGTGAAAATCTAGGGAGCCGTGCCCCTTGTAAATTGTGCCTCTGGAATTCTTAATCACCGTTTCAAATGCTTCAGGTTGGGGCTTATGTATATCTCCACTGTGCTTGATTCTGAAGCGCCAGTGTGGTGCTCATTTGAGATCCAGATTTCTGTTTCTCATACACAGATCTGTTGTGCTCACTGTTCATTATTGTGAATTACCAATCAGAAGTGCTGAATCATGGAACTGAGGGTTCTTGAAAACTTTATACATGTCAAAGGAATTAATTCTACATTATTTTAAGCTCCCTTCTCTATTTTCCATTGTGTCACTCATTTGATGCCTTTGCATTACATTTTAAATGCCATTGGCACAATATGGGTAATGTTAGATGCTGCTTGAGATAGAAAAGGTTTCTAGTGGCTGTTAGATCATCTTGATTATACTTTGTCCCCCTTAATTTGCACTTGGTTTTTTTAAAGGATTTCAGAAGGAGCAGATCTGCATTTTAAAAAACCATTTAAATTTCTTGGACGCTGATGGATTTGACCTGGACAATCATCCCTATAATATAGCAGTCAAGATTTGTCAGCCTTTTGATCTATCAGTTTGATAGCAAACACAGAAAGTGTTAATTGAGGAAGAAACCATCCATCTGGGACAAAATATTTTGACAAAGGGCAGGGGGGAATTCAAATTGGTCTCCCATTCTCTGCTTCTTTTACATGCAACTAGGCATATTTGATGACCACAAGCCTTAGGGATGATCAATTGGATTTAGCCAGAGCTGCATTAATTGAATCAATATTAATATGTGATTTAAAATATGTTGTCAATTGGTATAGAGTGTTTGGCTAAGAGTCCAGTGTGACAAATGAATTATGTTTCAGATTCTTTGAGGCAAGGACTTTCTTCACTTTGTGTTTTGCACAGCAGTGAACACACTGTTGGCATTTAACCAAAAATAAGTAATGAAATAACTGAAAAGAGCCCAGAAGAGACTTTACCAAAGAAATCCTGCAAAAAGATGGACCAGAACTTGTTATACACACTGCTATCTAGCCAGCTTACATAATTAAACACGGTTTTAAATACCATTTTACTCTAGTTTTAAGGATAGTAGTAAACTATGTTTAAGGTAATCAATAGAATGTTAGACTACTTACATATTTTAAGCTTGCTGACCTAATCTTGACGAAAATAAGATTCACTTTCCGTGGCCCTGCTTATCAATTCATTGGAAAGCAGTAGAGACCATTGCATTAAAAGTGACATACAAATCACTTTCCCCAAATTCCTTTGGTGTTAGCAGTGGGAGATAGGTGGGGTGAATTCAGAGCATATGTCTTGCAATTGATTTTCACTTCTTAATTTTTAACTGAGACTTTGCTGAATATGCCCCTGCCTCGAAGCAGGCTGCTTGATGAATATCGCTGAAGTGGAGTGAATCTTTTTAAAAATTATGTGAAGGTCATTTTGAGAAGCCTTTTTACGACATTCCTCTTAAATACAGCCCATTCCTGTTCATCTGAATGGCCCAGGGGACAGCTGAAACTTTCGGAGGACAGGCTTTTGTTTTGAGCTGAGCTACAGGGCTCTGTGATGGGAGAGCAGAGCTGACTAGAGGTGCAGCTGTGGATACAGCTAGTTACATGGGCTGCCGTTTGCCCTGGACATGGTGCAGAAGCCACGGAACACCACATCTGGAGTGGGGTGCATTGCACTGGCGTAGCACAGATTAGACACATTGCTGGAAATTGCTCTCATAGTTTATCTGAATCCAAAGTGTCTGCAGAGGGGCGACACGTGGATTCGGAGAAGTAGCATTTTGGGATAAATGGAATTTGGATAACCGCATTCTGGGAAAGATTAGCTCAAAATATTGAGGAACTTGAGGCGCTGTTCAGGGAGTGGGTCGGGGAGAACGTGTGTGTGTGTGTGTGTGTGTGTGTGTGGGGAGAATGGTTCTGGTGAAAGGGACTGTATTAAGGACCCCTTGACCCACAGAACAGACTGTCACAGGCAATGGCAGTGGAATATGAGCAAGACACCTTAATAGATCTTTCCTATAGCTAACTCCAATGATAATGTAAGCTTACTTCGTGCTCATCACTGTATTTCAGCCCTCGTCTGGTGGGAGGATAGATTCAGTCCTTGTGCCCACTGCTGAGGCTGCCTCTGATTGTCGGGTGGTGTATGTTGATTGGGTGCAGCCCACAAGGGACTGCGTTGAAATCACCAGCTTATGTGCCATAGGCCAATGGACAACCACTAGGTGGATTCTCCTTTTGGTCACTAGTAGCAAGGGCTTGCTTGGATCAGAACTAGTAATCTAGGGGGGAAAGGCTGCCTGCGACCTGTTACCACTCCCACACCTCAGCCCACCTCATTGTTTCTGCTCATATTTTCGAAATAGCCTGGATGTGACTCTGGGTTCTCTAATCAGATACAGCCACATAAATGCCTGATGTCTCCTACAAACCATCACCATGCTCTACATTCTTAAGGCTTGAGAACACCCTCTCCAGTTTGCTCAGGGCACGTGGGAATTTTGGTCATGTGAGAGGCCAGAGAGTGTCCTGCCTCCTTCTGTGGAGAAGAAGGGGGAGGCAGGGAGTGTACAAGGTTGAAGTGATGAGGGGGAGGGATGAGGAAGGGAACAGAGTGGCTGGAGAGTTAGCTCCTTTTGCAAGGAGGGCAGGGGAGGAGCAGGAGGAAGGAACAAAGTGACAGGATATTAAGGTGGGAAGACCAAGTGACTGGAGGACTAGGACCTCTTGTGTGTCCAGGAGAGCAGCAGTGTGATCAGCAGCAGCAGAAGAGACTTGCAGTGAGGCAGGGGGCCAGACTCTATGAATTTGGTGGGGAGGATCCCAGAATTAATTGATTTTTATTCAGGGACATGATGGAGGGTGGAGATCCAGAATGGATTAAGTGGTGGGGGTGTGAATATGTGGCAATGTAAATTTAAATAGACATGGGTTCAGGGGTCATGACAGCACAAATATTCAGCTGAATAATGTTCAAGCTCTGCATACAATGAGGATGAAACTGAATAGATCGTTACATATGGCATATAAAATACACTGGCACTGATGCCTCCTCAGCTAACTCACAAACTTATTTTACGTGCACTGCCTTCCCAGATGTGCTTTTTCCCATCAACGTTCTCTTCATAACCATAGTGGGTTGGGTTTTTCAAAGGGGCCATTGGAAATTAGTGGGATTTGGGCACCTAACTTCTTTAGGTCCTTTTGAAAATCCCTGGTGCAGACTCTGAAGTCTTGCCATCTGATTAAGCCTTTTGTGATAGATACTATCACTGTGGGTGGTTCTGAGAGGTTTCTGTTGGTGATCTGTATGACCTGGCATTCTCTTCTAACTTTGTTTCTTTGACTTTTTAAAAGCCATGCCCCACTTAGCGCTATAAGAACATGAAAACATTTACCCATTATATCCTGAATTCTTTCTATCCCAGTCAGCTATTCTGAATTATTAGTAATAATAATTATGCATAGTCCTTTGTAACATTCATCCATGGATCTGACAGCACATTACCCAAATGGATAAATATCATTAATGTCCAGGCCAGCTAGGACACCAGGGGGTATCTTCTGTTTTTTTCAAAAGTGCCCTCGAATCCCCATCTTCCAGTTCCAAACATCTCGTAAGGCCAGTATCTCAGGGCTCATCTACCCTTGGAAATTTACCAAATAGCTATTCCAGAATAAGAGTGTCCACACAGGAATTTATACCTGTATAACTATTCCAGAATAGCTATTCTGGTAAATTTCCAGGGGTAGATGAGCCCTGAGACAGCGCAGTGCCCCTGGCAGTTCCATTGTAGTGTCATGAGCCCTAGCCAGGAGCCCAGATCCTCGGCTAATATGTTGAGCTGTCTACTACATCTATAGATATTCTGGTCACCCCTAATTTCATATAATCATTTAGGACATCAGGACATACAAGGGATATTTTAAATTTTGTTGTAAAGATAAGTTCCTGGGCAGGCAGTCCAGCTTCTTCAGTGCTCATTCAAAACCTTGTAACTGTTTTCTCATATGTGAATGCATAGAGCACGTCTGCTGAGAGCGATCTGGCAGTTTTGTGCCGACCAGAGAGCTCCAGAAGCAATGAGGAAGGATCTCTGCTTGTAAGGGCTCAGTACAGTGTTGGAAAGGGGGCCTCTCAAAAATAGACTTTGTATTTTTTAAAAATTTCTTCTCTGATTTTGTGTTGCTGGGTGTTGGCTCCTTTTAATCTGTCAATTGCCAGCAGTGGGCTCACCAAAAGGCACCACGCAGTCAAGACTCGTATGACTAACATTTTCAGAGCAAGCATCACCTGCTGCTGAGGGGATGAGTTAGTGATTTGCTGACAGGAGCCGGGAAGAGGCCCAAACATCTATAGGAATGCCACATGTTGCATGACAATCAGGGGACATCACTGCTCAGATTGCATTGAACCTTTAATGACCACCAGTATGCAGCTGGGTCTGTAGTGATCTCCTCCATCTGAATGGGGAAAGCCCACGTGGGCCGGTTTTGGGTAGGATGCTCTGCCACTGGGCCTTTGAGGGAAGCAGACTCTTTTTGTTGTTGTTAGTTCTTTGCTTTGTTTTATTTTTTTCTCCCAAGTCAGCAGGGTTCAGTGGTCTGGCCCTGCACACCACAAAGTGTAAGAAACCCCCAGTTTAATTTGTGGTTAGATATCTGTTAAGATTGCATCCACTTCCCCAGTCAGCACTTAATTGGCAAGTCGCTTGATTTAACAGCGTGGGAGCCAGTACCGGAAAAATGGCTTGAATAAATCACTGCCTGACGCTAGAAAATAGATATAATCTCAACATTAACTACATTAATAGTAGCAGGAGCTGAATTAAGAAAGCCATAAAGTATAGGCAGGAGAATATAAATTATAGCCATCTCACTGTCTCCTCAGTCTCCATTCTCCCTCCTCCTTCAGCCCCTCCTACACCTCAGCCCACCCATTCGCATGGGGTTGTGCTTTACCAGCCCTGTTTTATGATGAAGGACCCAGGCTGATCTGCATAGAGAGGAGCGATCTTCTGAACTGCACCTTTACCAATTTGTGTCATCTGTTCTGAGGCAGCACCAGACTTGGCCTAATCAGTTTTAGTGGCTAAATATTGATTTCAAAAGGATACAGAAAGGAAGGTAATTGCTCTGCTGTTGCAATAATGCATTTCATTTTCCCCCTGCCCTGGGCTGGTGAAGGCTGTGCTCTTTTATGACTTTCTGATCGCGTACAACTTTAATATGATTTGGGGTGGCGGGGGGGTGGGGAGAATGGAAGAGAGGGGAGAAGTGCACTGCTGTTTGCAAGATGCTTTCTAATAGCACAAAGGGCACTGGAGCCCTGGCTTGCATGCATGCAACTGGCCACATGTGGGGAAATGTGGTTTTTATTCCCTTAGTTTTGCTTGATGGACTAAATTACGATAGATGCCTGAGTCTAGGAAGGTAAAGGAAACTAACTGAGTTACACCTTGATGGAGCTTAATTAATTTGTGTCTTGCAATTGCTTCATAACCTTTTTTGGGAGCACTCAGAACTGAGCCCAGAGAAGTTGGATTGTAGTGTAAAAGGAATGTTTGTGTTTCCTTATATGCAGTCTTGGCCTATTTATATACAGCACTGTACAACTTTCTTTATACAACTTCTTGCATGCAAACTGCATCCCATAATGCTTATAGCATTGAAAGGGAAAAAACCCATGGTTTTGCGGTTGAAGCAAAGGACTGGGGTTCAGTTCTGCCACCAACTTCCTTGGTGACCCTGGGCAAGTCCTTTAATCTCTCTGGGTCTAAACTTGCAGTCCTGTAAAATGGGCATAACACTCCCTTAGTTCACAGTGGTATGAGAATAAAATTCATTAGTGTTTATGAGGTGACCATACACCACATTAAAAAAACACCCTAAGAAAACCTATAAACAAACAAGAAAAATAGCAGCGGGAGGGAGAAATCAAGAGATCTGGGCAAGGGAGAAAAAGTTATTTAATCCGCTGAGGTTTGAAAAAAATGGAAGCATATAATTGTTAGTCTCTCAGGTGCCACAAGTACTCCTCGTTCTTTTTGCTGATACAGACTAACATGGCTACCACTCTGAAATTGTAACCTTTGTGCCTCAGTTTCCTATCTGAAAAATCAAGGCTTGTATCCATAAGGGCTCTTGTGAGGATTAATGTTTCTACGGTGCTGTGAACATACAGAAAGCTAGATAAGCATCAACTATTCGTCTAGCAACTGGGGCCCAGGACCACCTAATTTATTACCCCTGCTCTCGGGAAAAGTGTCACAGGATTTCTAATGACTGCTAGTAGTCTGGACCTCACCCAAAAGAGGAATCCTAGTGAAGAACACAGGTGGCATCGCTGGATCAGGATGCCTGGAAATCAAGCCAGAGGAGCAGGGGCAGGAAGCGCAAGGCACGCAGTCCAGAACAGGGTGGAGCCCACTTGGTTGGATAGCTTCCTGTTCCTGCTGCTGGCTTATGTAGGGTCAGCAGGCCAGTCAGCTGTTCCGGGACTCTGCCAATAGGACTGCAGGGGTAGAGCCTCAAACTGGAGCTGGGCTTCATGGGTCCCAGGTAGGTAAGCATCAGCAGGCTGCCAGATGGAGGGTTGGAGCATGGCTGCCGCAGACCCGGTTGGGCTCCAGGGGTTATGAAAATGGTGAACTTTTGAAACTCACTGATTTGGTAAAAAAGGCTCGTAAATGCCCTCAACCTGCAACCTTGAGCTCTTCTAACTGAGGTGCTACTTGGAAAAAGCTCGGCTAATCTGGACACGCATTTCCTTTCTCCCCTGGATAGTGGCACAGAAGGCAGTGGTGCCCGTGTGAATTTCATGTCAGTGTGACTGCATGCTCCCCTGTCACCCTGGTGCGCACAAGGCACTCTTGCCATGTGACAGCTGTTTCTCTTCCCTTGGAGCTGGATTGAAGTGTTGCACCTGTTTCGTTAGGCAAGCCCTAAATACTGTCCTTCCTTTTCACTGCAGACTGAGGAAAAGCAAACACAAGGGGCCTTCTGGAGAAGACCTCATGCTAATGAGATTCAATGCAGTGTGTGGTGTGACAGATCTATTAAGCATTACCATAAATGATGCGGCGATTGTTAACTCTCTCTGAGGGATTTCTCTCAGGAGGCAGCCGTGACGGACTTGCAGCCCCTTTCTCCCTTCACTCAGTTGTTCATCCTCCAGCTCAGCTCTTGTCCATGTGGGTTTGTTTTTCTGCATTCCCCAGGGTGCTTCTCCTGTCGCCCCAATTTCAATGCACCATGCACCACTGACTGCCAGCTGACTGACTAATGGTCTCTCAGATGTGGCACTGAAGGTTGGCTTCTGGCAGATTTGGTGGTGCTGCTAATTCAAATTCCTTAGAGACCTGCTCAAAGCAGTTGCACAGTCCAACCCCCTCTGACATGCACAACAAAGTTTCAACATATAAGAAATCGGCACACTTTTGCTTTGGTTGTGCAGCTCCCTTTATGAAGAGTTGCTTGGGTTTTTTCCTACCTTAATGTAGTATCAAGGTGCTTTTTACCAGTAAATGTTTAATGATTGATCAGCCACTACTCGTAGTGCTATATGAAGTTGAGTTTTTGTTTGTTTGTTTGGAGCTATCAAGGTCCGTGCAGGAAGAGTTACAATTTTAGGATTGATCTAAGAAGTAAAGTGTAGATTTGGATCCACGCTTTCCACGATATCAGGGGTGTTGAGATCTGGAGTTTTGCTTCAGGATCCTCTTTACATAAAATACTTAGCACTTTCTTCCTCACATATCTGCCATTATGTGGAATTTTATAACCGAAGATGTGGTTTAATTATGCTATAGATGTGGCTGTAACTGTAAATTAAAGCCTACTTTAACAAGACCTAATCTTTCCACCATCCATCATATCAGTGCACTGGGCTGGACACTACAATCATGAATTCCTTTAGTTTGTAAAGCTTTGCTGTGTGCTTTGTTTTTTAATCCAGTTGTTCTCATTCTTTTCCAGCAGGGGGAGACAGCTCTATGTGAGTCATCCTCAGGGAAGGCTGAAGAATTAATTTAATTTTAATCACAGAATACCTGTGAATTTCAGGTTTGTTCAGGATTTTTGTATGTGTTTAAAACACACAATAGTTTAGCAGCACTGAGATGCTGAAAGCAGAGCGTAGGGGTTTTTTCATCTAGGGCGTGCTAAGCAGAATGCTTGTATGATCAGGTGGCCTCATTAGAACTATTTCCCTTAAATTGCGTGAGTACCTGATATAGCCCTAACACAGGAGGCTTTTGCAGACTTGTATTTCACAGGGAACTCAGTCCAGGGAACTCAGTCACTACATCACTTTGCCCCTGTAGTTTCTGTTGTCGCCAGAAAGCCCCTGATAAAATACACCCCTAAATCATTCAGAAGGATGAAGTTGTTTCTCTTTGTTTCTTTACCAGGGCTTTGTATATTAGTCATGTGTGAATGGTGGCTTTAGCAAAGAGTCATCTAAAGACCTTGGGAATGTATCAAATGCCTGTTCTGAATAGCCTGTACAACTGCAGCGTGTGCTTTTCAAGGTCCCCGATAAGCAGGCCTCAGAGTTTAGAGTTCCAGTAGAGAGAGGTACAAGGAAACATCCTGCTAGTTGATGTAGAAGTTGCAGGCACCCGTGAAGTCTTCCCTTAAAGAGCAACCCCACTGGCAGAAATTATGCAGAAAGGTTCCCAATACAGCCAGTAAATGACTGATTCAGCTGCAACATGCCTATTGGCCACTTCTTCTCTGCAGGTTCTTGCTTTTGTGAGTGCTCTAATTTTTTTAATGGTTCTTGGAGGTGGTAGAAGCACTGGGGAATTAGAAACGGTCCCCTAAAGACTAACTGTTGGTTTGCTTGGGTTGATGCAGTCCGAAAAAAAAAGCTTGAGTCCTGATCCGAAAATCCAAGTCTGCTATTTTCATGCTGGTTGGGATCAGCTGAATTATTCTCCTGACCCCATTGAAATGGATTGTGTGTGCATAAACAAACTTCATTATCTGCGACAACCACTGTCTAATGTATTGTGTTGCTTAATTAAGTTCAGAATTTTTAAAAAAGCGATTCTGTAAAAATACGAACCCCACTCCCTGAAAAAAAACAAAACTGTGTGATCCGAGCAATGCCAAGATGAGTGCATTCCAGGAAATACCTCTGCCCTGTGGCATGTTGACTTGGCACTGATTCCTGCATTCACTTGAGAGCACTAGTCGGCTTTGAGATGTGTTCAGTAGTAATTGTGCCAGCCAATTTTCTGGAGTGATGCGGTATGTTAACTACATGATGCTTGTCTGCATTTTCAAATTTAGGAGCTAGCTTAGATTGTGAGTTCTTTGGGGCAGGGACTGTCTTGTTGCTCGTTTGTACAGCCCTGGCACAAGGGGGGACTGGTCCATGGCAGGGGCTTCTAGGTGCTCCCATAATACAAATAATATTTGAATTGAGACCCCATTCCTCTTTCCGCTGAAGTCAATGGGAATCTTCACTTCCATCTCATTGGGATGGCAAACATTTCCCTTATTCCTGTGTTCTGCTAATTGAGTTTTGTTCCCCTCATAAGGGACTATCCAGCATAACCTTTGGAAGCAGCTCTGCAGAGTTCCAATCTGAACTCTCTAACTTTAAGAGCAACCCCTATCTCTTTGTGGTTGGCTGGTTTGCAGCCTGCGTTGCAAAGTACCAATAGCTCCAGCTGAAATGGATTTTTAAAAGTGTCATATTATGGAGAATTTTACTTTCCATCTTGTTGTTTATTAGGCTCTTAAAGGGAAAGCTTGTAATGCATCCATTGATCGAAATACCAATTGAATAGATGTGAGCACATAAAATTGTCCCGACCCTTTAATAATGGAGCAATATCATTTGTAATGTAGGCAGTGCAATTAGTATTGCCAACCAATACACTACCCCTTGATGGGTGCCTTTGAATCATTTTTATACATTACAGCATATACAGAAACCAAGCAGGCTAACTTGCTGTAAGTATCTAGCCAACGAGTAATGAAGCCCTCGGAAGCGTGCAGTTCTCTTTCGAGGGTATTATATCTTTTTCTCTTTCTTTCCCTCTGAAGTGGAGCCTAAACTCCCTCTTTTTTTTTTTTTTTTTTAATCTTGGTTCGTTTAAAGGTAACAGTACAGGGTAAGGAGCCAGGAACAGTGTTAGACAGTATTGCACAAGCTTTCCCCAACCTAGCTCGGTACAGTTTCAACTTTAGGCTTCTGTGTATCAGATGCTCAGATAGTACAGTGATGGATATGGTATAAGGACTGACTACGTGTGAATTTGGAGAACTAAATCTGAGACAGAAGTGTGAGATTCCCAGGACTTTAGGACATAGAAAGAGCAACTGTCCCAGCTTTCATGGGAAATCATATTCGTGTTTATAGAACACTTTGCATATCCAAAGTAGTCATCAAACTTTAATTAAAAATTGTACATTACTGCCTGATGTCAACACCAAAACTGATGTGATTTACAGAGCAAAGCAAAGTTTATGTGAAGACCTAGGAGAACCAGGCTGATAAAGTAGAGATAGTTACAATTTTCTGACATGTGTGACAGCGAAAGAATAACTGAAGGTTGCAATAGGTAAAAAGATAAGCTACAAGAGAGGCAGGATCCATTTTTCTTTAACCAAAGTGTATGCGTAAGTGGTTAAAGCACAGGACTAGGAGTCAGGAGATATGGGTTCTGTTTCTGGATTTGCTGTATGTGACCTTGGGCAAAGTGCTATGGCATGTATTTTGAGAGAGACATGTTGGGTCTTACTGTAAGAAGTAGTGAACCCCCCAAACGCTAAACGAAGTCACTGGGAGCTGCAGGTGCTAAGCACCTCTGATAATGAGGACCCAAGAGGTCAGAAGTTGGGCACCCATATTTAATAGACAATTTGAAAATGTTGACCATAACCTTTGTGTTTGTGTCGTGTCTATAGAATAGGGATAGTACTTACCCTGCCTCACAGAGGGGTTGAGGTTTAATTAATTAATGTTTGCAAATTGCTTTGCCATCCTTAGATGGAAGGTGCAATAGGAGAGCAAAGTGTTTGTGAGCAAGTATCTTCGCCAGCCTCCTCTAAAGTAAAGTCCTCACACTGAGTACAGTTAAAAACTTACTGCTTACTGGGGTTTGACGGTATTAATTTCCTTGTTATTACAGTTCAGTCTCAAACCTTCTTCCCAGGCTTGCTCAACCCACACACTGGATCCTCTCTCATCAGGCAGTCACTCTCAACTACCTCCTATCTGAGTATGGTAATGAGTCCCTTTTTAAATGAGTCAGCAGAACGCTCTTAACCCTTTCATAGCAGGATCAACACCTACCAGGAGGGTGTGGGTTATAGGCAAAAACTGCTGGCCTGTTAAAATATTATTTATTTCTATTAATGAATACATTTAAGTTACATATTTTTTAGGTTATGGGGAGGATGGCATTCAAAACGAATTCACTTGTGGAGAAAATGAACGTGCTGAGTCATGTTACGAAACTGGAGAAGAGGGGAAAACATTGATTTAGGGTATCGCTTTGTCTTTGGGTGATTATTTGGAGAACATTTGCAGTTGTTTCTCAAACATGGAATTATATGCAAGTCATCTGGATTGGTTACTTCAGGCATTATAACTGATACCTTTAAACATTTCCAAGATTACGGAACTGCCTTGGATACAGTGTCAAAATAGGTTCCTGTCATAGCACTCTAGTTTATAGGATTTATCTTGCTGTTTAGGATTTTAAAAGGTAGTTTTCAATTAGGCTTTGCAAAGTGGAGAGTGCAGCTTGAACATAAAGATACGCATTGATGCAAAATTACATGAGCATCTGTTTTCCCACAAGGTATTGTTGAGCTGGTTTGAATGCATACTCCATCAAGGTGGTAATAATACTTAGCACTGACGTAGCACTTTACAAAAGGAGACTTACACCTGACAAAATCCCATGCTCATTTTACGTATTAGTAGATTAGAAGGGAAGCAGCAAAATACAAATTCTGTTTTAGGAGCCACCCCAGTTGGAACACATCCAGAGGACTGAAAAACAGGCCTTGTCTACACTGGCAAGTTTCTGCGGTGTAACTCCTGAGCTGATCACGCTGCCAAGCCACATAATGTGCAGAAACTCGCAGTTGAAGCACTGTAAAAAAACCACACCAACGAGAGGCGTAGAGCTTTCTGCACTAGGGCTACAGTGCCGTGGTGACAGTGTGGACACCCTGGTTGATTATAGCCCTGGGATTGGCCTCCGGGAGGTGTCCCACAATGCCTGTTTTCGCCCCTCTGGTCATCGGTTTGAACTCTACTGCCCTGCCCTCAGGTGACCCACCGTGAACCCCATCCCTTAAATTCCTTGGGAATTTTGAAAGTCCCCTTCCTGTTTGCTCAGTGACGTGTGCAGGGACCGAAGAGGCAGAGCGCGCAGTACACAAACCGTTGAAAGGTGGCGCCAAATGCAGACAGAAGCACAGGGATTGCTGGGATGCGAAGCAATGCATCCCGGGGCATTGGGACAGGACCCAGGATGGCCTGCGACCCCCTCCGTCTTCCCACAACTCTTAGCGGCAGAAGAGGAAGAAATGCTCTGTGTGGGATAGCTGCCCAGAGAGCACTGCTCTGAATGCTGCTGCAAGTGCCACAGGAGTGAACACGCTATTGCGCAGGCAGCTGAGAGTGTGAACACACAACAGCGGTTTCCCTTCAGCTCGCTCTGAGCGGCGCTGTACCTGCCGGCGATGTAACTGCCAGTGGAGACCCACCCATAGTTTACTAGCCTCTGGCATTAGTTGGTGGATAAATGTCATTTATGTGTCATTGTGGAAGAACGTAGACATTTCTTTGCTTTCACTTTTCTTCTGACTCAATATCACTAACCTGAGGGAGTTAACATGCTACTTAAAAAGAAACAAACTCCTACTCCCAAGTAGCAGATAGGTCCAAAGAGTCAGTTTATTGTGATTCTCAGAGCAGACACTCACGTGTAACAGTGTATTTCAGAAATGCTCAGAAGCCAATAGCACCTGACTGCAGCTTGTGTCGGAAAAGATCCATTTCAAGTAACCTGAAATAAACCATAATCAACTTCTGAGCTGAGCTAACAGGGGTAAAAGAAAGCTAATTAAAGGGGATGGTACTCCCCTGGCCTTGCTAAAATAATTATTGATCTGCTGTAGTGTTCGAAATTTGCCTTTGCAAAGCTACATATTAGGGCGTTGTCATTATTTCCATTCTAAATCTTGGCTTAAGTAGTTGAATGGGACATTGTCATGGGTTTTAGGCTAAAAATTGACGTACCTTGAAAATGATTTAGTATAAACAGTCATACCTGCTGGAGTCTTTCCATCTTTTTCTCTCAATGACTATTGCAGTGGTGGTAAAGGTTTTTAAAGTGTTAAGACTTATAATTTATTAGAAGACTTAAGTAAACTGTGAACCATTTTAAAAAAAACATTTCCCTGAGTCCAAACTGTGGGGTAAAAGAGTTCATGGACAGCAGAGAGCATGGATCCAAGCATATTTTAAAGACCAGGAGTATAATTTTGAGTTGGATCCTGAAATGAATGGGGAGTTAACACAATGGTTTAAGGCTGGGGTGTGATCATACATTTTTGTATGTGTGAGATGATGGAGCAGCTAGGTTCTGCACATGGGACTTTGAGAAGCTCCAGAGAAGGGGAATCGCTATAGTCAAAGCAAGAGGAGATGAAGGCATAGAGGAGAATTTAATCAAAAGGCCACAGCATATCCAGCCAACGTTGCAGACTTGGAAGGTGAGATTAAGCAGGAGCAAATAGCTGATGCAATATTAAATCTCTGTGGTTTAGTCTCTAGACATACAATAGCTTCCAAACTCTGGGTGAGGGGGACTCGAGAATAAGCTCTTGGTGAGAGGGTCCATGAAGGGACGGATGTCTGTGAAGCTAAAGTTGCAGCAAGCAAGCTGTGTGCTAAGAAGGCAAGTAAAGTGTGAACATAAAGCATCTTGGGTCTGAGACGCTCTGATCATGAGGTGTTGAATAAACCAAGTTGTGCAAGATCACAGAGGAAAGCTGAAAATAAGAGGGTTGACATGATCCCCGTTACCCCTGAGGAAAGCAAGAGCCACAAGAAGATGCGTGATTGAGATCACAGCAGCTGTTTGCTTTCAAGAGCAATAATGAAATATTAATTACAGGTAGAAATGGCATCCTGCAGAGAGCAATGGTGTTCTACGGATACGTTTGGCAGGGTATTCCAGGCCCCCTCCCATTGCAGGGGAGGCTCAGAGAAAGGACCTTTTTTTTTTTTTAGTCCATTAAAGTGAGAAAGAATAGAAGAAGCACTGAGATACCATGGTGATGGGTTCTGTAGAAAACACTGAGAGACAAAATAGTCCTGAGGCCTTGCCACCTAGAAAGGGCAACTGAAGAACTATTCAGTCTGGAGAGGAAGGTGGTGACATTTGTTGTCATTTTCTCTTTACACAGCATATGTAATTTGAAGGACCCACACAGCTGCGGTGAGGGGCAGGGTGCCCTAGTAGGGTTCTGCTGGTGGCCGCTGAAATACAGAAGACACCAAGGGTGGCTAGAGGGCTCATAAAGTATTAAAAGGATTCTGCTCTGAGCTAAGAAAGCTAAGGACGACTGGGGACTGCCCTTGGGACTGCGCTTTCACTAGGGTATCCGTCAATCCTGCTTGGAGAGAGCCAAGAAATCCTCAGAGAAGTTCAGTAGGCTTTGTAGAACATTTTCTCTCGTTTTTCCTTGTCACAGGTAAATCTGCTAATGCTGCAGCACATGTTGAGGGGAAAATGATCGTGTATCTGAGAAGTTTAAAGCTACTCGCTTGGGGGTGAAATTTACCTCTGTGCAGAGGGACCAGCACAAGCCCTGAGCATCATTGAAATCCCACTCAGTTCTTGTTTGAAAGGCTTAGGGAGGTACATAGGCCTTGTTCTATTTGGTGCAAAGAATTATCTTAAACTAGCTCCATGGCTTAAACAACTGACAATCAGTAAATTTTGCCCATCACTGGAGTTTGGTTGCCAAATTCAGGTTGTATTAGACAAGATCATTGCAATTAAATAACAGATATTCACAATGCTTTCAAATTAAGAGCAAAAACTCCCTTGTTATTAAACCCCTGTGTCAATATCCTTATAAAAGACTCTGCTCTGACTCTGACAGTGGTTTCTGTTTGCCTGAAAACTTACTGTAGAGCAGTATTCCATCGCAGAAATATTAACTCTATGATACTTGGTTCTTTCACTTCCCTTTGCTGCAGCCTCTTGCAAAGATTGGGATTTAAGATTGCCTCAGGACAGGGTAGCACTGTTGACATACAGGTGTGTTATTTTGACTTGCAAAGTCCTCGCTGATGGAGGAGTCCAGAGATGGTAGTTCTGGTCCGTTAGCAGGTGATGTCTGAGATTAGTATATCAAGTACACAGAATTCACAACCAGAAGTGTACAGCCCTCTGTTGGGTTTGCTTCCCTGTTGGCCTCTCACCTGCCTTCATGGGTTTGACTAGATAGGCAGCAGTCTCCCTCCCTAAGTGTCTTCCATTACCCACGTTGCCTTAGTCTCGCCTTTCTCACTCATTGACAATGGTTAGGTAACTGGTGATCTGAGACCACGGTTTATCACGCTGACCAGTATTGTCTCATTGTTTCCTTGTTCTTCCCTGTCTATCTGTAGCCACCTGTTGTCTCTTAGATTGTAAGCACTGTGAGGCAGGGACCGTCTTTTACATTAAATATTTTGACTTGTTCAGATACTGTGATAATAGGGGCTGTACAAGTACCATAGACAGCAGTAGATCCAACACCCTGTGGCATTTATGTGAGCATTATATCCCCACTTTACATAAGGGGAAACTGAGGCACAGAGGGGGTGACGTGACTTGCCTAAGGTCACAAAGCGAATGGCAGAGCTGAGAACAGAACTTGGGAGTCCTGACTCCCAGTCCAGAATTCTGTCCACTAAACATATACAGTTTTTTTTTAAAGCATCTTCCAACAGATTTAATACATCTGTAAATCAGAGAGGGGCCTTTGTTTTGATCTTTAAGGCAATCTGGAGCATTCCTGTAAATTCCCCAAACATACAGTTCAATCTGCATGGGATGCAGCTGGGGGCACTCATAACAGGAAAATTGCAGGGATTGTCAAAGGCCTTTTGACACACAGCTGTCTTGCATAACAGTTGAAAATACAGGGGATATAAAAGAACCATGGTAGTGAGGAGGTTGAACATGACATGGGACATTAAAGGTTATCTGCTCCTTTCAATTTATTTTGCTGCTCAAGCTATTAAGCTCCCTTATACTCTTTGGCTATTATTGACCAATAAATGATACTGTGAACAGACATGCAGCCTTAGGTTAAAATCTTTCCGGAGCATGTCTGCTCATCCTTTTCCTACAGTGGAGAAGGAAAAGGGAATGTAACATAGGATGACAGGTCTTGCATGTGGTGAAATAATGTTCACCATGCTAAATTAGTAATCTCAGGCCTGATCCACACACATCATTGTGCAGGTTTAACTGAAGAGGTGGTTTGTTTAAATTGGTTGATGGTTAAATCTGTGCAGCTTTGTGTGTGGACACTCTTAAATCAGTTTACACCGGGCTTACATAGAGAGAGCTTTAAAATTGATGTAGGCAAGCTAAAGTGGTTTAATTAAAACTGGTGCAAACTTGTGTGTAGACAAGACCTGTGTGACTTATTTGTAATAGGGCTACAGTAGTTCACATAGAGTCTGTTACCTAATCACCTGGCAAAGGTTCTTGGCATTTCTGTTTTGTGAGAGCCTAAAGGGCCCCATTGTCGGAAAACTGAATTTTGTTTTGCTGTAATCCCTGTACTCTTGCCTCAGGGAACCCTTGCACAGACTCATACAATTTGGTGCAATTGCCAGCTTTCTTTCAAAGCAACCTAGGCTTGATTATGGGTTTTGGGTCCAGTGGTTAGAGCTGTGTGGGGAATGTTGTCACAGTGCTTACCTATACTGAGCTTGCTGGAAGCCACTTCTCTTACCCCAGACTTTGTTCCAGAGCCTTTCATAGTTCGGTTTTCAGAGGGCTTAAAAAGCACAAAGTTCCCCCCTGTGGATCCTCACGTCTCTTTTTGGAGCTCTGTCCCCATTCAGAATGCTCAGCACTCGCCAGGCACATACAGCTGATGCTGTATCCACCATCCTGCTTGTGGAGCATGACTGGAAGAGCCTCACTTTGGGGAATCTCAGTGCTTCTCCTTAACCAGGCCTAATGGACTCTGAGCCCCAAGAGATATTGCTATGGGGGGAGGAGGGTATGAGAGACGGAACAGAGTAATATGAATAAGATTCACATGATGAGTATTTGGGTAGTGTAAAGTTGAAGTCAGCATTGTGCTGGGTGGGGCTAGTTATGATCAATACTTCGTAAATTCTCCCTTACTTGGACTAAACCATGTAAACCCGACTTGCCGTACTACCCCTCCCTGGCCACCCCGCAGAGGGAGACTTCAGGAACCCCACCAGCTTCTTAATCCTACCCTGGTATTTTCAAATGCTATTGAAATGTGACTAGCTGCTCATCAAGGGGCACATTCTGTCCCTCCCCCCGTGACTGGGGAGGGTCTCAGGTGCAGTGGGACACTGTGTCGTAATTAGAAAAGGAGTACTTGTGGCACCTTAGAGACTAACCAATTTATTTGAGCATGAGCTTTCGTGAGCTACAGCTCACTTCATCAGATGCATACTGTGGAAACTGCAGCAGACTTTATATATACACAGAGAATATGAAACAATACCTCCTCCCACCCCACTCTCCTGCTGGTAATAGCTTATCTAAAGTGATCAACAGGTGGGCCATTTCCAGCACAAATCCAGGTTTTCTCACCCTCCACCCCCACACACAAATTCACTCTCCTAAATGTGTCGTAATTGAAAACCATTTCACCTGGCTTCCCTGTGCAGCACTCTGTACACCATGCTTTTTGGCAGCCGGGCTCTATGCAGTCTTGTATAAGAAGGCATTTGTATTCCTCATGGTCAGTGGAGTTGCAAGCAAGCAAAACGACAGGTTTCAGAGTAGCAGCCGTGTTAGTCTGTATTCGCAAAAAGAAAAGGAGGACTTGTGGCACCTTAGAGACTAACCAGTTTATTTGAGCATAAGCTTTCGTGAGCTACAGCTCACTTCATCGGATGCATAAAAGTGGAAAATGCAGTGAGGATGTTTTTATACACACAGACCATGAAAAAATGGGTGTTTATTACTTCAAAAGGTTTTCTCTCCCCCCACCCCACTCTCCTGCTGGTAATAGCTTATCTAAAGTGATCACTCTCCTTACAATGTGTATGATAATCCAAGTTGGGCCATTTCCAGCACAAATCCAGGGTTTAACAAGAACATCTGAGGAACACGGGGGGGGGGGGGCGCTAGGAAAAAACAAGGGGAAATAGGTTACCTTGCATAATGACTTTGTCACTCCCAGTCTCTATTCAAGCCTAAGTTAATTGTATCCAATTTGCAAATGAATTCCAATTCAGCAGTCTCTCGCTGGAGTCTGGTTTTGAAGTTTTTCTGTTGTAATATCGTAACTTTCATGTCTGTAATCGCGTGACCAGAGAGATTGAAGTGTTCTCCGAGTGGTTTATGAATGTTATAATTCTTGACGTCTGATTTGTGTCCATTTATTCTTTTACGTATAGCCTGTCCAGTTTGACCAATGTACATGGCAGAGGGGCATTGCTGGCACATGATGGCATATATCACATTGGCAGATGTGCAGGTGAGCGAGCCTCTGATAGTGTGGCTGATGTTATTAGGCCCTGTGATGGTGTCCCCTGAATAGATATGTGGGCACAGTTGGCAACGGGCTTTGTTGCAAGGATAGGTTCCTGGGTTAGTGGTTCTTTTGTGTGGTTTGTGGTTGCTGGTGAGTATTTGCTTCAGGTTGGGGGGCTGTCTCCCAAGATTTGTGAGAATGTTGGGTCATCCTTCAGGATAGGTTGTAGATCCTTGATGATGCGTTGGAGAGGTTTTAGTTGGGGGCTGAAGGTGACGGCTAGTGGCGTTCTGTTATTTTCTTTGTTAGGCCTGTCCTGTAGTAGGTGACTTCTGGGAACTCTTCTGGCTCTATCAATCTGTTTCTTCACTTCCGCAGGTGGGTACTGTAGTTGTAAGAATGCTTGATAGAGATCTTGTAGGCATTTGTCTCTGTCTGAGGGGTTGGAGCAAATGCGGTTGTATCGTAGAGCTTGGCTGTAGACAATGGATCGTGAGGTGTGGTCTGGATGAAAGCTGGAGGCATGTAGGTAGGAATAGCAGTCAGTAGGTTTCCGGTATAGGATGGTGTTTATGTGACCATTGCTTATTAGCACCGTAGTGTCCAGGAAGTGGATCTCTTGTGTGGACTGGTCCAGGCTGAGGTTGATGGTGGGATGGAAATTGTTGAAATCATGGTGGAATTCCTCAAGGGCTTCTTTTCCATGGGTCCAGATGATGAAGATGTCATCAATATAGCGCAAGTAGAGTAGGGGCCTTAGGGGACGAGAGCTGAGGAAGCGTTGTTCTAAGTCAGCCATAAAAATGTTGGCATACTGTGGGGCCATGCGGGTACCCATAGCAGTGCCGCAGATTTGGAGGTATACATTGTCTCCAAATGTGAAATAGTTATGGGTGAGGCTCCTCAGACGTTCTTGTTAAACCCTGGATTTGTGCTGGAAATGGCCCACCTTGATTATCATACACATTGTAAGGAGAGTGATCACTTTAGATAGGCTATTACCAGCAGGAGAGTGGGGTGGGGGGAGAGAAAACCTTTTGAAGTAATAAACACCCATTTTTTTCATGGTCTGTGTGTATGAAAACATCCTCACTGCATTTTCCACTTTTATGCATCCGATGAAGTGAGCTGTAGCTCACGAAAGCTTATGCTCAAATAAATTGGTTAGTCCCCAAGCAAGCAAAAGGAATTGACCCCAAGGCCTCGATCAGGAGTGATTTGGGGAGTGTCCCCGCAGTTACACAGTGAGCTCTTTGGGGAAGGGGCCATGTCTTATCTGTGCTTTCTAAAGTGCTTAGCATGCTTTAAGTACCGTGTAAGTGCTATGGCATGTAACATCTCCACCACAAAATGGAAGAGGCGACTGGCACGCTCTCAGCCTGGGCTGGGCTTTTGAGGTCTCAGCACACAGCGATGCTGCCAATTGCAGTTTAAACTCTGCGTTGTGATTTTTCTCAGGAGCAATAGAGGAATTAAAGGGAAACGCTGTTGTGGAGCTGAAACGCATTCAAGAGAGAATTTGAAATAAATCCAGTGGGAACAAAGCAGCTGGATTATAGCTCACGGCCAGCAACCCAGGGGAAAAGGAAGAGCTTTAGTGGGAGGTGCAGCTGAATGTGACGTCCCTGCTTCCCCCCACAGTGAGACACTGCCATACAGGGGGGACACTGGATTGTGGGTCACGTTTTGTCATCATAGCCCATAGCTGTGCTGTATTTTTATTTCTTTTTTTAGACCAGCGTCCTTGGATTCAGTTGTTGCCATAATCTAGGTGCTGATGGGGCAAGTGACCTTCAAGCAGCATGCTGGCAGAGTGTGGGTTGGTGAATTAGGCCGGGTACAGTGTTGTGCTCTTCACAGCTTTCTTGAACCTATCAGGAGATAAAGCTCCTGATGCAATGCAAGTTAACAGAGTGTAAATGCTTTTTAGAAAACCCCAGAGCCAGCAACCTCCATATGACTTCAGATATTTTCCTGGCTTCTTTCTCAAAGCTCTTAAGTATTGCAATATTTTGATGTAAACATGACAACCCCCATTCCCACCTCACCTGCTGGACACTCAAAGACATCAGAATCTTCAGTTTTGTGATCATGGTCCTTTCATCTGCAGTGAATATTGCTGCCTTGGCCAGGGGGTTTGTAACTTCATTTTGGGTGAATAAGTAAGAAAGAGGGAAGCTGTTTGGGATAACCATTTTGTTTATGTGCAAACAACTTTAAAACTAGGAAATATTTGGAAAGATTCAGAGATTTTTCAATCTGGGCTTTTAAAATACAAATCTTCCCAGTCAGTTTACCATAAAACCTCACAGTAATTTTAATGTGACTTCGGAGTCTCTAACCCTGCATAACATATTAAATATCTGCATTTAGTGAAAGTCAGCAGAGATGTTCCAAAGCCCATCTAAGTGGCCTTGTTCCTTCTATGGGGGGCGGGGTTGCTTGATCCACCTCGAAATACTCTGTGTAAATGCCTGTATATAAATGAATTTATTGGCCTCTTTAGTTTATTGGGATAAAGTGTGGTCCAATGGCCCATTGAGCAGGAGAGCTGGGAGTTGGGATTCCTGTGTTCTAATTCAATCTCTGCAGCTGTTTGTCACCTAGTGCAATTTCTGTAACCTCTCTTCGCTGTCTGTAAAATACGTCTAATGACATCAACCTACCTTGCAGTGGTGGTGTGACTTAACTATTTTGTGTGAGGCCCTTTGAGGTCTTCAGATGTAAAAATAGTGCAAAGTGCAGAGAACATAAGAACGGCCACATTGGGTCAGACCAAAGGTCCAAACAGCCCAGTATCTTGTCTTCCAATAGTGGCCAATGCCAGGTGCCCCAGAGGGAATGAACAGAGCAGGGAATCAAGTGATCCATCCCCTATTGCCCATTTCCGGCTTCTGGCAAACAGAGGCTAGGGACATCATCCCTGCCCATCCTGGCTAATAGCCATTGATGGACCTATCTTCCATGAACTTATCTAGTTTTTTTTTTAACTTTGTTATAGTCTTGGCCTTCACAACATCCTCTTGCAAAGAGTTCCACAGGTTGAGTGCGTTGTGTGGAAAAATACTTCTTTTTGTTTGTTTTAAACCTGCTGCCTACTAATTTCATTTGGTGACCCCTTGTTCTTATGTTATGAGAAGGAGTAAATAACACTTCATTTACTTTCTCCAAAACAAGTCATATTTTATAGACCTCTGTCATATCCCCCTTAATCATCTCTTTTCCAAGCTGAAAACTCCCAGTCTTATTAATCTCTCCTCATATGGCAGGAGGTTGGACTAGATGACCTCCTGGGGTCTCTTCCAACCCTCATCTTCTATGATTCTAGAGGCAATATGATATTTTCTGTTGTATTATCCCTTTCTTAATGATTCCCAACATTCTGTCCACTTTTTTGACTGCCACTGCACAGTGAGTGGATGTTTTCAGAGAACTATCCACAATGACTCCAAGATCTCTTTCTTGAGTGGTAACAGCTAATTTAGACTCCATCATTTTATATGTATAGTTGGGATTATGTTTTCCAATGTGCATTACTTTGCATTTGTCAACACTGAATTTCGTCTGCCATTTTGTTGCCCAGTCACCCAGTTTTGTGAGATCGTTTTGTAGCTCTTTGCAGTCTTCCTGGGACTTAACTATCTTGAGTAGTTTGGTATCATCTGCAAATTTTGCTACCTCACTGTTTACCCCTTTTCTCAGATCATTTATGAATATGTTGAATAGGACTGGTCTTGGTACAGATCCCTGGGGGACACCACTATTTACCGCTTTCCGTTGCGAAAACTAACCTTTTATTCCTTCCCTTTGTTTCCTATCTTTTAACCAGTTACCAATCCATGAGAGAACCTTCCCTCTTATCCCATGACTGCTTACTTTGCTTAAGAGCCTTTGGTGAGGGACCTTGTCAAAGGCTTTCTGAAAATCTAAATACACTGTATCTACTGGATTCCCCTTGTCCACATGCTTGTTGACCCCCTCAAAGAAATCTAGTAGATTGGTGAGGCATGATTTCCCTTTACGAAATCCATGTTGACTCTTCCCCAACAAATTATGTTCATCTGTATGTCTGACAATTTTGTTCTTTAGTTTCAACCAGTTTGCCCGGTACTGAAATCAGACTTACCGGCCTGTAATTGCCGGGATCACCTCTGGAGCCCTTTTTAAAAATTGGCATCACATTGCAGAACTACTAACTCGAGGATAGCTAATTTCACATTTGAGTTCCTTCAGAACTCTTGGATGAATACCATCTGCTCTTAGTGACTTATTACTGTTTAGTTTATCAATTTGTTCCAAAACCTTCTCTAATGACACCTCAATCTGGGACAGTTCCTCAGATTTGTCACCTAAAAAGAATGGCTCAGGTTTGAGAATTTCCCTCATATCCTCAGCCATGAAGACCGATGCAAAGAATTCATTTAGTTTCTCCGCAGTGGCCTTACCGTCCTAGAATCTCGATCATCCAGTGGCCCCACTGGTTGTTTAGCAGGCTTCCTATTTCTGATGTACTTAAAAAAAATTTTGCTATTACTTTTTGGGTCTTTGGCTAAATGTGCTTCAAATTCTTTTTTTGGCCTTCCTAATTATATTTTTACACTTCATTTGCCAGAGTTTATGCTTCTTTTTATTTTCCTCAGTAGGATTTAACTTCCACTTTTTAAAGGATGCCTTTTTGCCTCTCACTGCTTCTTTTGTTTTGTTTAGCCATGGTGGCACTTTTGTGGTTCTCTTACTATGCTTTTTAATTTGGGGTATACATTTAAGTTGAGCCTCTATTATGGTGTATTTAAAAAGTTTCCATGCAGCTTGCACAGGATTACACTGGTGTACCTTTTAATTTCTCTTTACCTAACTTCTTCATTTGTGTGTAGTCTCCCTTTCTGAAATTAAATGCGACAGTGTTGGGCTGCTGTGGTGTTTTCCCCGCCAAAGGGATGTTAAATGTAATTGTATTATGGTCACTATTACCAAGCAGTCCAGCTATATTCACCTCTTGGACCAGATCCTGTGCTGCGCTTATGACTAAATCAAGAATTGCTTCTCCTCTTGTGGGTTCCAGGGCTAGCTGCTCCAAGAAGCAGTCATTTAAGGTGTCAAGAAACTTTATCTCTGCATCCCGTCCTGAGGTGACATGTACCCAATCAATATGGGGAGCATTATTTTATTACCTGGCTGTTTTCAGTTTTACCTGGTTGAGAAGAGAACTTCTCCAGCATGTAGGAAAAGGAGATGTCATATTTCATGTGGATAATGTGGAACCACCATCCTGCTGCCCAACCCACTCCTCCCCAAATCTGCATTGCAGGTATAATGAAGTGTTTGTTATATAACAGTCAGCCATAAAAATGACCACGATAGTTTTGATTGCAAGATTAAGTAATAGGTTGAGCTGCGAAGAAGAAAACTCTTTAGATAGCTTCAATAATAAGTATTGGCAAGGAGAACACAGGAAATCTATGAAAGGTTTTAAAAATATGAAAAAAAATATTAGATGCTTCAAAGGCAATTTGTATTATTTACAATTGATCCCAGTGGTTCTGCTCTTGCAGCTGGAGTTCCCTGTTAGTGTTAAACCCCTCTACTGCTAGCAGCTGGGGATTGTATGTGCCTTAAAGGTGATGCTTGGAATAGATGCCATTGAAATGGGGGACCCACTTTTCTAGTCTCTGCCAGAAAGAGGCTTGAAGCTGAGGGCCTTACAGAAAAGGGTACAAGTCTGCTTTGGTAACGTGGGTGAGCAAAGCGTCTGTTGCGGAGTCTTCAGGAAAAAAACCAGTCGTTAGTCAAATTGCCATCGAGGGAAAACTTCCTGTTGAAATGCTGGTTTGCTCCACAGACAGCTGCTGAATAGACTTACCCTGTTATGCAGCAGCCAAGGGGATTTGGTGAGGGGCTGTGAGCCTTCTGAGCCATTTACGCTCTAAAAAGAGCTCCCTTTCCAATCCCTGTGAGGCTACGTGTGGTTAACAAGAAAGCAGCCAGCGCTCCTATGGGAGGGCTTTTAGGGACTACCCTCCCCAGGAGCTCCGCTCTTCTCTTTTCCAAAAGGAATTGTGTGCTGGGGACAGGTGCCAGATTGACAGCCATGAAGGCGAACCCCCCCAGAGTGGAATCAGCCTGGGCAGCAGTGGTGCTGGCTCCCCACATGCTGCTTCAGTAGCCTCTGTTGGGGGAAACCAACTGTAAGGGTGAGAAGGGAGTTTGGGAAGTGTGGCCCGTTCAGTCCTTGGCCTCCATACTGACACTGCCAGTAAGGGTGCCCACTGAGATCACGGGTGTTTTATGGCAAAAATAAAGCCTAGATCTCCCAAACACTGAGGGCTGCTAGTCGGGGGTCCCCACCAAAACGTCAGTGTCCCTGCCCCAAAACCTCTTGTTCTCAGAGCCTAGAAGCATTCTTCCTCTCTAAGCCGCCATCTCTCCATCTCTTTACTGTGCTCCCCAGTCACTGAAATCTTCTCCTCTCCTGCTTTCAGACTTCCCTCTCCTCCCTGCACAGGGAACTTGGCATTGCAGGCCTACAGCGTTCTCTCTGCAAGGTCCCTCGTGGAGACCAAGCCCTGTCTGGGAATCCTCTACTGCTTCACACCAGTTGCCTTACCATGCTTGTAGATGTGAGAGGTGAAAGGAAACTAGCTAGGTATCAGCTAGCCCATCTCCAGGGTCTGCAGCACGTTTGTTCTCGACTGTACAGCTCTAGGTGCATTTTCCGCTCTAGTTTTGGGTGCCTCGAATACACTGCAGCTTTCACCCCTTCCCTTGGGAGACTGTTGCACAGTCTGATCACTCTCACTCTGAGGAAGTTTTTCCTGTTGTTTGTTCTGATTTTCCCGTCTTAATTTAATACAGTACCCCTAGTTATAGTCAAAGGACCATCCCTAAATAATTCACCTTCCTCCGACTCAAGGAATATTTCCAGCACACCTCTGAACAACATACTAATCCACAGAGACCTCCCGACCAACACTACAAAAAGGGGGATTCTAGGTGGACTCCTCCTGAAGGTCGAGACAGCAGACTGGACTTCTACATAGAGTGCTTCTGCCGACGTGCACGGGCTGAAATTGTGAAAAAGCAGCATCACTTGCCCCACAACTTCAGCTGTGCAGAACACAACGCCATCCACAGCCTCAGAAACAACTCTGACATCATAATCAAAAAGGCTGACAAAGGAGGTGCTGTTGTCATCATGAATAGTTTGGAATATGAACAAGAGGCTGCTCGGCAGCTCTCCGACACCACTTTCTATAAGCCATTACCCTCTGAGCCCACTGAGAGTTACCAAAAGAAACTACAGCATTTGCTCAAGAAGCTCCCTGAAAAAGCACAAGATCAAATCCGCACAGACACACCCCTGGAACCCCGACCTGGGATATTCTATCTACTACCCAAGATCCATAAACCTGGAAATCCTGGGCACCCCATCCTCATGCCCATCATCTCAGGCATTGGCACCCTGACAGCAGGATTGTCTGGCTATGTAGACTCCCTCCTCAGGCCCTTCACTACCAGCACTCCCAGCTACCTTCGAGACGCCACTAACTTCCTGAGGAAACTACAATCCATCGGTGATCTTCCTGATAACACCATCCTGGCCACTATGGATGTAGAAGCCCTTTACACCAACATTCCACACAAAGATGGACTACAAGCCATCAAGAACGCTATCCCCGATAATGTCACGGCTAACCTGGTGGCTGAACTTTGTGACTTTGTCCTTACCCATAACTATTTTACATTTGGGAACAATGTATACCTTGAGATCAGCGGCACTGCTATGGGTACCCGCATGGCCCCACAGTATGCCAACATTTTTATGGCTGACTTAGAACAACGCTTCCTCAGCTCTCGTCCCCTAACGCCCCTACTCTACTTGCACTATACTGATGACATCTTCATCATCTGGACCCATGGAAAAGAAGCCCTTGAGGAATTCCACCATGACTTCAACAATTTCCATCCCACCATCAACCTCAGCCTGGTCCAGTCCACACAAGAGATCCACTTCCTGGACATTACAGTGCTAATAAACGATGGTCACATAAACACCATCCTATACCGGAAACCTACTGACTGCTATTCCTACCTACATGCCTCCGGCTTTCACCCAGACCACACCACACGATCCATTGTCTACAGCCAAGCTCTATGATACAACTGCATTTGCTCCAACCCTTCAGACAGAGACAAACACCTACAAGATCTCTATCAAGCATTCTTACAACTACAATACCCACCTGCGGAAGTGAAGAAACAGATTGATAGAGCCAGAAGAGTTCCCAGAAGTCACCTACTACAGGACAGGCCTAACAAAGAAAATAACAGAACGCCACTAGCCGTCACCTTCAGCCCCCAACTAAAACTCCTCCAACACATTATTAAGGATCTACAACCTATCCTGAAGGATGACCCAACACTCTCACAAATCTTGGGAGACAGGCCAGTCCTTGCCTACAGACAGCCCCCCAACCTGAAGCAAATACTCACCAGCAACCACATACCACACAACAGAACCCCTAACCCAGGAACCTATCCTTGCAACAAAGCCCGTTGCCAACTGTGCCCACATATCTATTCAGGGGACACCATCACAGGGCCTAATAACATCAGCCACACTATCAGAGGCTCGCTCACCTGCACATCTACCAATGTGATATATGCCATCATGTGCCAGCAATGCCCCTCTGCCATGTACATTGGTCAAACTGGACAGTCTATACGTAAAAGAATAAATGGACACAAATCAGATGTCAAGAATTATAACATTCATAAACCAGTCGGAGAACACTTTGATCTCTCTGGTCACGCGATTACAGACATGAAAGTTACGATATTACAACAGAAAAACTTCAAAACCAGACTCCAGCGAGAGACTGTTGAATTGGAATTCATTTGCAAATTGGATACAATTAACTAAGGCTTGAATAGAGACTGGGAGTGGCAAAGTCATCATGCAAGGTAACCTATTTCCCCTTGTTTTTTCCTACCCCCCTCCCCTCCCCTGTTCCTCAGATGTTCTTGTTAAACCCTGGATTTGTGCTGGAAATGGCCCACCTTGATTATCATACACATTGTAAGGAGAGTGATCACTTTAGATAAGCTATTACCAGCAGGAGAGTGGGGTGGGGGGAGAGAAAACCTTTTGTAGTGGTAAACACCCATTTTTTCATGGTTTGTATGTATTAAAACATCTTCTGTATTTTCCACAGTATGCATCCGATGAAGTGAGCTGTAGCTCATGAAAGCTTATGCTCAAATAAATTGGTTAGTCTTTAAGGTGCCACAAGTACTCCTTTTCTTTTTGCGAATACAGACTAACACGGCTGTTACTCTGAAACCTCCTTGGTGCTTGTACTCCTCCGTACCCCAAGAGGGGACCCATAAGAGTCATACAGAGAGTGAATGTCAGCTTCTGGTTCTGTCATGAGGCCTTTGTGTACATGCAGCCTGAAGCAGTAGAGGGCTAGAGGAAGAGCTGAATTCAGTGTTGGTTGGTTGGTTGGAGAGGAAATTCATAGATTCTAAGGCCAGAAGGGACCATTGTGGTCACTTAATCACACCTCCTGAATAACACCAACCATAGCACTGCCCCAAATAATTCCTAAAGCAGATCTTTCAGAAAATATCCATGCTTGACTTAAAAATTGCCAGGGATGGAGGATCTACCACAACCCTTGGTAAATTGTTCCAGTGGTTCATTACTTGCACCTTATTTCCCATCTGAATTTCTCTAGCTTCAACTTCCAGCCAATGGATCATGTTAGACCTTTCTTTGCTAGCCTGAAGAACCCATTATTAAGTATTTGTTTCCCATGTAAATACTAGCAGACTATGATCAAGTCACCCCTTAATTGTCTCTTTGTGAAGCTAAATAGATTGAGCTCCTTAAGTCTATCACTATAAGGCAGGTTTTCTAATCCTTTAATCTTCCTCATGGCTCTTCTCTGAACCCTCTCCAGTTTATCAGCATCCTTTTTGAATTGTGGGCACCAGAACTGAACAAAGTATTATATCAGCAGTCACACCAGTGCCAAATTCAGAAGTGAAATAACCTCTCTGCTCTTACTTGAGATTCCTCTGTTTATGCCTTAGCTCTTTTGGCTACAGTGTCACACTGGGAGCTCATGTTCAGCTCATTATCCACCGTGACCTCCAAATCTTTTTCAGAGTCACTGCTTCCCAGGATAGAGTCCTTTATCCTGTAAGTATGGCCTACATTCTTTGTTCCTAGATGTATACGTGTACATTTAGCCATATTAAAATGCGTATTTTTTGCTTGCACCCAGTTTGCCAAGCGATCCAGATCTCTGAATCAGTGACTTGTCCTTCTTCATTATTTATCACTCTCCGCCTTGGTGTCATCTGCAAACCTTATCAGTGATGTTTTTATGTTTTCTACCTGGTCACTCGTAAAAATGTTAAATAGCATAGGACCAAGAATCAATTCCTGTGAAAACACACCAGCTTGATGATGATTCCCCATTTACAATTACGTTTTGAGACCTATCACTTAGCCAGTTTTGAATCCATTTAACGTGTGCTGTATCATTTTATATCATTCTAGTTTTTTTAATCAAAATGTTGTGTGGTACCAGGTCAAATGTCTTACAGAAGTCTAAGTACGTTACATCAATACTGTTACCTTTACCAACCAAATTTTTAATCTCATCTCATCAAAAAAAGATATCAAGTTAGTTTGATAGGATCTATTTTCCATAAACCCATGTTGATGTACATTAGGAACATTACTCTCCTTTAATTCTTTATTAATCAAGTCCTGTATCAACCGTTCCATTATCTTGCCTGGGATGGATGTCAGGCTGACAGGCCTATAATTGCCTGGGTCATCCCATTTACGCTTTTTAAAAATTGGCACATCATTAGCTTTTTTCCAGTCTTCTAGAACTGCTGCAGTGCTCCAAGACCTATTGAAAATCAACATTAATGGTCCAGTGAGATCCTCAGCTTGCATCCAAGAGTTTTAAAAAAGCTGGCTATTTCAACATGCTGATTTTAAAATGTCTGACTTTAGTAATTCTGTTTAACGTTCTTCTGAGATACTAGTAGAATGGGAAGAGCTGTCATCACCATATAGTGAGACTATATCATCTGTTTTTTTTCCTCAGATACAGAACAAAAATATTTATTGAACACTTCTACCTTTTCTGCGTTATTATTGATAATTCTACCGTTTCCATCTAGTAATGGGCCAGTACTGTTGTCAGGATTCTTTTTGTTCCTAATATGTTTTTAAAAATTCCTTTTTATTATCCTTAACTCTGCTGGCCATAGAGTTCTCCTTGGGTTCCTTGGCTTCCCTTATCAACTTCCTACAATTCCTAGCGTCTGACTTGTATTCTGATATATCAGCTTCCCCTAACTTCCATTTGTTGTTTTTATTGATTTATTTTTTTAATAGCTGCCTTCACTCCCAGTATAAACCAGATCATTTTGTTAACCAGCACAGCCTTCTTCCTCAATTGTGGGATTGTATATAGAGCATAGATGGGAGGGCCTTACGGGGAGGTGTCTGTGGCAGGGGAGCTCTGCTCTGAATGGACCTTGTAAGGTTTGTTGGAGCAAGATTCCTTTCATATGCAACTTACACACCAACCTAATTTAATTGGTGACGTTGGTTGAAAAAACCTAGGAATTTCCCAAACGAAGAACTGTTTTACAAAAAAAAAAGTAGTAGTGGTGGGCAGCGGAGTATGGCTGTGAGGAAAAGGCCGTATCCCTCGTCTGATCAGATATTTGGAAACGTTTTTTAAGGAGGAGGATTTTTGTAAAGAAAGTTTAACATTATTTTTTGGGTCCAGCCTTAGCTCTTTTCAACCAAGTTTGTTTTGTTTGCGAGTAAATAGTTTGGACGGTTCATTGAGCCAAGCAATCTGATTAGCTGACCAGACTTTAGTGCTGCTTAATGCTGCATTGTCTTGCTGAGTCCTTTGCTTTCCTGCTAGCCCGGACTGACACCTGGATTTTTCTGGTCTGTTGGCAGAGAAAGTATATTTGCAAGAATTCAATCTTACAGAAAACAAGAGGAAAAACACAGACTCTTAAGTGTTTTAAGTAGAGAAAATGGAAGAAAGAAAATCAAACTTGGCCAAGTGTGTGATTTATGATCGGACAGAGTAAAATCTCAGGTCGCTAGTGAAGTTATTACTGTTGAGTAGTCAGTGGATTTAATGGGGAAAACCCAGACACAATCATTGCCTAACTCTCAAGGAATCAAATCTTTTCCTAGAGCAAGGCTTGGGCTCTGACTATTGTTAACACAGAGCATGGGATTCTGCTTTTGAACCTCTCACAGCTATTGGCAGCTGATCTTTGACAGCTGCTACACTGTTTTTAAACATATATTTTTGTAGTGTTCCTCTACCACCTTTTTTCATTTAAAATTGTATTTCTCTCCCTCCCCGCCATCCTCCCCCAAACAGGAGTGGGGGAAAGGCAACCCTCAACCTTGTGTAGTCAAGGTTATGGCGATAAATTCTGTTGCATTGTCACTTCTATTCGGAGTAAATTGGCTGGCTGCTTTCGGGCTGAAGGGAAGATAATTTGCTGTAGTATTTCAAATGGATTAGAAATGGATTTGAAGGGAAAGTTCATGCCTCCCATTACAAAGGCTAGAAAGAAGACTATCTTAAGGCACTGTTCCTTCTCTGGCCTTCATTATCCACGCTTAATACCTTTCCTATTTTCCAGCGTTAATGAAATTTCCTGCCGGAGAAGGCCTGCTGGACGGATGGGAAAAGTCTTTAGATCTGAGGGCTTGTGTTGTAGAAAAGGAATTACGAGCCCCTCATGTTGAGGGCCGGTGTATTCTTCAGGTCCTTGGCCCAGCTATTATCTCATTAATTTTATCCTCTCTTCTCAATACAGTTAGTTTCCAAAGGCCATTCTTTCCATTAGGGTAACAATTGAGTAGAGTGCTGTGACACTGCTGCGAATTAAAAGCTACACGCTGTTTTTAGAGGCACCCTGCGCTTCTTTAGATGTGTCCTCCTTCCTTCACGCCCCCGCTCACCCCGTGCTGCCCCTGTCTTTGCCTTTTGCTCAGACTTTTAGCCGGTGCAGCAAATGTCACTTTAAGCAGGTGGAGGAGAGACAAGCTGAATATTACTGCCAGAGCTAGATACCCATTTGGAAGACCAATGAATCCAGTTTAAATCTGTAGAGCCTACTTTAGGAAGGGAAGACGGCTTTTATAAAGGCATGATTGGGACAATTAAGTTCTAGGCAACACCCTCTTCCTTCTATATGGGAATGACTTATATGTGCTCAGCAAATTCACATAATTATTCTCTCTTCTCTGGTGCATGGCGCATAATGGATCTTTTCCAGTCAATTTCTGGATATCTTATGCCACCTGAGAATAAGATAGTTGGGGCCAGAGCTGAGCATAGGTAGGCAGTGTCTGAGCTTCCCATTCCAATCTCTCACAGCGAGATTCAGGCCTCCTTGCAGATGAACCTGTGATCTTGGACAGCCCTCTGCTTAAGAAAAGACCTGATGGTGTAAAATTCTGTTGCAGACATGTGTCCACTAGAGACTAGATTGAATCCTCCAGACTCATTTGACTGGTACCCCAAGCCAAATGGAAACCTAGGATTCCTGAAGGTGAAAGGCAAAGGAATTAAGCTCCTTGTGCAGCGTGAAATGCAGAAATTAAAAATAACTCCTGACATCTTTAGTGTAACCGTAGGTTATCAGGGTTCCCATGCCTAGTACTCTATGTACAGTAAGGTGAATTCAGGCAGAGAATGTATTCAGTCTTCTGCTCTCCCACCCCCATCTCTATGTACAGTAGGTATTCTGTAGCATTCCCTGCACCAGTCTGGACTGTATCTTTTGCAAGCAGGGTGAAGACTGATAATAAAACTGCTGAAGCAGTAATGTAACTTCCTGGCGCCTTTCCCTCAGTCTTTCTGTCTCCAGCGGGGGAAACAGCTCTAAAGGTTATTGGAGCAGATTACAACTCCATTTAGGAGTTTTTCCCCCCATTAACTTTGACTTTTCTAGAAATAAACATTTTTCAGGTCGTAAGCCCTAGCTGGTAGGTGACCCGGTCTTCCTAGGGTCCTGGGGCTGTGGGCATAGGGAAGAGGTGGAAGCTGTGTTCAGAGAAGTCACTATTCAGATTCTTCCTGGCACAGAGAGAATGGGAACAAAGGCAGAGGTAATTCCATCAGTCACCGCTGTGGCACAAAGCTTCCCTGCACCAACAACACTGTCATGCCCTCAGGTTAGACTTTGACTGTGTGTATGTTGTCCCCACAGTCTTCAGATGTGTGTCACCCACGTTGGTAGCACAATCTGTGGGTAGGCAAACACAGCATGTACGTGTGTGTGTGTGTTTGGAGTGCTGCTGAGATTTCACTGCTAGGCACTTGGGAGGACCATGTTATATTCCGAAATGGAGGAGCTAAGATTGCAGTATAAAGGCCTCTCTGTCTGGCCTATCTGTTACTATGCCACTCCCACCCCACTCTCAGCGCAGCTCTGAGTCTCTAATCTAAGAAGAAAGATAAAGATTCCTGTAGCACTTTGAAATATTATTTGGTCCATTGGCTATGAAGTTTAGTCAATTCCAGGATCTCTCAACCCCAGCAGAATCAGACATGCCCAGCTACCAGTCCCAGAGATTTTCTCCTAGCTGAATTTGAATGGGCCCCACACTTAGGCCTCAGTCCCACAAGGGGAACAATGCAAGCTCATGGTCTGCTTGTGTAGTTCTCCTTAAACATACCGAGCCTTCATCCTTTCAAATTTGTTCAATTTTTTCCCAAGATTCCAGCAATCTGGCTAGTGGTTCTGAAGGCAGAACGAGGAACAGTGCTGTTATCCTGTTCTGGGATGTCTCCTGTGATGTGTGATTGTCTTTGGCCTGGTGTTCTCTTCAGAAGCCCTCCAGATGTCATTGTGGTGGAACATCTCCAACTGGGGGAAGACACCTTAGATGGCCTGTCAGTGGTTCCAAAGCTTACATTCCAACCTCTGCCTGCTAGTTAAGAAAGGCAAACCAGACTGAGGAACTCTCCAAATTGTGACACTATCCATAGCATTTAAGTAGGGTTGTTGCTCCCAAGATGCTAGCCTGGTTCCCTCGGATGTTCTGGGTGCTGACTACTGCTTTCTCTTTATAAAGAATTAAATATTTATAAACTGCAGTGGTTGTTATGAAAGAGTTAGTATTTGCCAGCAGGTACTGTACAGTTTATTCTCTGCTCAGATACAAGGGAAACCTGTGCTGTTTTTCATGGAGTGGTAACTATTGGGCAAATGGTGTCTCTTGAACAGGGACCAAAGTAGTTTGTAAACATTTAATAGCTTGTAACTCTGTGATAAAGAGAAAATCATTGTCCAGAATATTCAGGGAAGCTGCTGGAACTCTGGGAGCAGCAACTGGGCTTGGACTCGTTAATATCATGGTTTGAACTGCATTGAGCGCAAGCCCTTCGGTCTGCAAAGGCCCTAAGGTCTGCAAAGGCCCTAAAACTGTCACTTAACCCAGTTTTAAATGAGCTCCACTTAAACGGAGCTTAGCCAGCCTGTGTGAATAGGGCCAAGTAGGGGACCGAAATCATGCTCTTGTCACTGAGGCTGCATTTATTCTAGAGAATTGAACTGATGGGCTAAAAGTGCTTTAAACACAAACGGATTGCTGTGTGCACATTACCATGCAGACGGAAGTGCTGCAGCTCTTGGCTTTGTGTTTAGGATGTTTATCTTCCAAATACAGATGAGGTATAAACACTTCTTTTTTTCCTGACTTGAATGAATGTTTTGGGGGTAAAAGGATTTTACTCCCAGTGTAGCCAGGACTCTGTTCCCCTGTAGTTCTCTCTGACTCACCCATTTTTTACTGTGTGTAAGTTGATGTTAGTTTTTCAGACACCAAGCAGTGTACAACACAGTTCAGTGATCGCTGATCTGCTAAATTAACTAAGTTACTTGTCAGAAAAGAAAGACGGGGGCCACTGAGATTAATACTCTTTCAGCATTCAGTTCCAACTCGCAGGAAGTGGCTTGGCTTATGTACATTTTTTTCAGTGAGAATTACCTAGTGTCTTGACAGGGACAGCTTTCACTTCAGCAGTTTGCATACACACAATTTGCTGCTAACACAGGGGGAGAAAAATAAGCGTTCCTTTAAGCAAGCTTCTCTTAGTGTGCTTTGCAACATGATAGATGTAAGATATTAACACAGCAGCGTCTGTATGCCCTGAGCACTGCATCAGCTTCACTGAATTCCGTGCATCTCTGCTGGCAAGCCGGAGATGGAAATTTAAATGAGCATGTGGGGTTTTTTCTCCTACCAGAGACTAAAATAAAATATTGGAAGTTCCTGTATTGGAGTAATTTTGTAATAGCCAGGCCTTGTGTCTCGATCAGTGATGTTTTATAGGCATTCTTCGATGTTTTATATGTAGAAATTGAAGTAAATAAATCCCATATCACTAACCATTCCCACCATGCTGCTTGTATATAGGGATTATGGATACATCCCTGTCTCTCTGAGCAAGCAAATACTCTGTTTCTAACGACATACAGTCACTTAATTCCTTTTATAGTGTCAAGTATGTGTAGTTCTTAGTTTCTTGTAGGCAGATCTCTTGGGTGGAATTTTCTTGTTAGGATCTTTGCTATTGTACCTGACTTCCAATTAAGTTGTGGGAAAGCAGCTTAAGTACTTTCAAACAATATTTGCTCACTTGAAGGGTCCTATGTTTGATTAGTTTTTACACTTGAGTTTGGTTTTAGTTCAGGTGGAAGTAACGCCAAGTTCTGTTAAAAAGCTGTTCGTCTGTAATGGTTAGTTTTAATCACAGCTGTAGCATATTACAACTGTCACGGCTAGTGAAACTATGCAGCATTTACCTTTTACCTAGCATACTTTATTTAAAGGAAACTAACTGCACCAACCACCTTAGGGTGGATAGCTTTAATGAGGCCTTTTCCAGGCATGCTTTCCAAAGAAGGGTTTACGGAGTCTCTGTGTTTAGAACAATACTGAATGCAGGTGTCTGTATTAAGGATCTTCCTAGTAAAACCCTGCAATCTAATGCAAATAGAAGCAAAGAGCCCTCAAAGTACAACAGAGTAGTTGACATGTTAAGTACAGGCCTGTCTATGCAAGCCATTGTGTAGCTCTGAAAGAGGCTTGTGCTCTTTGAAGGTGTGTGTTTTTATAGGTACATGAGAGATGCTTTGAGCATCTGTTGTGCTTTTCATAGAAGGATCTCAAAGCGCTTTACAAGCATTACAACATTTAGCCACTCAGCCTTCTTGTTGGTACAGATGAGGGAAACTGAGGCACAGAGTTTAAATGATGTCTGCAAGGTCACATAGTTTGGGGCAGGAACAGGAACAGACCCTACATACCCCTTTCAATCCTTTAGCCCCCAAATCACCCTTCCCCTGTAAATTCAAACTCACTTTAACTTTGAGTTTCCAGTGCCCCATGCAGAAGATGTGTGACTTCAAAGAACCTGTGGTTTTGCAGTGAGGAAATTAGTACACAAGCTTCAAATGCCGTACAAATAGTATCTGGCTCTGAACTCATTTCATTTTGTGCAACATGGTTATCTTTAATATTTCCTGGATGTGGAAAGTAGGCAGCGAAAGTGGAGATGTAATGGAGATGCCATGACTCAAAATGTGTGTTGTTTTTTTTTATTCTGAGCCCCTGCAGTCTATAAATGAATACAAATCTGTCAGAGGCTGTGGTCCACAGCTCAAGACTAACGCAAAATGGGAACGTAAGAATGACTAGCATGTAGACCCACTTGACAATGCGTCTCTCCAGGTTAAAATATGGAGCTGTTAGAGTGAAGGATAGTGGAGGGGTGTAGTTCAGATGGTCTCTCTTGCCCAGGGAGTGTTGATAATGCTTTATGATTATGGAAACTTTTTATTGTGTGTTTAGCCTATTGTACTATTTGTGTTAACGTAATAAGGTGTCCACCGCTAAGGTATCAGGGTCCATTCTTAATGTATGTACTCTAGAACTCAGTGCATCCTCTCACAGCATCTAGTTCAGTTACCTTAGACCAGACCAAGGAGCTAACCAGCCGGGAGACTAATTTCCAGGGGGTGCTAATACTCATAATTTTGCTAGGGCCCACACAAATAGATGCGCCTTGAAGATCAATCTCTGGCTCTGATATGTCTGTGCTGTGAGTGAATTCGACAGCTGAAGCCCCGCCACTGGGAGGCCTTTACCGCAGGTCCTTGGAATTCCACTCTGGGAACCAACCAACAAAGCCTTGGCTATTTACCCCTGCAATGATGGGATTTAGGGGGAGGAGAGGTGGTGCCTGAGACAGGCACTATGTGCCTTTTAGAGGCTGATCAAGGTCTTGAATTACACCAGGAAGCGCATGGGATTAACATGCGATTAATATGCTGTGTCCTGTCTCCCCTGCCTAAAAGGAGGGTAGGTCCATCCTGCACTGGCTGACGCTTCCAAATGGCCCACCAGGAGAGTGCTACCTAGCACACGTTGCAGTGTAGTGTAGCTCGGAGATGAGGTTCACTCCTGCCAGGCCTTGTGAATTTAAGGCTCTGCGTGGATCTCCTTGTGATGTCAGAGAGGTTTCCTAAGAACCAAACATTATGCACACCAAGCACCTCTGATCTCTAAAGAATCCTGTTCCCCACAGACCAGTGGAACTAGATCTCTCTAGAGAGAGAACTACTTTCACTGTGATTTTTGGTTTGGATGAGCCAAGAAAACTGGTTGGAACCAAGCTGACAAACCTCTGAAATGCAGAAGATAGGGGTTGTTTCCCATCTGCAGGCTGGTCACTAGGCTGTGACGTAGTATAGTCAGGCTTATTATAGGGGGTACATAAATCGCCCCCTTTACCATAGTAATGGAGTGCCTCATCATCTTACTGCATCTATGTTCACAACACCACTGTAGGGTGGGGAAGCGCATTTATCCCCATTTTACACACAGGGAACTGAGGCAAAAAATGATTGTGACTTGTCCAAGGTCACACAGCACGTCTGTGGTAGAGCAGGGTCTTGAACCCAGCTTTCCCAACTCTCAGGCTACTGCTCTGACCACTGGGCCGCTGTCCTCACTACGTCACAGATTTGCACATTAGGACGGCAGAGGTGAGAGGCTCCGTGGAGAGAATGCAGGAGGAAATCAGGTGCAACTCTCTTTCATTCTGCATTGCGATCCGATCCACGCACATCTGTCTGTTCAGTCAGAGATCCCACCACTGGGCTTGTGCTGTTTGTAGCTCCATTAGAAATGCTAACTTCACTGTACAAGAATGACAGGGAAGTTTCTTTCTCAATTTCATGTCAGTCCCCTTGCTATAAACACAGATTTTTAGACCTTTAATAAGGTGCGCAAGTCCCAAAGGCACATTGAAGGGCTTGCCAAAGAATCCGATTGCAGAATACCGCAGCATAACCATTCATTCTAAGGTTTCTCCTGCCCTGCATCTGTGGAAACTTGCAAGCAGATATGTACGGTTGGTAGCCAATGGCAACAGCCATATTAAATGAATAGACTGTCAAACTAAGCACTAATAAATGTAACTATTACATTTTACAATTCTCTCTTTCTTTGCAGCACATCTTCATTTAAAGGTAATGCTCCCAGGGTTTGCGTTCTGCTGATGGGATGCCAGGCCTTAATTTACAGATATTCTTCAGTAATGCGTGGTTTATGTACGTTCTGTTAATAGCATTATGAGCATAAATTTTACTAATACAAAATTAGAGCTGTAATTTGCATAAACAAATTACTGTTTGGATTAGTGGTAAATGGTTAAGAGGACTTGATATTTGAGTGGATTTGATTTGGCCACAACAGCTCTGTATGCATAACAGATATGTACAAAAATGAGGCACACGGCTTTACACAGATTGAATGCAAGCTGCCATTACATAGGAAAAGTCAGTCTGTCAGCTGGAAGGGTTTCCTGCAGTGAATGAGCACGTGGAGGGTAGAGTTGGTACTAAGGCATTAGTTTACAGCCTTTATCAGCTGCTGTTCATCTCATGCAGCTGTCAACAGGCCCTAGATTAATCATACTCCAGTGTCCTAAAAGCACCAGGGCCATGTGATTGTGCTACACCTTTGTCCCATTGACTGCTGGGAAGTAAGGGGTATCACTCCATTCTCATCCCTCCCACAAGAACCACATGTAAGGCCCTAAAGAGGTACTGAAGGGCCACAGTTTGTGGATCACTTTCCTACAGCTTTAGGGCTCCAGTAAGTTTGGACAGACTCTGTTCAGCTGCAGTAGTGGGGCACAGTCCGGATGCTGTTTGTCCCACCTGACTGTGGAATTCCAGGCCTACGTCTGTTGCTAGCTACTTATGATTGCAGTTGGGTCTTGGGCTGCCAGCCCCGTCTGGGCTGCCCCAACCTTCCATCTGGCTAGGAAGGACATCCTTTCTTGGGGAGATTCTGCAGAGAGGGCATCCTCTCCGGCATTGGTGCAAAACAGGGACAACCTGGGAAAAGGGGGCTCCTCAGAGAGAGCCAACTTCTGGCTTTAAATGAACCATTGAGCTTGGTTTTCCTGCCCTTGGCAGCTATGGATCTTCCATGAGCCAGGGCTAGGGACAGGATGTTCCAAACCACTGGGCAGCCGAGTGCTCCTGTGCCCAGTTTCACTGGGATGGCTGTGTCCACATGTATGTATTTTGGTAGCAGTGAAGTCGGCTCTATATTTAGAAGGCACACAGAAACCTCCTTGTGCTATATGCTGTCATGCACTAATAGCCATGTATACAGCCCAGGTTTTAGCTGTTCTTTGGGTTCAGCGTTGGAGGTCCACGGTATCAGTCAGCAATATTTAGGGCTAGTGAGCAGGGCTGGGTCAACCAAATCCAAGGTGCCCTGGGAAGCCATTTGATGTCCCCTAGCCCCCCTCAGCCAGCTTCAAGACCCAGAGTTCTCCTCCCAGCAGCACTTCCCCCAACCTTCTACTCCACCTTGGGGAGGACGGGGCTGCTCAGGCCTGTAGGGAAGAGGGAATGAAGGTGTACTGTGTCCTGAGCTGAGGAGCAGAAGGGCCTTAAAAGAAGTAGTCAATAGATGTTAAACAAGAGGAGTGGGGGAATCTATGATTTTCCTCCAGCTTGGGCTGTGAAACAGCAGGAGAAGAGAGCCCCTGATTTCTCTAGTTACTTAGAGCTCTCCATCATTATGGTAGTACGGAGCATGAGCAGGAAGGATCCAGCTCGCACAGCAAGTGGCCATAGGTGGGGCTGGATCCTATCCCCAGAAGACTCCCTGCAGCTGTAGGTTTGTCCATGAAATCTGAAGCAAAGTGAAACTTCACTGGATAGCTTTATGGATGCAAAGCTCACCTCTTCTCCCATTTGTGGCATTTCATTGTCTTTGCAGATCTCTGGTATTAAACCAAATGCGCCAGTCAACCCTAGGCGGCAAATCCCAGCAGCTGCAACCGAGTTGGAGGAACAAAGGCTTTTGCTGTATAGGAGGCGTGATGTACAGGGTGTCAGCAAATAAACTGTCCAAAACCTCCAGCTCCCCGGTCAGGGGTGGCGACCTGAGTCACAAGCTCCACAGTAGAACAGGTAGGTGATGACAATGCCTCCGTGTTCTGTGCTGAGCATTTGCACGTCTGTGTGTGTGAATTCCTGGTGAGACAAACTGAGCAACATATGTCCGCATTTACATCTCTCCAACTCCATCGTGTGGCACGTTACACTTCGCTTTTGTCTCCTGCTTGCTCATGAAGGGTCCCAGCCACCAAGGGGCCAGTAAAAACCAGAAATCAAAGTGGGAGAGAAGCAAACTAATGCAGCCACGCAGGCCACGGATACTGTGTCCTTTAGTCTGACTGGATGAGAAATATGTATGTTCTTGAACAGGGCTATGAGATGGTAAAAGCAAGGTGAAGCTTACGGAGACGTAACACCCCACTGTATTAAAGCTCACCAGCCCAGCAGCGTTCCTGCAGCTGCTGCTTCTCCCCAGACACTCTTTCTGCTACTCTGTGAGGCTATTTTAACTCTTCCCAAACACAGCAAAACCCTGCAGGAGTATGTGCCTGAACTATCGTTGCCACCCTCCCATAGCCTGCTTGACAGCCCTACCCACAGCTGCTTTACCAGACAAAGGGAAGACTGCCTGAACTCGGGTGAGATCCTGTCAGTCTCCTAAACACCAGACTTGCTGAGATACTACTCTGATGAGCACCCTGTAGCTACCTAAGATACTGCTGCCTGTAAATGGCTCATCCAGTTCAAAGGCATCTGTTGGGTTCACCAAATTAAACTTAATACTGAGGTAAGTAGATCAGCAGTGACTGTTAACTGCTTCTAGAGATATTTGTCCCAATAACATTGGTTTCACGTCTTCATCACTTTTGTTATGGAAGTGTCAGCTGTTGGTTCCTGCTGGAGGTAAAATGACAAACCTAGATTGACCAGTATCCTAGTCTAGAATGGCCTGTGTGCCTATCCCAGTTGTATTTGACAGCTAGTCTTATGTACTTCTCTTAAGCAATTCGGGGCTTGAGGACCTGTTGTGCATTTTCCTCCATTTCTGTCTGTGCTCAGCAGGTGTTCATTCTGTAACCACTGTCATAAAGAACAACAGGGATAATCTGGCTGTCTCTCTCGAGTATTTATGTGGCCCCATCACTGTAATAGCTGAGCCGCTCGCAATCTATAACATATTTATCTTCACAACCTCACTGAGATGTTGTGAAGTTCCCTTCTCATTGTACAGGCGGGGAACTGAGGCACAGAGACACTAAGGCTATGTCTACACTGGCGCTTTTGTCAGTTGGGGGTGTGAAAAAACACACAGCCCCGAACGACATAAGTTTCACCGACAAAAACCCCGGTGTGGACAGTGCTATGTCAGCGGGAGATGCTCTCCTGCTGACATAGTTACTGCCACTCATTGGAGGTGGTTGAATTATGCCGATGGGAGAGCAGCTGCACGGTAGACTTTACAGCGGCACAGCCAAGTCCAAAGCTAGTGCCCTAACTGCTGGATCATTCTGCCTTTCTAATTATAATAAAGCTCAGCTAAGTCAAGTGGTTGGTATGTAGCATTTTTTGGTGGGAGAGGGTTGAGTTTTGGAGAGATGGAGGGTGGATGTGTAAATTAATGTTACTATACTTGGATCTGACTTGGTCCCCCCACTACAGAAGGGATATGGACAAATTGAAGAGAGTCCAGCAGAGGGCAATGAAAATGATTAGGGGGCTGGGGCACATGACTTATGAGGAGAGGCTGAGGGAACTGGGGTTATTTAGTCTGCGGAAGAGAAGAATGAGGGGGGATTTGATAGCAGCCTTCAACTACCTGAAAGGAGGTTCCAAAGAGGATGGAGCTCAGGTGGTCTCAGTGGTGGCAGATGTCGGAACAAGGAGCAACGGTCTCAAGTTGCCATGGGGGAGGTCTAGGTTGGATATTAGGAAACACTGTTTCCCTAGGAGGGCGGTGAAGCACTGGAATGCTTTCCCTAGGGAAGTGGTGGAACCTCCATCCTTAGAGGTTTTTAAGGCCTGGCTTGACAAAGCACTGGCTGGGATGATTTAGTTGGGGTTGGTCCTGCTTTGAGCAAGGGGTTGGACTAGATGACCTCCTGAGGTCTCTTCCAACCCTAATAGTCTATGATTCTATGACGCGATACAAAGGTGAGGGGTTTAATTTTAAATATAACTTAAAACACTGGGAGATTGACATGTTAAAAAGAGAGCTCAGGACATGTGAAAGATGATACACTAAGCTTATTTGAAAGGCCTAGGCTGCTGAGGGGAAGGACATCTCAACTGTCCAGATGCTGACTGGGATAACTAGAGTGGAATCAGTTAAAGGGGAAACGTTCCCAGGCGATCACATACAGTTCTGTTGCCTCGCATAGTTGGGGGAACATCCCATCATTTTAGGAGGGTTTTTCCTCTCCCCTCTCTTGATCAACAGAAATAACTGAGGTATGATAAACAAGCTAGAAGTTGGTGTGCACCTGAGGCCTGCTGATTACAGTGTAAACAGAACTGAAATGCTTCTCTCACTGTATCTGAAAGTGGCATTTCGGCAGCGTGCCCACAACCCCCGACTTCACAGAAGTGCAGGATGAGGTGAAGGAAAATCTTTGGAATCGATTATTGTCCAAATTAACTCAGGAAAAAAATCAATCTACATCTAATTTCCCTCTTTCCCCCCTTGAAAACAACCCAAAAGAGAGCAAAAGCCCAAGGCAAATGAAATATTTAAAAGGGATGCTGGCAGCCAGTGCGGTTAAACAAACCCATAAAGAACAGGATTAGAGAGTGAGTGAGAGAGAGCCTTGAATAGGCACAAAAATCCTGTCAGCAGAAGAACTGAGCAGCCTCTGAAAGTTTTTAAAAATGGGCAGAAATTAAGAGCAAATGGCAATATCTCAACAAAGAATAAACACCCTCCCCCTCTCGCCCCAGCTTACATGCGGATGCTAAATGTGTGAGAGAGAAAATTGAGAGTGGGAAATTAGGGATAGGCTAGAGAAGTAACCACGGCGATGAGAAATGCTTACGGCCATATCCTCTCCGTCGGTGAAGAGGGTGGAGATTTAGCTTAAACCAGGGATTAGCTTCCCAGGCTGTGCCGATGGGAAATGAAGAAGTGTGCAGATAATGCCAGAGATGATGATATTGAGGAGGTCAGAGGGGTGGAAAGTTGATGAAGCATCGTTTCCAGGTAATCTGCCTTCTGAGAGCATTAAAAGAAGTCTGGCCAGCAGTTTGGGAAGGAAGCTTTAGCTGGCATTTTCACAACTTAGTCCTGTTCAGGACAGAGACCCACCCTGTGGCTGGCTACGCAGGCAGGTACTATACAGTGTCTTCCCTGTTGCTGTCTCTGCACCCACACGCACAGGTTCTTGTTTGTTTTAAAAGCACTTGATCCCACCTGTAAACTTTGCTACTGTGTGTGGGAAAAGGTATGGGGGAACTTCGCAAAGGGGAAAGCAGGTGGGCCAAACCACAGAGTGAGCCAGGTTAGCCGGCAAGGGTTGATATGAAGATTTTTGACATTTAGGGGATGTATTTTCTAAAATGCCAAGTGCCTAAATCCCTTAATTCCCAATGACTTTCAATAGGAATTGGGAACCTAACTCTAAGTAGTTTAGAAAATCCCAATCTAGAGCCCTTGCTTATGGTGGGAGATACCTAGATGCTTGGTTTTTAGTAGCGGTAGAAAGTATAATTCTAGGCAGCAGGGGGCAGTTAGTTTGTTGGATTATAAAGTGGCAGAAGGGCTGGAAACAGAAATACACTAAACTGGTACGTTCCATATGGAAGGAGGTTACCAGTGTTAGAGTAAAAGCTCTGCTCTGTTGTTGACCTGCTTGGAGATGGCTCCTGTGTATCTCTGAGGTTTGTGAGAGAGATGGAAGTAGGGGCAGTCGTAGCACCTACCACAGATACTCAGCACTTTGTGGTGATGGCCCACAGTAGAGTCAGCTAAGCTTCCAAGGCCCCTTCTAATGTCGGCTTGAAGGGAAGGGATGATTCAAAGCTGGGGGTGATTATTGTATTGGGGAAGTCCATCTGCCAGTTGGAACTGTCCTTTCTGCGATCCCAAATGAGCATGCAGTACAATAACAGCTGTGATGGGGAAAGGGAGCCCCAGCGACCTGGAGGAGATCCTGGGCCAACGTTCTGTCTGGCTGACGGTGACTGTCCTTTAGTCTAGGTCCAGAATTCAGCCTGCCACAAAGGTCTGTGAAGAAGTGGTTTTCAAATTCTAAATACTTTCTTTTTAAGGCAGCCATAAAATGAAAGCAAAAAAAGTAATAATGTTCCATGGCCCCTCAATGAGAGTGGCTATTATTATAATACGCCTCCGGCTTCCTTGCCATCGCTCTGCTGCACACCACAGACATTCAGTGCTTCACACTGAAGCTTCTTTGAGAATACAGCGTGGATCCTTCTGCTCCAAAAGCACAGGCCCTTGCCACTCAAGTTAAAGGAGAATCCTGATTAGCTGTGAGCAGTATAGAGCCTGTGACACACAGCTGAGCAGTCTTGATGCTTTCCAGCAGAGGGCAGCGACATACACAGACACACTAGCCAATTCAGAATAATCTCCTTTGCTGCTGAAAATTAACACAGATTATAAGGTAAATGCGTAAGGCTATCCCTTTAATTATCACTCTCCTCCTTAGGATGGCACTTCTTTATGGCTCTCTAAATACTTGGGGTCTCAGAAGAGTCTTGTGTCGGAAAGCGGAGTGTTTTGGAAGGACATAATTAACCTACCATTTTTATTCTTGGATGCATTTTCCTTTAGACGGTGTTAGCACAAGCTTCTGATGAGCCTGTTTGTCCCGTCAATCTCAGCAAACAGTAACTAACATAGTTCTGCTCAAGATGAACTAGGGCTCTCCACCCAGTAAGGCCAGTGTTCAGGATCCATTGTTTCTTCTGATGAACATCTGGAACAGCACAGGGTACGCTGAGAGATGCTCTGCCTGTAGGTGTTTACAGAGCCAGTAACTGTTGCTGAAGAAACATGAAACCCTGAACTTGGGAGTTGCTAGGCAAGAGGTAAAGGAAATGGCTTTCAAGTGTTAGTTTTTAAAGGTGACCTGTAGTAACTCTTGAAAAGAATCATAGAATCATAGAATATAAGGGTTGGAAGGGACCCCAGAAGGTCATCTAGTCCAACCCCCTGCTCAAAGCAGGACCAATTCCCAGTTAAATCATCCCAGCCAGGGCTTTGTCAAGCCTGACCTTAAAAACCTCTAAGGAAGGAGATTCTACCACCTCCCTAGGTAACGCATTCCAGTGTTTCACCACCCTCATAGTGAAAAAGTTTTTCCTAATATCCAATCTAAACCTCCCCCACTGCAGCTTGAGACCATTACTCCTCGTTCTGTCATCTGATACCATTGAGAACAGTCTAGAGCCATCCTCTTTGGAACCCCCTTTCAGGTAGTTGAAAACAGCTATCAAATCCCCCCTCATTCTTCTCTTCTGCAGGCTAAACAATCCCAGCTCCCTCAGCCTCTCCTCATAACTCATGTGTTCCAGACCCCTAATCATTTTTGTTGCCCTTCGCTGGACTCTCTCCAATTTATCCACATCCTTCTTGAAGTGTGGGGCCCAAAACTGGACACAGTACTCCAGATGAGGCCTCACCAATGTTGAATAGAGGGGAACGTTCACGTCCCTCGATCTGCTCGCTATGCCCCTACTTATACATCCCAAAATGCCATTGGCCTTCTTGGCAACAAGGGCACACTGCTGACTCATATCCAGCTTCTCGTCCACTGTCACCCCTAGGTCCTTTTCCGCAGAACTGCTGCCTAGCCATTCGGTCCCTAGTCTGTAGCTGTGCATTGGGTTCTTCCGTCCTAAGTGCAGGACCCTGCACTTATCCTTATTGAACCTCATCAGATTTCTTTTGGCCCAATCCTCCAATTTGTCTAGGTCTTTCTGTATCCTATCCCTCCCCTCCAGCGTATCTACCACTCCTCCCAGTTTAGTATCATCCGCAAATTTGCTGAGAGTGCAATCCACACCATCCTCCAGATCATTTATGAAGATATTGAACAAAACCGGCCCCAGGACCGACCCTTGGGGCACTCCACTTGATACCGGCTGCCAACTAGACATGGAGCCATTGATCACTACCCGTTGAGCCCGACAATCTAGCCAGCTTTCTACCCACCTTGTAGTGCATTCATCCAGCCCATACTTCCTTAACTTGCTGACAAGAATACTGTGGGAGACCGTGTCAAAAGCTTTGCTAAAGTCAAGAAACAATACATCCACTGCTTTCCCTTCATCCACAGAACCAGTAATCTCATCATAGAAGGCGATTAGATTAGTCAGGCATGACCTTCCCTTGGTGAATCCATGCTGGCTGTTCCTGATCACTTTCCTCTCATGCAAGTGCTTCAGGATTGATTCTTTGAGGACCTGCTCCTTTGAGGAAAGCGAGGGGTGGCTCAGGGACCGAAGTCAGAGGATGAAACCAGGCAGGCAGACTTTGTGCATCATCTGCTAAGGTTTTGCAAATATTTTTTTCTTCTAATTGAAATTAGATGAGGGTTTGCAAAGCTTTGCCATTATCTCACTATAATAAGAAAGGAATTAATGGACTTTGCCCTGGGCCTGGTCTGTGCTTCAATAGGTACCCTAGGACCTGTGTTGTCAGCCAGTTCAGTGAATGCTTGGGGGAGTGGGTGATCTCAGATTTGGGGGAACCCAACACTAATAAAGGGCCCTTAGTTTTGAATCCCTTCTGTTCTGAATGTCCCTCTGACCCCTGCCATTTGGGCCATTCAGTTTGTACCCCTATAGCTCTGTCTCTGTGTGTGACCTCCTTTGGAATGTAGCCATATTTTCTCCTGCTCGGAAAGGGTGAATTCCATTGAATATCAGAATTCCTTCCTGCAGGACAGGCGAGGCTGTCAGACTGCAAAATCGTATTTATTTGTTGTGTATGAGACTCCACACATCCACGTAATCTTGATCTTGAGCACTTTTAAAGGTATAATTAAGAGAGCTTTTCAGTTCCCCTTCAGTGCAAAACATAGTGTATTTTGGACTAGCAAGGAGATGGGAAACACTGACAGTTTAATAGCTTGGAATTTACTTAAGGTGGGTTATAATTTTGCCTTGTGATTCTGCTCTTCGTCTGAATTTATTGGGTCAGTATTTTGTCTCCTTGAGTCACGGCTACAATTAGAGTTATGATAAAATTCTGACATGTCCCTACGCGCAAATCAGATGGGCCACTAATCTTGTGCTGTGCGCCAGATTAGCTTCTAGTGAGCAGACACTGAAATCTAAAGAGCAGAAGGGAAAAGGAGTTACTTTGTGCGTTATGCTCTGGGAGCGGGTGCCACAGGTCTCACGTTCAAGGCAGTGGTTTCTCAATGTTTGCCACAGACAAGAAGCCAAATACTGAATTTCAGTAGCTAGTTAATGCTAAACAAACCAGACAGGCTACTGCTTTATCCAGGAGTCCCTCCCTTGTGGCACTGTTGCCACACTCTGATCCTTTCATTCCATCATGTCATCTACCAGCACTATATGACAGCAACGGATAAGTGTTTATTGAGTATGATTTAGTCCTCTTTGTTCAGACTGTCTTGTTATGTGCTCAGCCAACCTTTTCCCCCCAGGCAACTGGACCATTCCAATTCACTTTTGCTGTCCAGGCCAAATGCCTACTTTAACTGCTGTAGCAGGTTAGAATTTGGTCTTGGGGCTGCATCTATTCCAGCCCTATACAATCTCAGTGGCCAATCACAGGGCTGCCAGAAGTGATAAAGCAAGTCATCTGTCTCCCTAAGTGAGAGGGAAACCAGGAGTTTTACTGCTGCTTGTCTGCAATCCACCTCATTACCATGAAGACGGAGAGTGGTAAACTTTGTGCCATGCACTTTTTGGGCAGGAGAGCAGAGGAGGGGTGGGTGAGTATGTGGGTTTCTTTATGCTGAAACCTGAACTGAATGCACACAGGCAAGAAAAGTACTGGTCTGCACAGCTAAAAACAGCCATTAGATTGCACCCTTCCATTAGAATGGATACTGCTGAACCAGGGCCAGGTTTTGCTCTTACATCCATATGGTCATGCTGACTTCAGCGGAGGCTGCACAAAGGGAACCGAAAGTGGAGTTTGGTCCATTCCAATTAATGGCTACCAATAACGCCACGGCGTCTCACGCATACCTTGCTCACTGTTCCCTGTATGGTGGAGAGATGATGGCGGCAATCACATCTGCACAGTGCTGGATTTTGTCCGCCTTTTCCCCTTGCATCCCTCTCTCAAAGGAGCATTACACTTCTAACAACTTTCAGGAATCCCTTGCAGTTTTTTTCAAAACCAGTGTGTTGAGGCTGGAAAGAAGAGCGACTGGCTCATGCATTATTGCTGTTAGTCAAAATATCTGTAATTGGAACATACATAATCATTTATTTTGCTGATACACAAGCCAGACTAGACTGTCACCTCTTCTCCCATAGTGGTGGTGGTTCTGCAGGCCTAGGTGGAGTGAAAGCTAATAAAAGCATGTTTTTGTGGGAAAGTCCTCAGCTCAAGTCTGTTAGTCAACAGAGCTGACCTCCTGGCTGTATGGAAAGTGCAGTTTTTATGATAGACCCTTATCTGACTGTAGTGGCATTTTAATGTTCTTTCTCAACACATGATTTTCCTTTGAACTAAGATAGGATATGCCTATAAAGGGAGTGGATGCAATGACTACGCTCAATGTGTGTGTATGCACTTACCACACACTTTGCTTTCTTTTTTGTTTGCTTAGCAAAGTTCTCTTATGAGATCCATCTGCCTGCACAGATCAAATATGGATGTAACATGGTTAAACCATTGAGGTAAAAGATTCCAGGGGGAAAACATGCAAATAAAAATGCTGACCTGGTTACAGAGTCACTCTGCTACTTTGTGGCACCCAGTGCGTGTTGGAGCATGCCGATCAGAAACGAACGAACCTTTAACCTTGGGGTCTTCTTGACAATTACATTTCATTTCATTAGTAGCCACCTCAAAGTGGTGGATACAGAGATGATTTCAATGCTGCTTCTGAAACAAAGGAGTATGAACTAGGCAGCAGGTTAAAACAATATTCACCCACATATTTTGTGGCTAGATGTCTCTAATTGGACAGGCTGATAAGTTTTATTTGCTCACAAAAACCTTGCCTCTGCTCTTTTCACATCTTACAAAACAAAATCGAGGTACTTAAGGAATTTCTATGCCCCATTGTGGAAATGGGGAAGAGGTCCTGGAAAAGGACCCTTGGTTTTTTTCATAAATTCTAAAGGGAAAAAGAGCAACCCTGGTACAAGATTGAAAGCAGCAGAAACAAAATTAAGATTTGACTTTGTCCGGAAAGCAGTCCTGACCCCAATCTATTAAAGAACTGCTCCTGGTTACAGTTAAAGCTATTGGTAACATGATGGAATTGAAGGTGCACAGAGGCATCTGTGGCAGGCAAGCTGATTTCAGGCTCTCCTCCATGCACTGTTTAGTTTCTGAGTCTCATCCTTGTAAAGTCCCCCTGTCCATATTTACCCACTTGATGCCCTTTGTTAGATACGATTGAGTGAGTCCCCACCCATCCCTACTACAAATTCAGGAGGCAAACTGAAGCAATGGCCAGTGCTTGCAGTTTTGTTTAAAAGGCAGTTATAGGCAGAACATGATTAATGAGAAATGGCCCCTTTTGTTGTAGTTAATGCTAATTGAATAGAGCCTGAGTGAATATATGCAGTACATACATGAGAACATGAGGGAGTTTAGTGAAAGGAAGGAGTCGAGCAAAACAAGATGGTAGAGCTGTGATGGTTTTGGAGCACTCAGACTATACCCAGTGGAGCACATATTAGCTATAGCAGCTTGAGGGCTGTACCTAATTTACCATTACCAGATTGCAGCCCCTTTCATCGGTAATACAGAAGGGCAGAGGATGGGGATTGCAGTCCCAGCATGCAGTGCTCCATTTCCATCTTGCTCAGATCAGGATGCAGATTTGCAAGCTGGGATGTTTAGTCATGGGCCTGACGTGTACTAAAGACACAGAAGTCAGTTGGCTGGATTTGGCCTCTGGGCCATGCCAGAATCCCCTCTTGGCCAACCATGTAAGATTTTAAACCCTACTTACCTCCTCTACAGATGTCTTGCAGAGTTTTCTAAAGGTGAACATTTGGCATAGATTTCCAAGCCTGGGAGTCAGAAGATAGGGTTTCTAGTCCTTCACATCTTCCCCCACAGCAAAACTACTGTGAATGAACCAGGCTGTTTCTTTCATACCCTAAATGGTCCAAAATCATGAGTTGTTGTTTTTGTTTTTAATTCGTTCTTTTTATTTGCCTTTTGAATTCACTCTTTTCTCTGTAATCACGAAGGCTAGAAAGTTATCTTTTTAATTTTAATGAAGGCTGAGATTCTACGATGATGAGGAGATTCCAAGAGCTGGAGTTTTAAGAAAAACAGGATATATCATGAGAGTCAGAATAAAATCATGAGAATTTGTCAACAAGGCAATTTCTCCCACACTTTGGGAAAGAGGAGAGAGGGAAATGGTATTATTTGTAAATACTTGGATATGTTCCAATAGTACAGAGGTGCTGGATAAATACTAGATAGATTCCCAGCCCTTCCACTGGTTCGCTGCATCACATTGGGCCTGCCACTTCCCTTCTGCGGGCCTCAGTTTCCCCAAACAGAAAAGGAGGATGACAATACTTCCCTCCCCCACAGTAGCATTAAGGAGTCAAGACTCCTTACCATTTGCAGAGCGCTTTGAGATCCTCAGCTGGATGGTGCCAGAGGAGGACGACTAATAATAATAAACATGATTTCGAACCCAGCAGGGGAACTCCAAACTCGGGTGAAAGGAAGGGGAAGAAAAAAAAAGTCCGAGCCAAGCTGTCAGCTTCCGTAGCAGGGAAGAATGCATTTGAAGAAAGTGCACTATCTGCTGGTTGTTTACCAACTAATTTTAGAAGTGCTGAGCGCCACAGAAATGCAATTTCCACATTTGCACAGATGATAAAGTGCTCAGCACCACAACCAAGCCGGTGATGTCACCGAGGGCTTGTGTGAACAGTCCATTCTCTAGTTAGCTCCTTGGCTTTAGGCCAGCCCTTCGAGTTTAATTTGTTCAAAAAAAAAAAAAAAAAAGAAAGAAAAAGGTTTAAAAAGCTGAAGTGCTTTCGCCACAACATGCCCCCTTTTCTTTCTTCTTCTTAAGGTTTATTAGTTGCTGCTCTGACATGCAGAGACACTTTCTGTAAATGAATTGTGGGCTCTGTGTCTGCTACTGTTAAATATCGTCCTAGCCCCAATTGTGCCTTTTAGTGCAATACATGAATTTGTGCTCTTAGTGATTTTCTGAGCCCAGGAGCGATGCCAGCCCCTCAGTCACAGAGACAGAACAGTCGATCAGTGAGGTCACGATTCCTTGTTCTAATCCCATCTCAGATGCTGACTACCTCTGGTTTGGGGCAATTTACTAACTTTTCTGCCTCCCTTTCTGTAAAATGGGGATAATACCTCCGGGGGTGGGGTGGGGGAGTATGGGAGGGCTAAATGGATGTAGAGTAAAGGTGAAATGTTTTTATTGTTAAGTCTGAGCCATCTCACAAAAGAATTGTAGTCCAATATGATTTGCCTTTCAGTGCTAATCTGTCTCTAGTACCACAAGCTTAGGCACTCAGCCACCCTCAACGGTGCAAGAAATGCCTAACTTGTAAGGGTGCAGTACGACAAGCTTTCTGCTGGCAGATCCCCTGTGGAAGTCAATGGGAACTCTATGCATGGAGGCCTTTTCAGCTCTGGCCTTGAGTTGGTAATATAAACAGGTGTCCACATCTCTTCCTAGCCACGGCTATTGTACGTACTGCATAGGCTCTCTCGTACCTGGAGGAGGCTGGGTACTGGGAAGAAAGCAAGAAAATCCTTTAATTTCTTATACATTTCAGTTTTGGGGCAGAAGCCTGATGAATTGTGCTGGTGTTGGAGTGAGGAAAGAGGCTTTGTTACAAGCTCCTAAGTACACTAGGAAGAGCTGAAAATAGTGAGACCCATTCACCCCTCAGTGATTTCACTTTGCAGAGCCTCAAGCAGACATCTTTGGCACCACTTCTGCTGGGCTCAGCCTTGCCTCCCAAGCCTGCAGTTGTGCTTTGAATTGACCCCCAGAAGGGTTTAATCAGGGTTTGCTGACTCAGGGCTGAACCTGACTTGCCCTGATCTATGCTGAGTGGTAAATTGCGCTCAGCATCCTGCCAGCCAACTTGATGTCTCACCATCTTATTCCAGTATGATGAGATGTACTAGAGACAGTACCCTTATTGCAAGCTCTTGTGGGCAGAGACCTTGTCACCTAATTGTTTATAAAGCACATGCAATTTTGTAGTGCATCATAAATAATAATCTTATGGCTGCATGTGGCCCAATTTGGAGTTTGCCATGAAATCCTGAGCATTTTGGGTGGTTTGGGGGTTCCTTGCAGAGATTTCCAGAGCCATAATATTAATAACCTAGAAACAAACAAGTGTTTTTTATTAACTTAATCTCAGGTGTGTTTCCGTAATAACAAAATGTTCTGGGATGTAGTTCGTATCAAGGACATTCATGCTCCTCTTACGACTCTGTCTGCAGCTCACTTAGGTCAGCAAGGAGGAAAGTGTGGCTGCTTGGCTTTAATAGTACCTTCTACCTTGTTTTGTCATTACCTTGTAGGGAATGAGGCTTCTCGCTGTCTGGTGAGTAAAATAAATTACCTCAGCAGCTGCTAGTGCTGATTATCTGAAATGGTGGAACCCACTTAAATGAATAATAATTAAAGAAATAAATTTCCTCGGCACCAACCTAAAAACTTTTTGTTCAGCAATAAAGCCAGAGCACTCTGCAATGATTCGTTCGCTGCACGAGAAGTAGGGCTGCCTGTGCAGTAGAAGAGAAAGCACAATGATAATGTGACCTATTAAAGGAATCATTGTGGTTAAAAGAATACTCTTCCTGGGTGCCAAGGTCATGCATTAAACAGGTTTAGCAGAACAAATTGCGTTTAATGGTGCAGAAGTGCCATACGGGGAATGGATGAAAGCTGCGCTGTTTGGTGGGAGCTTCATCAAAAGCCCTTTCCCTTTAGAAGTAGGCAAAATAATGGAAGCCTTGGAAAAACCCATTAAGGTAATCCAGGGAGAAGCCCATCAGAGGGAGCATCCGTCAGCTGTGATTACCTGTGCGGAGTGCTAATTGCTCCTGGTACGTTAATTTCACTTTCTTTTTGGGGATTTAAACAAATAAAATGGATTTTGTGCTGGTGAAACATTGTAGGAGAAAGCAACAGCCCTGGGCACCAAAGTCCTGTATCCACAGAACAGGCATGGTGGGGCCCTTACTCTGGCCACCCTGCCTCCACTCTGATCTGGAGCATTCTGCCTCCAGAGCTGAGAGCTGAGTTCCGTCTGTGGCCCATTCACTCCTTGATCTCTGCCGCAACTAAATGTTGCGACCAGCTGTGCTTTCTCAAAGTGCTCCTGCCAATCTTCTTTGGTACATGGGAATGTTAACTTTGGAATTCATTTGCAAATTGGATACTATTAATTTAGGCTTAAATAGAGACTGGGAGTGGCTAAGTCATTATGCAAGGTAGCCTATTTCCCCTTTTTTTTTCCTCCCCTCCCCTCTCCCCCCCGACGTTCTGGTTAAACTTGGATTTATGCTGGAAATGGCCCACCTTGATTTTCATACACATTGTAAGGAGAGTGGTCACTTTAGATAAGCTATTACTAGCAGGAGAGTGGGGTGGGAGGAGGTATTGTTTCATGGTCTCTGTGTATATAATGTCTTCTGCAGTTTCCACAGTATGCATCCGATGAAGTGAGCTGTAGCTCACGAAAGCTTATGCTCAAATAAATTGGTTAGTCTCTAAGGTGCCACAAGTTCTCCTTTTCTTTTTGCGAATACAGACTAACACGGCTGTTACTCTGAAACCTAACTTTATATGGTACCCGCCTCCAGTGCTGGGCATCCCTGACTCAGTAAGTCCTCCATCTGCTCCTCTCTCTCAAGCTTTTTCTATGGAAAATCTGATTTCCCTGTATATAAAGCATTTGTGTATACAAAGTGTCCTTCACATCTTAGATGCTGGCATTCTTTCCTTCCTGAACAACTGGACTGATAATTAACCAAGCTAACACCATGCAATAATTACAGCTAATATTGGTGCAAAGGAAAATATTCAGTTTGCATCTAATTTATGTATATATAATATATGAATCACTTTCAAAGATCATATATGAATCATAAAAACATTAAGATGACATCTAAATACCTCCCCCATTTTTAATCTATTGATTGCCCTGGACTCCTGAAGCGACATGTTAATTGACCTTCCATCTATTCTGATCTATTCGATATTGGTTGCTATACTGCACTCACCACTGTAGGATCTGAGTGCCTTCCAGTAGTGTAGCAGTGTGACGACCTATATGTCATGTGTTTTTTGTTCTCTTAGTCTTGCCCCAGGAGAAGCCGCATGTGCAGTGGAGTGTCTTGTTTTGGGGCTTGGTGTGGTGAGGTTTGTGATGGTCCTTTAGTTCCTGGGGGAGTTAATTCCACAGTCTCAGATCAGCCCCTCAGAAGGTTCTGCATGCAGCTCTCTAGCCAACACATTTTGTAAGACACTGAACATTTTCTCCCAGACAGCACTCAAGTGGCTATCCGTGAAATTATCAAGTGTCCCTACCAGGGGATATGGAGATGAGGGTAGTAGATGAAGGATCTCCTGATTGTTGATCAGCTTTATTTGTGTCCCAGTTGCTGTGATGACCTTAAGGGCAAAGGTTGGCCTTGATGTGATGGTGTTGGAGGAGAAACACTGCCTTGGAGCCCACTGGTTGTAAATACGTTTTGTGGTTGCAGAACAGCTTAAGCAGGGATAAATCCAGGCTTTTTTGTCCATTTAAAAAAATTACCAAAAAGTTCAGAGAAAGATGCTTTGTGATGGACCGTGTAGAAAATCCTTGAGTAGCTGGATTGATAGGACAAGGCTACTGTGCAGTTTGGCTGATGATTCATTCAAAAGATTGAAAGAAAAGTAGTTAGGCTCTCGACCCCGCTATTAATCATAGCTGTAATCATGCATTTAATGAACATGACAGCTCCTGTTCCCTCCGGAGAGACGCGCAGAGTCTCGCAGCTGGGTTAGGTACAACAATCACTTTTCAGCGCACTTGCTTGATAACGCTGAGAACTGCCAGAGCAGGCAGTGTCAGGTACAGATGATGTATTAAGAGGAACAGCCTCTTTACATGGGCTGTGTATTTTCTTACAGATGATGTGCCTCAGGTGGACAAAATCATTAATTTAAAAAAAAAAAAAAAAGAAAAACAGTAGCCCCTTATGCAAGATATAAAATATCAAGCCCACTGCTGCTGTGCTGTGTGTAATCAGTTAAAAACTCCTTAACATTTTCCACTGCATGCATCTGATGAAGTAAGCTGTAGCTCATGAAAGCTGATGCTCAAATAAATTTGTTAGTCTCTAAGGTGCCACAAGTCCTCCTTTTCTTTTTACGGATACAGACTAACATGGCGGCTACTCTGAAACCTATTTATATTGGTACATCAGGAGAGTTGCAGGTTATGGGGGAAGCAGAATCTGGCATGCATGACTTGCCATGCAGATCCAAGAGCAGTATTTACTCCTGGATTTGAAGTTAGACCAATTGTTGAATCAGCTCGTGGCTCCCAACTTGCTGAGAGACGCATGTCATTTAGAGAGAGGCCCAAATCAGAATCTGATCTTCTTCTTCTTTATTTATTAATTTGTATAAATAATTACATCTGGGAGCCCAAGTCTTTTCACAGGATCTAAACCCATCACCACAGCTTTGTGTTCCTAAAACTTGAAGGAACCTGTTTCCCATCTCTGGTTCTAATACAGCTCAGTGTGCAGAAATTTTGCAAGGCCAACTCTGATTTCATCACACACACAATACTTTGGATGGGAAGGAGACATGTCAGATGTAGTCCAGTCTCTACCCAGTTTCTGTCATGCTCTGACCATCAGCACTAAGCTGCCTTTGGGTTTCTTCAAACCTCCACCCCCAACAGTGAGGAGGGTTTATGACTTCAGAATCTTTCAGAGACATCTGAGTAGGTGAGGGCGAGCTTTGTATAATAGTTTGCACTGTGATCACCAGCATTAGCAGGTTCTTTTAGCAAGAGCAGTGAGAAGAATCAAGAAAGTAACGACTTGAGTCATTACCACTGTTTACTAAATTAACCCGGCCCCTGCTCCTTGCACCTGCTGTGTTGATGCCATCGGAGCGGCTGGAATGTGTGGTGCAGTGGATGGGCCTGTTCTGTGTATGCACTGCAGCATTTGCAGTGACTATGGCTTACCTGGGGCACCCTTTCTGAACAAGGCTTTGGGAGCCAGGAACTGCTGAGTTCTAATTTTTGGTCTTGCACTGCCTCCCCCTGTGGCCTTAGACAAGGTTCTTAACCTTTCTCCCTCAGTTTCCCCTTCTGCAAAATAGGCATAATCTATCCCTTGCAGCAGTGTTGGTAGTGTCCATTAATAACGGAAGTGCTTTGAAGATGAAAAGTGTAGTGTAAATACTAAATATTAGCAGCCCAAACTTTGTGATTTTTTTTTTTAACTGCTTCACTTTTTGGTCGACTGACTTGAGACACCTATAAAGGGCTTGATTTCCAGGGGGCAGGTGCTCAGGATTTGTCAGGCCCCTTTACAGTTGCGTAGACAGACACCTGCCAGGAGTGACCTAGGTATTCTTAATCCTCCCTCGGCACGAGGGGGTGGACTAGATCAGGGGTTTTCAACCTTTTTCTTTCTGAGACACCCCCAACATGCCTCAAAACTCCACGGCCCACCTGTGCCACAACAACTGGTTTTCTGCATATAAAAGCCAGGGCCGGGGTTAGGGGGTAGCAAGCAGGTCAATTGCCCAGTGCCCCACGCCACAGGGGCGCCACAAGGCTAAGTTGTTCAGACTTCTGCTACAGCCCCAGGTGGCAGGGCTCAGGGCCCCAGACTTCAGCCTCATGCAGTGGGGCTTTGGCTTTCTGCCCTGGGCCCCAGCGAGTCGAACGGTGGTCCTGCTTGGTGGACCACTTGAAACCTGCTTGCGGCCCCCTAGGGGCACCTGGGCCTCTGGTTGAGAACCACTGGACTAGATGACCTCTTGAGGTCCCTTCCAACCCAGCATTTCAGTGATTCTGTGATAAACTGAGCTCTAAAGTCATTAATCACATTTGAGAATCTGGGCCAGTGTTGTTGTCTAGATGGATCCACTTGCAGGATTGTGGCCACAGATTGTATCCCTGACGTGACTTTTTTTTTTTTTTAAGATTTGCAAAATATGTTGTATGTGTTTTAAAATTCTTTTTGCACCAGGGAAACCCATCAAAAAATTGAGATTGAAAACATTTGTCCTGGCTAAAAGCCCAATGTATTGAACCCACTTCCAAACTGATAATGTTAAAAGGCTAATACATAATGATGCAGTTTTTTTAACCAAGATTATTAAGTAAGCAATGGACCGTTTCCAAGTGTGTAAATATTGAGGCAGTTTTAAAATAGTTTTCAGAGCAGGTCCAGTTTGGGTAAATAATTAGGCAGCTTTCTAAAACACAAGTAGCGCTGTGAAGCGATTTCTGTTCCAGCTGTCGGTCTGTTGATTTTTTTGTTCGGTCAGTTAAAAATTCCAGCCCACGGTTTTCTAACTTTTGCAGTCGACAAGAATGCCTCTGGGTTGCTGTAACTCTGTGGTTAGGGTGTTAGTTATTTGTCATAAAATCCCTTAAGGGAAAATATGCATTCTTCATGCATCGTAGCACATTCTTAATCCTTAGTCTCTTGACAGTTGTAAATGTCCATATACTGGTGTGGCTCCTTGCCAGACCGCATGTTAGAAGAGTACAAAAGTCGTGTAAATAGATTAGTCCATAGATAGATAGATTTTTTGCATATAGACATTTAAAATCAACGACATGGAAATCGTTAGCTCTATCTTTTCATAACTCTTGGCGAAGACTTGGTGGGTCCAATTACTTCAAACAGCAAGCTGGTTTGCAAGCACAGAAATGCATATGCAACTGACAGTCTACATTTGCATGCGATTACTGATGAGACTCAAAAAGAGGTATTTTATGCAGCATTTGAGAGACCACTTTGTCCAGTTCTGGTGTCCACACTTTAAAAAGGATGTTGAAAAACTGGAGAGGGCTCAGGGAAGAGCTACAAAAAATCCTTCAAGATCTGAAGAGCAGGCCTCAGGAGCACAATCTGCTTAGCTGATTGAAGAGAAGGTTACTAGGTGACTCTTGATCCCAGACTGTTAGCACCTATGCAGGGAGGAGGGAGCTGATGTCTACCAGACATCACAAGAGCATGTCGCTGGAAGACGAAATTAGACAAATTTAAACGGGAGGTAATTTAACAGTCAAGGTCAAGAACCATTGGTTCAGCTTCTCAAAGAATGGGGTAGATTTTCCATGACTTGCAGTCTTTAAATCCAGATCGGGTGTCTTTTGAAAATATCTGCTCCAGCTCAACCAGGGGGAGGGATGGCTCAGTGGTTTGAGCATTGGCTTGCTAAACGCAGGGTCATGAGTTCAATCCTTGAGGGGGCCATTTAGGGATCTGAGGCAAAAATTGGGGATTGGTCCTGCTTTGAGCAGGGGGTTGGACTAGATGACCTCCTGAGGTCCCTTCTGACCCTGATATTCTATGAGTCTATAACTTATTTGGCTGCATGCAGGAATCACTAGGTGACGTTCTCTGGCCTGTGTTATGCAGGAGGTCAGACTAAAGCAGTGGTTCTCAACCTATTTACCATTGTGGGCTGCATATGCCACTCTCTATGGATTATGTGGGCCACATCCACACAATATAGATACTACATGTGTGGCCACGAGGAGGTCAAATGGGCCGCTGCAGCTGTGGGCTGATTGGGCCACAAGTGGACCGCGGGCCACAGGTGGAGAACCAATGGACTAGATTCTGGCTTTAAAATGTGTGACTCTAATGGTAGATCATGAAACTTACGTTCTAGTCCCAACTGTGTCCCTATGGCCGTTCACCTCATCTCCGTGTACCCCAGTATCCCCACCTATAAAATGAGATCATAAATCAATACCCACTCTGAGGATGTTTTGAGGTTCTTGTATGAAAGGCATTCTATAAGTGCCCTGTATTCTTTATTATTGGTGAGGAACATTCAAGTGGCTATTCTATGTGTGGTTTCAGAGTAACAGCCGTGTTAGTCTATATTCGCAAAAAGAAAAGGAGTACTTGTGGCACCTTAGAGACTAACCAATTTATTTGAGCATGAGCTTTCGTGAGCTACAGCTCACTTCATCGGATGCATACTGTGGAAAGTGTAGAAGATCTTTTTATACACACAAAGCATGAAAAAATACCTCCCCCCACCCCACTCTCCTGTTGGTAATAGCTTATCTAAAGTGATCACTCTGGGCCATTTCCAGCGCACAACCAGGTTTTCTCCCCCCCGCGCCCTCCCCCCCCCCACAAACCCACTCTCCTGTTGGTAATAGCTTATCTAAAGTGATCACTCTCCTTACAATGTGTATGATAATCAAGGTGGGCCATTTCCAGCACAAATCCAGGGTTTAACAAGAACGTCGGGGGGGGGGGGGAAACAAGGGGAAATAGGTTACCTCGCACAATGACTTAGCCACTCCCAGTCTCTATTCAAGCCTAAGTTAATTGAATCCAATTTGCAAATGAATTCCAATTCAGCAGTCTCTCGCTGGAGTCTGGTTTTGAAGGTTTTTTTGTTGTAATATCGCAACTTTCATGTCTGTAATCGCGTGACCAGAGAGATTGAAGTGTTCTCCGACTGGTTTATGGATGTTATAATTCTTGATATCTGATTTGTGTCCATTTATTCTTTTACGTAAAAGAATTGGTTAGTCTCTTAGGTGCCACAAGTCCTCCTTTTCTTTTTGCGAATACAGACTAACACGGCTGTTACTCTGAAAACTTTCCACAGTATGCATCCGATGAAGTGAGCTGTAGCTCACGAAAGCTTATGCTCAAATAAATTGGTTAGTCTCTAAGGTGCCACAAGTACTCCTTTTCTCTCTGCTAAGAGATGCTTGCATCCACAGCTGCTACATGTCAGCACTGGACTGTAGTTGCATATCAGAATGATCCTTTCAGAGCTGGCCACTGTGTTTCCCCCAGCATCAGGTTTGTCGAGTCAAATGCTTGCCTGGTTGCTGGAAGCATCACAATGTTTGCTGGTTGCAGATGGTCTGCTTTTCCCAATCTGGGGCTGGGGCTCGGCGTGTGGCCTTGGTGGAATCAGACCAGTTGGACAGACCTGATTTGGATGGTTAGATTCAGGGTCTGGAAGGCAGGACTCCTGAGTTTTATTCCTAGCTCTCCTGTTGACTCGCTGTGTAACCTTGAGGCAAGATATTTAACCCCTCTTTGCACCTCAGTTTTCCCCTTTTGTAAATAGGGATGATAATGTTTCCTAGTTTGAGGCCACAAAGCCCTTGTGATGGCTGGATCAAAGGGGCTATAGAAGTGCAGAGCAATAACACTTCATAAGCAGATAGTATTGTGCGCGTGAGGAAAAGGGAAAGAAAAATGAAAGCTGTAAGTGGGCTACTGACCACTCTTGGAGAGGAGAGACAAACAACCACAATACAAAACACTGGAAGATGTGATAGGGAATTGTCTGTGCTGACATCTGCTGTCTGAGCAGATAGATGCACTGGCTAATCTTTTCCACCTCTGACTTCTGCGATTCTATGAAACTATCACCAAAACCATAGTCATTGTTAAAGATCCTTTCTGCAAACGGGGCTCATGAAATCAAGAGATTGTTCCTCTTAAAAATGCGGTTTCTCCTTGTTACACCCCTACTGCATTTGGAACCGAGGGTAGGCCTTCACTGCAATTGAAGGTGTAACGATAGAGGCTTTAAAATATAGCTTTAATCTAGTTGGCGGAGGTAACGGCAGTAGTACAAGTGCCAGGGACTCTGGATACATAGTTGGGCAGCTAGCCCTCCCTGGGGTCCATGCCACCATGTCTTCACGCTAGCTAGATTAAATCTAACATGGGTAACACACTGTCACTGCAGTTGCGCCTTCCGTGGCAGTGTAGGAGTACCCTAAGATACAGCACGAGCTCTAGCCACCGATTCAGCAAAGCACTCCAGCATGCTCTTAAAGTCCATCCTCCTTCAGCAAAGCATTTAAACGTCGGTGTACAAGTAAGCAGTTGTTCAGTGCTTTGCTGAATTCATGGCCCTAATCTTAGGATATATCAACACTGCAATTAGACATCCGTGACAGGCCTGTGCCAGCTGCCTCAGGTTCTCAAGGCTCAGGCTAAGGGGCTGTTAAATAGCGGTGTAGATGTCCGGGCTTGGGCTGGAGCACAGGCTCTAGGACCCAGTGAGGTGCGAGGCTCCCAGACCTACCACAATTAAACAGCCCCCAAGCTGGAGTCAGCTGGCACAGGCCAGCGGTGGGTTTTTAATGGCAGTGTAGACATACCCATGGCAGATTCCAAGTATTGCTCTCACTGAAATGTACAAGTAACTTCAAAAGGAATATGTGAGCTGTATTTATTCTGCTATAAGTGTCCCTTCTCCAGGGACTGCATTGCTGTGGCAGGGAATAAAGTACTGTTCATTATGTAGGGTCAGCTCCATGCGAGTGTTTGTGCCATGTGCAGGCATTTAGGAGCCTCGTGCAGGGATCCCTGTTAAGCTAGAAATGTTCAGAAGGCGTTTTATTTATTTATTCATTTTTAGTTAAACATGTATTTTTTTTTCCATTCCCTGAGAAGTGAAGGTTCTGCAAAATGCTAAACACCTTCTGCTCTTTAGGTTCAGTACAGATTTGCCTGAACTTTTTAGCACCTTTGCACTGCAACATGTTTTGGTTTTTAGTGCCTCTTTTCAAGCAAGTTAGTTTATGTGCATTTTTTAACACTGAAAACTATTTGAAAAGGTGCCTGGCTGTTCTTGTCAAAACTCCCACAGCGAGGCAGGCTCTGCGGAAGAGGGAAGGGGGAAATGAGCAGAAAGTAAAGTTTTTTTTTTTTTTAAAAAAAAAAAAGAAAGATAGAAAGAAAAGATGCTAAATAAATGCAGCTGCAACTTAAGCGTCCGGTTCATGTTCTGTTAGATTGCGGCAAAACCAAATCCAGTTGTCGGCAAATTGTATCAGTCTGTTAGCCGGCCAGATGTTTGCAGTGACTGACTGCTTTCGTTTTCGCCCCGTGGCTGGGATGTTTGATGCCTCTGATAGACAGGCATGTGACACCCGCTCCTGGATTGCGACTGCACCAGCATTTGATTTGCACACAGAACAGATGGGGCTGTGCCGTCACCGGCGGGCCGAGTGACAGCTCGAGCGAAGGGAGAGCTCATTGACACGCTATCAGATCCCACTCGCTCACTCGGGAACACACTTGGGCTGGCAGGTGAGTGACTGAGCTGCACTCTTACCACCTGGAACTCCAAGATACAGGCCTTTTTTAATTTGATTTTAATTCCCGCTTTCATATGCCAGTCACGGGCAATTTAATTATGTGTGTACACGTACATGAGTCAGTCAGTCTGAACATGAGAGAGCGCGGGGCATCCCCCCGGCTGCTACAACAGGGATTTGGAGGGTTCTGAAGCAGCACCAGGCATTCTGACTCTCAGGCACTTGGCTGCCTGGTTCTTGCTCACACACTCAGGGCCGTGTGTGGGGTTAGGTCACTTGCTTGGATTTACCTGGGTACTTAATCATGGAGCTGCCATAGTGGGGCCCTCAGGTGCTGGTGCCCCTTACACAGTCTTACGCAGGCAAGGAGGGCTTACTAGATCAGGGCTGTGTCTCCTTTATGAGTCGATTTGATACCCTACCCCTCCTCAGAGGAAGATTTTGCAATGCTCCTTCGCACGAAGCTGAAGGTACAGAGTGTTTTTGCTCCAGTGCCAACCCAGCCCTCTCCCAGGTTCCTTGTTTCCTTCTTTCTTGCTGTAGAATCTCCTGAGGCACCAGAGCATCCAAGCCCACAAAGAGCGTATTCACCCCTGTGTGAACTTTACATGCCACCTCCTGTATGTTAATAAGATATTGAGTGTCTCGTGAATTCCAGCGAAATTCTTGGCTTTGAGTGAATTGTAATGAGTATGTCTGTGTTTCTTTCTCTCTCTGAACAGCAAGGTTGGATTGTACAGCCAGCGGCCTCGGTTATTCTCCTCCCAGCTCTCTGCACAGATCAGCTACAAGCAGATACATTGCCAGGTCTGTACTCTCAAGAAAGAATGGCAACATCCCCTTTCGCAGGGTGCCCATGATGTATGCACATATTGGTGCAAGAAGCCTGATATCCAGCTGTTTAACTGGCCATTTAGTCGATGGGGCTTCTGATTGCTAAGCTGCTGGTTTTCTCCTGCCGTCTGCTATGAGGTTGCAATAAATGAGACAAAATTACATGGTTTCTATTTTGGAAGCTTGCATGTTTTCTAGTGGCAGTGTCCTGTGCTGAGACCCAACTCCTGTCCTGGGCACAGAATGCAAAGTTACATGTCCACCCCCTCTGAATAACCCCTTTCACAATGACTTTCCTCTAGGTCCGGGTTGGGTGTTCTCATGGGACAGCTGTATCTCTGTCTTGAATATTTCAATAGTCATCATATAGTCAGAATATAGCAGTAGGGATATATTACCAACCAACTGACCAGGATGGTGATAGTGATTGTGAAATGCTCAGGGAGATTAGAGGGGCTATTAAAATAAAGAGCTCAATAATAATGTGGGATTTCAACTATCCCCATATTGATTGGGAACATGTCACCCGAGGATGGGATGTAGAGATAAAGTTTCTTGACACCTTAAATGACTGCTTCTTGGAGTAGCTAGTCCTGGTACCCACAAGAGGAGAGGCAGTTCTTGGTTTAGTCCTGAGTAGAGCACAGGATCAGGTCCAAGAGGTGAATATAGCTGGACTGCTTGGTAATAGTGATCATAATGCAATTAAATTTAACATCCCTGTGGTGGGGAAAACACCATAGCAGCCCAACACTGTAGCATTTAATTTCAGAAAGGGGAACTACACAAAAATGAGGAGGTTCGTTAAACAAAAATTAAAAGGTACAGCGCCCAAAGTGAAATCCCTGCAAGCTGCATGGAAACATTTTAAAGACACCATAATAGAGGCTCAACTTAAATGCATACCCCAAATTAAAAAACATAGTAAGAGAACCAAAAAAGAGCCACCGTGGCTAAGCAACAAAGTAATAGAAGCAGTGAGAGGCAAAAAGGCATCCTTTAAAAAGTGGAAGTTAAATCCGAGTGAGGAAAATAGAAAGGAATATAAACTGCTAGTCAGGATGGGCGGGGATGATGTTCCTAGCCTGTGTTTGCCAGAAGCTGGGAATAGGCTACAGGGGATGGATCACTCAATGATTCTCTGTTCTGTTCATTCCCTCTGGGGCACCTGGCATTGGCCACTGTTGGAAGACAGGATACTGGGCTTGATGGACCAGTGGTCTAACCCAGTGTGGCCGTTCTTATGTCCTGGCTGGCTATTGAATGCAGCCCAGTTTGCTTTAGCATTGTCGATGTCTACGCTCCCGCCTTTCCCTCCAGCTCCCTAAGGAAGGAGTTGGGTGGCTTTTCCAAGCCATGTTGCATGTGTTGGTGGAACCTGTTGATCAGGGTGCCAATACGTGGGCTGTTGCTGCCAGTGAACTGCAGGCCATCGGCCTTGGCAATCAGAAATCAAAGTGTAAAGGGAATGAGATTGCCTGTTCTAGCCTCATAATGCCCTCATGACCTTGGTTGTGTCTGTCTAGAAATCGGCATTTCTGATATCTCCATGAAAAGTCTGGTTGGCCCAGAGCCAGCAGTTTCCCTACCTGGCTCTGTGGGCTCCCCAGAAGCAGCGACATGTCCCTGCTGCTCCTAGGCGGAGGAATGGTGACGAGGGCTCTGTGCGCTGCCCCCACCCTGAGCACTGGCTCCGCAGCTCCCATTGGCCGGGAACCGCGGCCAGTGGGAGCTGCGGGAGCAGTGCCTGCGGGCGGAGGCAGTGTGCAGAGCCGCCTGGCCATGCCTCCCACTAGGAGCAGCAGGGACATGTCACAGCTTGTGAGGAGCAGCCCCAGGTGAGCACCACCCAGATCCTGCACCCTGAAATCCCTCCTGCACCCGAACTCCCTCCCAGAGCCTGCACCCCACACCCCTTCCCTCCATTGGTAAATATAACTCTTAAGTTAACTGGAATTTTTGACTAACCTCCCCATTCCCCCAACATGCCAGATAACAAAGCTTTTCATGTTCCTAGATATTTCGGTCTTCTCAGGCTCCAACTGTCACAAAATGTGGGCTAAGTTGTTCATTGATATTTGGTGTTGCCATGTGCTCCTACAAGGAACATTTAGGTCCCAATTCACTGGGGCCCTTAAATATGTGCCTAATTTTAAGCAAATGAGAACTTGGTGGAACATCTCTCATGCTGAAAGTTAGGCATGTGCTGAAATACCCTCTAAATCGGGACCTTCATTATTGTTGACATGCTGTGTGTTGTATAAGCACAGAGAATGACTAGCTGTGATCTGTGCTATGTAGTGTTTGTAAAAATGTGTTGTAGTTCTTCAAAGCTGCAATCAGCTCTTCCCCTGTCCCAGATGCATCCTGTAACATGGACTTCATAGTGCAATTTTTTAAGAAACTCTGGGTAAAATTTTCAAAGCACCTAAGTGCCTTAGGAGCCAGCAGCTCGTTGAAATTCAATGAGACAGGCTCCTACATGTTTAAATCAAACTTTTGAAAGTTGGATTGGGCTTCTGAGTCACATAGGTGCTTTTGAAACATTTACCCTAGACTCTTAGAATCATAGAATATCAGGGTTGGAAGGGACCCCAGAAGGTCATCTAGTCCAACCCCCTGCTCAAAGCAGGACCAATTAATATTGGTCCTGTGTTTGATGGAAAGAAAACTTCCCAGTATGTTGTAAGGATGCTGCCTTGAAGTTAAGAACATTATCTAAATAGCTTTCTCCCTCCATTTAGCCGAGCTGTTCAGCGGAGTTTAGCCATCATTCGTCAGGCCAAGCAGAAGAAAGTGAAGAAGGAGTATTGTATGTACTACAACCGCTTTGGCAAATGTAACCGTGGGGAGAGCTGTCCCTACATCCATGATCCGGAAAAAGTAGCTGTCTGCACCAGGTGGGCACATGGACACGTAACTTTTCTCGTCGCAAGCGCATACTTGTGCTTCATCTCGATATGGTTGGACACAGAACTCACCTGCAGTCAGTCCTTGCCTCTGTCACATGTTTAGTGAAAAAGACCAAACAGTAGCAATGTTTTGAACTAACATAGCATTTTACATCCTCAAAGTGCATGTCATGCCAGTAAAATATTATTTGGACCGTGGCTTGTGTGTGTGAGAGAGAGAGTGTGTGAGTGAGAGAGAGAGAGATTTGCTTTACTAAATGTAATGATGGCCTTAAATCCAGAGATTGCCTTTCATCCCAAAGGATGCCAGAACATTCTTTGGTAAGTTTTTTTTAACAGGAACCACAAACGCACAGATTTCTGAGAATCATAGCAATGTTGGGTTGGAAGGGACCTCAAGAGGCCATCAAGTCCAGCCCCCTGTGCTGAGGCAGGGCCAAGTAAACCTAGACCGTCCCTGACAGGTGCTTGTCCAACCTGTTCTTAAAAACCTCCAGTGATGGGTATTCCACAACCTCCCATGGAAGCCTGTTCCAGAGCTTAATTATCCTTATAGTTAAAAAGTTTTTCCTAATATCGAACTTAAATCTCCCTTTCTGCAGATTAAACCGATTACTTCTTGTTCTACCTTCAGTGGACATGGAGAGCAACTGATCACCTTCCTTTTTAGAACAGTCCTTAACATATTTGACGACTGTTATCAGGACCCCGCCTCACGCTTCTTTTTTCAAGATGAAACGCGCCCAGGTTTTTAAGCTTTCCTCCTTAGGTCAGGGTTTCTAACCTCTTTTTTCATTCTTGTTGCTCTCCTCTGGACTCTCTCTGATATGTGCACACCTTTCTTGAAGTGTGTTTTCCAGAACTGGACACGGTACTGTAGCTGAAGCCTCCCCAGGGCCAAGTAGAGCAGGACAATTACCATCCGCGCTGACATGCCAGGTTTAAACACACATTAGTAATAATTCCAGCATATATCCATAAGTCTTGATACGCACCAAGTACATACATCACGCAAGAGTGTTAATGGTCCTTGACCTATTAGTTTTCAAATGATGCTTCACATGGCATGTTTTGTACAAAGATTATTAACATAGTGTGTAGGGTATGAATACAGGGGTGCATAGGGTCACAACCCTCCCAGAATGGTACTACCTTTTTCACAACTGCTTCACATTGCTGACTCACATTCAAGTTGTGATCTGATATGACCCCCAGATCTATTTCATTAGTTCCACTGCCTAGCCAGTTATTCCCCATTTTATATTTGTACATTTGATTTTTCCTTCCTAAATGCAAAGTACTTTGCACTTGTCTTCAGTTAATTTCGTCTGGTTGATTTCGAACCACTTTTATAATTTGTCAGGGTTGTTTTGAATTCTAACCCTATACTCCAAAGTGTTTGAAACTCCTCCCAGATTGGTGTCATCCACACATTTTATAAGCGTATTCTTCACTCCATCATCCAAGTCATTATAGAAAAATCTTGAATAATACAAGGATCCCACTAGCTATTACCTGCAGGATCCCACTAGCTATTACCTCTCACCCCCCAACAGTGAGCCATTGATAACTACTGTTTGAATACAGTCTTTCAACCAGTTGGCATCCACCTTTTGTAATTTCATCTAATTTCCCTAATAATTAAGTTGTTTTACTATGGCAAAAGATCAAAGTAGTAACTCGTGTAGCCTGTCTAAGAATCAACATTAATGTTAAATCAACGTGAACACTGGCTAGCGTGAAGTTCTGTATCTCTTAAGTTCAATAGTAAAGTTTAGAACTTACTAACAAGCACTGATTCTTCTCACCTCTGTGAGGCCAAGTATTATCTCTGTTTGGTGGCTGGGGAAAGTGAGGCAGAGAGTAAATGATTTACCCAAGGCCACAGGGGGAGTAGTCCCACAAGGGTAAGTTCTTTCACTAATCCTGTTCAACATGTATATGCCGCCACTAGGCGAACTGGACAGGTGACATGGACATCAGAGCAGTGTGGGGTTTTAGCTGCAGGACTTGTTAACCTGCACTTTAAACCTCAGGTACAGCTACAAAAGTCTATCCTCTTCTTCCCCCCTTCCCATGTTTATTCTGTGCCAATGGCTTTAAGAAGATTATTTAGCAGATCGATTATAAAACACCTCTCATTGGGAGCGTATCTAGAATTCAGTTAAGGAGCAAGAGCTTCTGGTTTGACATGTAACAGGTATGGGCTTCTCTGCCTCTCAGGTTAGGTTTTCCCCTTGATGGAGCATGTGAAGAAGTAAGATATATTTGGACTCTGTTGCAACCACCCTCCTCTCCAGCATGCTCCATCTGCACAAGCCTGCTTTCAGCCCAGTCTGTTTTCCTGGAACCGAGAAGTTGCACACGCAAACACATTTCCTAGCACCCCTCTCTGTGGACTAGTCCCTCTGAACAAACCACTCCTTGACTCCGAATCTTGAGGTGGGTTGTTCTGAAAATGCCTCTGAGATGGGAAAGAGACTGTGCTGCAGTCGTACATTGTTTTATAGCTAATCCCAGTTAACAGACAGTTAAAGTTGCTTCAGGATCCATCCACTGGCCCAGGCCTTTCCGAACAGGGGAACACCAAGCTAAGGGAAACGTTTCCAACCTTCCAGGCCACCTGGACATCTCTGTCAATGATCCACATGCAGACATCACTTCTGCTTCCAGTGCTGACCTCCTCTGCTCATCACAAGAGCACCGACAGACCTCGCTGCAGCTGTGTGCTCACACATCCAAAGCTGCCATAGATTGCTGCTGCTAAGGTTAGAGCGAAGGCTTGGCGTTAGAGGTTTGCCTTCTGTCACCCGGTGGTGGTGCTGACTCCAGCCTTGCTTATTGTCCTACATGCTCCACCGAAAAAACCGATTTTACAAATGACTGATTAGACAAGTAGCATATTGCGGACCGGCGTTCCTCATGCCTCCTCCTGGGGCCCAATCCTGTGACATTCTTAAGGCACTCAGCGCCTTGCAGGATGGAGCCCTGCGATTCTGGGTGCCAGCAAATGAGCCAAGTGGTGTTGGATGCTGGGCTAGCCTGTCTGAAATGAAGACATGAAACATTTTTTAAACCAGGGGTCTGTGGCGCACCTGTTTGATATTCCACTTCCAGCCTATGCCAGTACTGTGCTTGTTAAACATTTAAGCCATGGGCTGGGGAGCATCTTCCCTGGGGTTAGTCTGACTTTAATGGATTTACTGGAGGTTTTATATATTTTTTCCTCAAAACACACACTGCAGCCTCCAGTAGGGCATGACAATCCATTTCTGTTGTAAACAGTGTAATTTTGAATGCTGCTGAATACTGCGATGTTCCTCTCCAGAGGATGCCTTCACCTGACATACCCTTTTGTAGCAACATACCAGGAGTGGAGAGTAATAGCCAATGGATGCAGGGGATCATACCCCAAACTGTGCTTGTGTGGATCTTACTTACCACTGACCGGAGGAGTCATTCTCTGTGGCAACACTTGTGGAGCTTGTCATGCCAATAAAACCTTGTTGAATTGAGCTGAATTGTGTGTGTTGGTTGCAGTCTGGAAAGTTCTGTGGGGTGCGTCAGGTTGAGATGCTGTGTAACCAGGAAGGGATATTACTTTATTACGAGAAACACTGAAGACTGTTCCCAGCTCGTCTTACTTGCGCCATTGCTGTAAAATGTTTGAAAAATGAACAGTTTTGATAAGTATCATTTCTTACCCAACTGTTAATGCTATGATATTATTCTTTTAAAAAGTCATTTTAAATCATTTTCCTTTAAGAAAATGCCTCTTCACTCCTGAATGTGTCTATCTGAATTTAAAAATCCACTATCGCTGTGGTGTCTAAATACTGATTAATCAGAAGACGCTAAATGCCTACACATATTTTAGGGGGTGCTTTCAGAATCTTGAGCTCCGATCTTCATCCAGAGTTCATATCCGATCACCCTGTCTTTTGAATCCAGACCTTAAACACCCCTGAACGGGGGACCAGGCCTTCCTTTGTTTCTGTTCGGCATCGGGCACAATGAAGCCCCAGTGTGACTGGATCCTTTGGGCACTGCGAAGGTATAAATAATCCTCCTGATAACCACAGGGTTTCAAATACTGCATCTGAAGTTTGTAGCACCAGTCCCTCTGGTTACTGATCAGTAACTGAGTTGTTTAGAAAACTTTCATGAGGCATCACTTGCCCTTTTAGGGGGAAAGATAAGTACTGGTTTGGTATGTGAAATGGGCTTTAATAGAAAATGTATGGAGCAGTTATGTAATGTTCACTTGAACTGTGCCTCAGGCTAATACAAGTATGAAATGGTGAGTCCGGGGGTATTCTCTGTGTTTAAAATAGCATGTTTCTGTGAACTGTTTGTAATACTCTGTATCTGTCTCTAAACCCCCTTCCGGTTCTTTGGCAGATTTCTCCGTGGCACATGCAAGAAGACTGATGGGACATGTTCATTTTCACACAAAGTTTCTAAAGATAAGGTCTGTATGGTTTTCTAATGAGCACATTCCTGCTTTATGAGAGAGTTGACCTAAGGAAGCAATGCTTCTGCTGGTTGTAGGGAAGTCTATGCTATAGAGTGTTTCAAATTGAGTTCATTTGCAGTTTGCTTGCCAAGCTGTTCAGGCTCATTACAGGGTCACAGCTTATAATGAGAGAAGAGTGTGCCTCTTAAACCAACTTGGCGAATCAGTATTTTAGTGCATTAAGCAGCGAATTTGAGACTAGAACACCTGGGGCTGTTTGCAGTACTGGTAACGTGTCTGGTTAAGGGGTATTTAAGCACTTCAGATCAGAACACAAGCACACGGAGTCAGAGTGTTTGCCATCTCTTTAAGACCATGCTTCGTTCTAAATCGCTCCACAGCTGGGGTCAGACCAAGAGAATGTTGGAACGTACTGCAGTTAAGAGACATAAATTAACTTTTTTTTTTTTTTAAGCTAGACAATGAAACTGTCTGGCAGAATGATTTTTAATTTCATCATTTTCACTCTGCTTGGAAGTGTTCGGAGCTCTTTCGTTTTATTACACAGATTAAGGTTGAGAGATAATTAGATTTTATTTTAGCGATTATTGGCTGATAATTTAGCAGGTTAATTTTCATTCGCTGGATAGGACTTCACATTGGAAGTAACTTCTGAGGTCCCAATCCAGCAAAGCACGTAAGCACATGCCTAAATGAAAACCTGGGACTTAAGAATGTGCTTAACTTACATGCTTGGGTTCTTTGTTGAGGAGAGAAGGACTTTGCCCCTGTTAAGCATATACTTAAGTGGTTTGCTGAGTCAGGGCCTGCATGAATGAGAGAGAAGTTCTCAAGCCCTAGACAGAGAGTCAGAACAAAAACTAGAGGTGTTAATGTCCAAGCCAGAAGGGTTTATTCCCGAGAAACCCATGCTTCCACAGTAGAAGGGATCACAGTATCAGAAGCAGTTCAGTCTTCATGTTCTGCTCTCGTGGTGGAGATGCAAGAGGCTTGGATGTGAAAGGGAAAAGGGACCTCCCCAAAAGTCCATAAATACTATGCTTCACCCCTCCATCATGTCACTCCGTGATTGTTCCAGCCCCACTATGTGTAATTCTGGCAGGTAGTTTGCCTAAAGCAGCTTTAGTGCAACTTTAACTGCTGTGAGCCCGAGGCACGACAGGAATCAAAGCACCAGAGAGCTGTCGGATCAGGAAGCATTGCTTTTGTCGCTTGTCCCACAGATCATCCAAAGATACCGTCATAAATCACCCTGGAGATGCCACCTTCCGCTCTCTCCTTTCTCCATTCCCTATTGGTTAAATGTTTCTCTGTTCCAGTCATAGTCCATCATGCCATTTATGTAATCAAAATGTATTACATAGAGCTTTAACTAACCCAGCGATACCTCCAAAGGTTTTAACCACCAGCCCCCCATGTGTAACCAGTGTTTGAAACAGAACCATTTTCGACAGCTCTCACCTTTGGACGCAGCTTACTTGTTTCTCTTTCACTCTGGCTGTGGTTGATGGAGAGCTCCTAAGTTATCCTGAAGGCCATCTGACTCGCATTCTGAACTATTCGCCAAAGCGCCATGTGGGACTTTTTGTGCATACAGCACTTATAGAGCAGTCTTTTACTCATCAGTATGTCAAATTATATACAGTCTAGAGCAGGGGTTCTCAAACTGGGGGCCGGGACCCCTCAGGGGGTCGCATGGTTATTACATGGGTGGTTGTGAGCTGTCAGCCTCCACCCCAAACCCCACTTTGCCTCCAGCATTTATAATGGTGTTAAATATATAAACAAGTGTGTTTAATTTATAACGGGGGGGGGTCGGACTCAGAGGCTTGCTATGTGAAAGGGGTCATCAGTACAATAGTTTGAGAACCACTAGTCTAGAGAATGGAGATGGGGAACTTCTGTCCTCCCTGTCTCAGAACACAAGAAGAGATTTGATGACTTGGCAAATTGGAAGAGGCCCTGGAGGTTTTTCGCCTTCCTCTGTAGCATGGGGCAGGGGTCACTTGCTGGAGGATTCTCTGCTCCTTGAAGTCTTTAAACTACGATTTGAGGACTTCAATAGCACAGTTATAGGTGTGAGGTTTTTTTTGTAGGAGTGGTGGGTGAAATTCTGTGGCCTGCGTTGTGCAGGAGGTCAGACTAGATGATCATAATGGTCCCTTCTGACCTAAATATCTATGGGTCTATGAGTCTATGAGACTTCAAAAGGTGGGGAATTCAGAACTGGTAAAAAGCAATTTTTTTATACAGTGTGTAACCGGACTGTGGAAGGCATTGTTGAGACCAAGAACTTAACAAGATTCGGAAAGGGATTGGATGCTTATCTGGAGATCAATAACATCCATTGTTACAGTTAAAGCGAACAACCGTTTTGGAAGGATGTTACACTTCATGCTTCAGAGCCTGACCCAATCTCCAAGTATTAGAGATCAGAAAGGGACCGAATGTGAGGGGAAGTTTATCCCACATTTGCTATTGCAGGGTCCTGACAGCTTCATTTGAAGTATCTGGTGCCGATTGCTATCAGAGACCAGGCAGTGGACTAAAGGTATCTGAACCCGTCAGGCAGTGTATTAGCACTAGTGTATTGAACAGAACTATCCAGATCTGTAGTCATGCTTGTGTGTGTATATATCCTGCAGTGCCTAGCAGCATGTTGTGAGGGTAATTCTCATATCTAATCACACCGAAAATCTCTGCTACATTGTAAGCCTGCAGCTGTAATGTTTCTTATCGCTTTCCCCCCTCCACTGTATGCCTGCCCTGACCGAGCGCTCGTCTCTGGTCTCTCAGGAGCGCTGGGACAGTGAGGGTGAAAACCAGCAGCCACCTTATTCTTTTCTTTTCTTTTTTTTTAAGTGACTGTTGCAAGTGTTTCAGTGGAGTCCTGTGAACACCCCAGGGCAGCATTACTGAACATGTCCAATCTCAGAGAAAGCCCTTCGGGTGAAACGGCTGGAAATGATCAGCCAGTTCCCCAGAGCCACTCTATTCCCTCCACCCAATGTACACCCCCACCCAATCTTAACTGTTTCCCTAAAATAACAGTTTGACCTTTTGCTGCCTGTTTGCACATGTTAAAGGGCAAAGGTGAGAATCTCCCATTCCCAGAGCAGGTAGCACACCTCCGTGGCATACAGTCCCTCACCTCCAGTCCGTGTGCCTCTCATCCACTGCTCACTTCCCCATTCCTGCCCCTCCACGTGTCCCCCTCTGTCCTGCCCACTCACCCCCAATGCATGCCTTGAGTCAGAAGCAGGTCAGGTTTTATTTCTAAACACAGGATAAAATTATTGGACCTTTCTGGGTAGAGATGTGAAAATAGCTTGGGATGATGCTGTGTGGGCTCCAGGCCGCAGGAATGGGGTGGTGGGTGCGGGACAGGAAAAGAGAGAAAATACTGCATGGTCACTTTAAGATGCACACAATTCCGTGCAGGGCGTTTTCCCTGCCCTGGCCTACTGAGAATCAGAACCTGGGCCGTCTTCAACCTGGCCCAACCTCCGCTCCCCGAGCAGCAACATAAAGCTTAAGCTGTGTCAGCTGGGAAAGTCCACAGTCCTTACCTTACCCAGTCTCTTCCTCCTGGCTTCCTGACCACTTCCTCGTCTTTCCCTGCTCCCCTCCCCTCCATCAGCATCCCTCTATTTCCTGTACAGGCCTGCCGTAGCCATCTCAGTTCCAGACAGCACTGGAGCTGGCTTATTCTCTCTGACCCCAGGGAAGGGACTGTGTCCTGTGTTCTTACAGATCCCAGCACAGCCGCGCCCTGATCCTGAGCAGGGCTTTCGGGGGCCACCACAATCTAAAGCTTAAATGATGCTTAAAGTTAAGCATGTACCTAAGTGCTGTCCTGAACGATGATGCTTTCCTGATTCAGGGCCTTAATATTCCCCTGGCCAAAGTCCTGTCCCTTTGGGTCTTCGTGCAGGGTGTCACAAGTGGTTTTTATACATACATTTGGGATTTCACCCAAACTCCTCCCTCCCCTCCTACTCCTGAGTGCTGGGCAGCTGGCATTTTTTGATTTAGAAATAAATAGTATTCAGGTGTTAGAGAGCGGAATGACTTGAAAGGGAGTTTGTGTGAGAAAAGGTGGCAAGATCATTCCCACAAAATAGTGCCCTGATAGAAGAACAGGATTGTAGGCTTCTGTTGGACTTTGTCCACCACCTGTAGGTTTCCTTTACTGGGGTAGTTTACCCACCTGTGTTAGCAAAGCCTTCTCTACACCCAGAAGTAGTAACTGTCATAGCAGTGGGCCTTGGACATAGAGGAGTATCCAGCATGCAGGGTTTCCTGTACATCTGAAAAACCAATATTGTAAGTACATTTCCAAAAATGTCCATTGTGCTACCAAAGGGGGAAAGTGACTGTCCCCAGCATTAGTCTCCCTTAAACGGTTCAAAGGTCACCGGTTGCCATCTTGTAGTTGGTGTGGGCTGGAAGAGAAACAGCCTTCTTTGCTGAGTTCAGAGCCCATTCACTGTGATTTATGGCTGCAGAGAGCAGGCTCCCCAAAGCAAGAGGCGACTCCGGCATTCACTTCTGTAGTTTCCTGTTAACCTGTGTGATTACTAGCAAAGGTGATGTTAGACTCATTTATCAAATACAAACCCAAAGAAAGAGACAGGTGAATTCATTCAGCAAAGGAAGGAAAGTGGTTTTCTACTGCTTGGAGGCTTTGCTATAACCAGGCAGGGCAAATTCCACTTGCTCTTCAAATGAGCAATTTTGGGTGGTTATTTATTGTTTTAACTATTGGAGCTGAGCTTTTGTTTGTTGATAATGTGACTTTCTCTTGGCATTGTTAACTTCCCAGCAGGGTGTGGGTGAAGAGGTACTAGTCTCTATCCATATCAGATCAAGGGTTGATCACTGGGCGGATTCTTCTAGAGTAAATTGCCAGGAAATCAGTGTAAATCATCCTAAATTGTAGGGTAATAAGATTCCCCCCCCCCCCATCAGTCCACCCCTAAATATCTGTGCTCTGAACATACACAACACTTGCTGGTACCCTCTGAAGCTGGATTGCTTGGTAAGCTTCTTCATAGTCATACCCTGCTTTAGCCAGCAGTTCCAGCTTTTACAGCTGTTTGTCTTGCCCTCTCCTGCGGGGATGGTGGTCCTCCAGCGCCCTTACAGAAAAGTACAGAGCCTCAGACAGGCTGGTGTGTACCCAGTTTAGATTGTGCTGCTTAAATCATCGGTTCGCAGTGCCACTACATCCATTTTCACTTTCACATGTTAAAGTCTAGCCTCGCCTCCCTGTTGTGCCACGTAGTTTGCGGCTGTTCCTGGTAGGCATTCATGGCTATTATCAAGAAATCACTAACCACTCTCAGCCACTGATGCTCCCAAATGCACCTAACCCACCAGCTCACATGGGGTAGTATGTCTCCTCTGATGGTTCCCCTTAGCATGAGTGAGTGTAAGAGCACAAGGACGAGGGCAGGTAATGTGGTTTACTGTAACTCAGGCTTCTCAATGCTCCAAAATATCTGTCATTAATATTCATACGCAGGAGCCTGTGTACGTAGAGGGAGCATGCCCTGGCGTTGTCTGTGCACAGAAGGTATTTTTAACGTGCCCAGTACTCTCGTGTTTGAGCTCATGGATTTTATATCTCGTTCTATCTCTATCTGCGTAAAGCTCACGTAGCTTTGCAGGAGAACAGGTGCACAAATCCAGGCTGCTTAAGCCCTTGAAAATCCACCAGTTTGGCAAACTGAGTGGAGCATTCTTTTACCCGCTGACATCTCCAGTGGCAGCTCTAGGTCAGCATGTTCAGCGGATGCTGCTGTGCGTTGTAGGGAAGCGCCCGTTGGTCCTTTGCTGTAGCTGACCAGCTAGTCAGTGGAAAAGTTACTGCAGCTCTGGAACCCCCTAGTGGGACATGCACATGGGCACGATATTCTCGGGACAGTGGAGCAGTTGCTCTGCTTGTATCCTTCATGTGGAAGGAGCTGTTCTGTTGAAAGCACCTTAGTGCATTGTTGGTTGTTTACCAGATAAGAAGCAGTCTAATGGCTGGGAATGGTGCATGGGATTTTTCAACTATTCCCTTTATTTTACTCTGGTTTACCTTTTGTTTTTCTGAGTGGGAGCGAGAAGCTCAGGGCCCCACCAGAGGAGCCTTGCTCATTTTCACATGTGAGCCGTTGTCCCGTATTCGTCTGAGGTAACGTGAAATCTCCTTGGGGGCCTTACCCAGCGGTGGAAGAATGGGCTAGTTGTTAGGGCATGGGGCTGGGATTCAGGATACCTGGGTTCAGTCTGTGGCTCTGGCACAGACTTCCTGTGTGACCTGGGGCAAATCACTTCATCTGCTTTATGCCTCTGTTTCCCCTCTGTAAAAGGGGGGCAACCTTCTGTACCCCAGAGGGGTGTAGCAAAAGTTGCTCCATTAATTATTGTGAGATGCTCTGATAATAGGGCCGCAGAAATACCTAGAGAGTTAATTAGACCCTCTTTGCTGACTCGTCGTGTGGTGCACAGTGACAGGCCTCTGCAGAACAAATAACCAGAACCATTTTTATTAACCTTCTGCTCAAAATTTGTCCAGCCCTTTGCGCCTCTTGGTGGGCAGGTGTGACACTTCAGGTCTATCCAGGGCTGGGAGGCACCTCACTACCATCTGCCCTTAGCGTGCGGAAGCCTTGTCTGTGCCTGCCTGTCAGGGGTCAACTCTCCAGCTTCACTAGCCATGGGCAATACAAGCACTCCCCTGTAGGCCTCACCAGCCCTGCTCTCTCTCTACTGGTTAGCAATTGGTGCACACCAACCTCTGAGCATCTCCCTGGAGCATCCAGCCCCTGGTGTGCTAGACCTTCACAATGTTCACAGATTTGCTGCTTCAAAAGAAACAGTGTACCCCAGCTCACCAGTTCCACCTCAGATCACCGCTCCGCTTAACATGCAGCCCTTAGATATGTTTGTGATGGGTTGGACCCCCCACCCCGTCTGGGATGCCCCCGATATGCTGGGGTTTCACTGAGCCTGCCTGCTCCACTAGCCTGGGCTCCCTCCCTGTTTTGCTGAATCAGGCTCTGCAGCCTCTGGATGGACGGATGGGGACACACACACAAACGCTCTCTCTCTCTCTTTCTGAGAAGCCTCAGCTAGGAAATTGCCCAGCACTCAAGTGAAGCTTCCCTCTGGAAAGTACACCCAAAATAATAATGTCTTACGCCGTAGAGAAATCTATACACCATAAGCTCATAAATTTGCCCACTCCCTCAATATGAAGGAAGATATGCCCAACTTCTTCCCCCCGCCCCATTATAAATTGCACAAACTGGCTTTTATAATAAACAAAAACAAGTTTATTAACTACAAAAGGCAGATTTTACATGATTATAAGGGATAGCAGACAGAACAAAGCAGATTACTAAGCAAATAAAACAAACCACTCATACTAAGCTTAAGATCTTAGAGACTGGTTTCAAGAAGTAATTTCTCACCCTAAAAGTTGCTTTTGGGCAGGATGCAGAAATTTTTGAAGGTTAGCTACCCTGCTTGCAACTTAAATCTTCAGACACCATATTCACAGACCAGATCCCTTTTCCAGCCTGGGCTCAACTCTTCCATCCCCATGTCTTTGTTTCTCAGATCTTTCCAGCTGTCATCCTGGGTGGGGATTCAGTGAAGAGTGAACCAAGATCAACTTACTTCCCATCCTTAAATAGGATTTACATAAGGTGGGAACCTTTCGTTTCCCAGTCTTGACACACACACACACACCCTTTAGTGGAAAATCACTAGAAGTCCAAGATGGTGTTTAGTACCAGGTGACATGACCACCTGACCTTCTTGTAGTGTCAAAACAAAGTACCAGCTTCTCAGGAAGGAGAGAGATTAGTATCTTCAGAGTCTTATGGTTTCTTCCTAATAGCCCATCAAGGCTGATAGCCTGCTGTCTGGTGGGTGCTTCCCAAGTACACACACAGTTGTAATGGTTACATAGTCAATATTCCTAACTTTAGATACAGATATGATACATGCATACAAACTGGATAATCACATTCAGTAAATCATAACCTTTCCAATGATATCTCACATGATCCATCTTGCATAAAACATATCTAATTTATTTCATATTCATATCATAACAATGTTTCTATGAAAAATATGGAGCATAACATCACAATGTTTATAGTGAAAACAGGTATACGTTTATTTAGCAAAGCACAGAGATTCAAGTGATACCAAGTAGACATACTGGAAACAAATGGCTACATATGAAATAAAATCATAACACACATTCTATAACCTAGATTTAGTTAACTAGCTACTCTCATGTCTTATAGAATAGTGCTCACGCTAAGTCCTTGCAGCCTTTTACAGACAGGCTTGATACAGATCCTTCTTCCATGAGACACGGACAGCATGCCTCCTAAGTGAAGGACCCAGCGTGTTCTTCTGCATCTTAAGATATACAAGTCCCATCCTTTGTCTTCATTCATAAACAGGGCACCTCCCTCCCCCACTGTTTTGTTTCCTCCTATAGATTTTCTCTCTTGTAGATTTCACAACTTATTGACTGGCACCTGGCTCAAGTATGCAGATAGTCCTCCACTGGGAGGCAGATAATACACATATGACCAGACAGGGACTGGCATCTCCTGCCGGAAAGGAACCTGTCCGAGATGTGTCACCTCCTGGTGACAGGCCTTGACTCCATGATAGATAATTTTCATGATAAATACATAACTTCTGAAATCGTATCCGTACGTACATTTTGCAATGAGTATAATGGGCTACTGGCTCTCGGTAGAGACCTTTCTTGCCACCCTTTGGTGAACTATTATGTATATATTGGACCCAGGGGATCCCCTCTGAGGAGCAGGCATCCAGAACAAAGCCAGCTTGGTCAAGAGTGGATCTGAAATTGGTGTCTTGTTGTGATGCTGTGTGGAGAAGCAGGCCCTGCCTCTTCCTGATGATTTAGGGAGAACTGTAAGTGTGACTGAATGGGTTTGAGAATGGAGGTTAGAGAGAGGCTAGGACTTGGGCAGAGGCATGCTGCTGTTACAACAGCTTTTCCCCTTGAGGAACTTGAAAAGAATCAGCATTTTTCTCCCTAATAGAGCTTCAAAACTCTGTTGTGAGCAATTTGGAAATTCACGTTGAGTTTCGGGTTCATTAGCTGCCAGCTCCAAAGCATGTACATATTCAAAGCTGTCTAATATGGAGGCCCCGCACCAGTGCCTTGAATTAATGTTATTGTTATTTGCGTGGACGTAGTGGGGTGCAAACAAGGTTAATTGAAATGAGAATGTGGCTTCCTCTTGATAATGGTTCAGGCTTGACAGCTAGGAGGAGTTTATTTTTGTATAAGAGCCGGCTTTATTATCCCTTTTTATTAGAGCTAATTTGGGTTCTATATCAAAAACTACATTAAAGGAATCATTTATGGTCACACCACCACCAACAAAAAAGATAGCCCTAGAGCCTTGTCCTTTATGTTAATGTCTGCAGTTAAAAGACAATTAAAAATAAACTCTTCCCTTTTGTTTTCTTTCCTTTATGCTTCCCCATCCCCACACCCCTCTGTGTTTCTCACTCAAGTGAACCCATTTAGTGAAAACCCTAATTTTTCCTTCAGGGAAATGGACTTTTCCATAGAATATCAGCTGCAGTTATTGCAGAATTGTAAATATTGGGTTGGGGATATTTGAACCTGCAGGACTAAGATGATACCCGTGATTCAACTGAGGGATTGATATGCTGCCGTGCAGTAAGTAAATTTTGCATTTAGGTGAGCTGTGTGTAGGGGGTGGGGGCGGGGGTGATCAGGAATGAAGAGCAAAGCACGGGCGGGAGAACAAATGGACCATAACAGCAGCTTCGGAAACTGCACGTTGCTATCTGCGAATAGGGGATCGGCACAGATCCAAAGGGCTAAATTCCCTTCTGGGCAAAAGCCCAGATTTGTAACTGGCTAGTCAGTTTTGGAAGTTGCATGCAGTAGTCGGTAGAGAAAAATCTGAAATATCACAGCAGGCTGGTAATTTGTTTTTAATTATAACAGCTGGCTGAAGGTAAAGTTTGTGGTTTGAGGCATGACCATAAGGATCCTTGATTTCTCACTGTTTCACTTTGCTTGTAGTATTGCAAAATGACTGGAAATAATGACTTCTGGAATGTTTATTTTGTCTAGAGCTGCCTGCAGATCTAAGGCACCGGTTGTCTGACACACTTGTATATCATTGCAGAATGAGAGAGAGCCCCAGGGAAAGAATCAGACCAGTCCTTTTCCTTTCACTATCCCCCATGTCATTCTGCTCCATGGTCACCTTTTAAAGTAAAGAAACATACACAATAGTGGTTATCCTCTTCCTTTTCTAGCCAAGACAGAGACTTCCAGTGGCCTAGGTCGCACACCTAGGGAAAACTGTTCTGAAATCTGGGTTTGAAGCGAGACAGTTGCTGGTGAAAGAAAAATTAAAAATGTGTTAGAAGAGTGATTCTCAACCTTCTCCATCCTGAGACTCCTTGATTGGGCCCTTTCCTGTCTAGCCAAGCCCCTCATTCCTGATTAGCAACAGGAAAGATCAAGGTGAGACGCCTCTGGTTCAACCCTCTGGGGGTCATGACCTTTGGGTTGAGAACCTCTGTATAGGACCAACCTGTCTGAGGTTCCTGAAGTTCCATCTCCGGGGAATGCCGGACTCAGTGCTTCCTGAAAATGAAGTTTAAGCCCCGGACACTGAGACTTCTGCTCAAAAACATTGAAAGTGAAAGAATCTGGAGAGCAGCAACCTGCTTCTCTCCAATTCAAGGTTACTCAGGAGCTTTGGCAGCTTTATGGTGGCAAAGGAAGCTCAATCTGACACGGAGCCTGTGCCAGTAAGGCCCCGTCAGTGACGTTTGAGTTTATTAGCGACTCCCCCATCACTTCACTGTGTTGTAAAGTGGCACTTTTCACCACGATTGAAATTTCATTAATTCCACCCCATTCTGAGCTAGCCTGAAGGATGCTAAAGCAGTGTGTTTGCCCCCTGCATGTATACACTGGGACCATGTAAAGTCAGAGAGTTCTGTTGCAAGAGACCGATAGAAGATCTAAAAATACCCCCGGGATCAGTGGCTGGCAAAAGGCATCTCTTTATTTTATGCGTGTCATGGTTTTATTTCAGTTCTGGGTTTTGGAATGGCTCCTAATCTACGTGGGAGGGGCAACAGTTTGATCATCTTCTACCCTTACAGATGCCAGTGTGCTCATACTTCCTGAAAGGAATCTGCAACAACAGTGACTGTCCCTACAGCCATGTCTACGTGTCCAGGAAAGCCGAAGTGTGCCAGGATTTCCTCAAAGGCTACTGCCCCCTGGGCAAAAAGGTAAATAGGTGACTAGCTCTCAGTGCCTCTTTCTCGGTTTCAGTTGACTGCCGTGATTGATACGCGGCTGCTGAGCCCCTGCAGGAGGGAAGGTAGGTGTATTGGTAACCCACAAGCTGTTTTTCACACTGGTTATGATGCCGAGGGGAGTAGTAGAGCTGAAAGCTGTGGAACACCTGGACGTGATGAACAGCAGTCCTGTGCATTTCAAAAGGTTTATGGGCAGAAGGGCTTTGTCTCCTTACACACGAAGAAAAGAAGCAAAGGGGCTGCAGCGTGGTGCCATTGGCGTATTCTCCTATCAGATCCACCTGGGTGGGGTTCTGCAAAACTTCCAACACTTAGTGCTGTTCGTTGTCGGTGGTGTAGTATTACCGTTGCACCTAAGGGCCCAGCTGAGATCGGTGCTGCGCTGTGCAAGGTGCTGTACGTATAGTAAGAGACCGTCCCTGCCCTGAAGAGCTGACAGTCTCAGTAGATAAAACAGACAAGGGGTGGGAGAAAGGGAGGTTTTATTCCTTCCCTGTTACAGACAGGGAATCTAGGCATAGCGGTTCTATGTGACTCGCCAAGGGCACCACAGGAGGTCTGTGGCAGAGGTGAGGACTGAAGCTCTGTCTCTTTGAGGCCACCCTTCCTCACTGAAAACTCAGTGTTGTGAAACGTCATAGAACCTGGGAAATTTAACTTGCATTTCTAGCTATCTGTCTGCCAGTTTTGTCCTGGTGGCCATAGCCATCCTATCCGGATGCCTCCCATGTTAATCAGATTGACATAGTGAGGTCCCTAAGGGGCATCATAGATATCTAGAGTGAATGTGCAAAGCTGTCCCCAAGCTCCTGACACTTCAGCTGATGACCCTATGCGTAGACCCTATGCATGGTCATCCTACAGAGAGACATGGAGAAGTCTCAGAAACTTCTATCTAAAAAGGAGTGATTTGCGCATCATGCAATAGAAATAAAAGTTGAGCTTGGTCTGACATCTTTCCACTCTGAGACTTTCCACGGTGTCTCTATGCTGCTTAAGGAGTATGCTACCCACAGGTCCAAAGTCTGCTTTATTTCTCAGTCACATAGAGCCTGCATCACATCTGTTCTCCACATGCTGTCCTTGGCAAGGCTGTGAAGATTTGCTTGGTAAAGCCAGAGCATAGCAGAAATGCCTGGCTTTGGGGATGGAAGTTGAGTTCCTCCCAAAACCTGCTCAAAGGGCTGGACTGGAGACGGTGTGAGTCAGTGAGATGCCCTGTCTGGTCTTCAGGGAAACCTGTGCTCGCAGGCAATGCACAGGAGAGTTCTGTGCCTGAATAGCTCCTCTTCACCCAAATTGTGCTGTCGGTTAGAATAGTCACCAGGAACTTCGGCTGCTTCACAGTTTTACAGAGCTTTCTTTTCTTTGTGGACGTTACGTGGCTTGATTGAACGAAGTGAAAAAGGCAGTCAGTATTTCCCTTTCCCCACTGTGCCAAGACACATGGCTTTACATTTTTTTCTTGTACCATAGTTCTGTTCATTCTGCTGCTGCTTTGGATAAAAGCTGCAGTGATTTTCAGTGGGGTCTTTGCAATTACATGGCTCAGTTACACAAATCACTTTTTAAAAGGCATCTTACCTTGGCCTCCACTTTGTGCTAGCAAATAACCGAGTCCAATTTCGCAGGTGCTTGTGAAGCGCCATCAATGACACTGTATTTACTGTGTTAATTGCAGGCATGGATGCGGACACGAATACTTTTAACTTACGTTATTTGCAAATGAATTTGCACCTGCAAAATCGTATCAGCAGCTATTTACAGATGCAAAAATAGAAAGGAATTTAAGTCAGGTCTCTAGTATGAGAGTGACATTGTAAAACTAACTAATTATTGTTAACAAAGTAATAATTATAAGATCATTCACAAATGCACGTGATCTTCAGTCTTACCTAAAGGTCTGCACTTTGATACATTTTGATTAATGGAAATAGAAATTAAAAATCAATCAGCGGACGCTGTAGAAAATAAAATGGTTGTGATAGAAGTGTCACAATTGAATGTGTGAATTTTAAACAGGGTGATCAAAGCTTTCTGAATGAGCTGTGATAAAACCAGTGAGCTCAGTATTCAATCCTCTGGAAGTTTAAAGTCTCCTGCCAGATAAGGGCTCTTATAGTCTAGGGCAGTGGTTCCCAAACTAGGGGCACCGCTTGTTCAGGGAAAGCCCCTGGTGGGCCGGTTTGTTTACCTGTCATATCCGCAGGTTCGGCCGATTGTGGCTCCCACTGGCCACGGTTTGCCACTCCAGGCCAGTGGGGGCTGCGGGAAGGGCGGCCGGCACATCCATCAGCACACACCGCTTCCCTCAGCCCCCATTGGCCCGGAGTGGTGAACCACAGCCAGTGGGAGCCACGATCGGCCGAACCTGCGGACACGGCGGGTAAACAAACCAGCCCGGCCCGGCCCGCCAGGGTCTTTCCCTGAACAAGTGGCATCCCTAGTTTGAGAACCACTGGTTTAGGGGATCCCAAATGTTTCCGTAGTCTAACCCACTCTGCAATAGAGAGCATCTCTCGTGGACTCCAGCTCCTCCCATCCAACTTCTCGTAGGCCAGTGCCCACTTCCCGTCATCATCACATAATTTGTAAGAGACTACCTCCCCTCTGATCCCATAACATTCCTCAGGCAACTTCTGCAGTTGTGGGATATTAATATCAGGGAAATATTGAATATGTCTATAGATGCTCTTAAAGTGATATAGCAGCTGAAAATAAGGCGAGCCAGTACCATGTGACCAGCTAGGACTCTGAATAACTTGTGGTCCATGGACCATGGCTTGGGAAGTACTGAAATAGACCAACATTCTCTCACACATTCTGTAACCATAAGGTATTAATTTGTTAAAAGGTTGTAGACTTCAAACTGATGCCACATTGAGGTAACATCATATCTGTGTGATCAAGAGATTCCTGTTTTCAGATTTCATTTTCAACATGGCTCACAGGTTTCCCATTGGGTATTTAGCACTTTGGCCTGGAGGGGGCAGACAAACAAGGATGGACACTTAGACTCAAATAAGACCAGACCTGATCATTTGTCCAGAACTTGCCCCAAGCTGTTTTTGAAGTTCAGAATTATTCAGGGAACATCTTCCGTTTAGAATTTGGTATACTTGTTTCTGCACTTGTTAGCTTCAGCTGGGACATGAAGTAGAAATACTGACATGCTAAGAGAAGAGGTCGTTTCTATGGTATTTCTGTCCTTGAAATTCTGATGAGAGCCTGATCTTCTGAAATTTTCCAGCTGCATTTCTAGACCATAGATTTGCCACAGTTTGGGGAAACTTGAACCTCTGAACTGTTTGAGGTTCAACGTTCATTAGACGGAAAACAAATGTGTCTTTCTGAGAGAGCCCTCTCATTTAGAATGTTGCCTGTGGCTGTTGAAGATTTGTTGGCGGGGAAAGGAGGGTTGGTTGTAAGGTGTCTCAATTCCTTTCCCTTCCATTCAGTCATATTGCTTTTCAAACAGGCGCTTTGTGGGATTGGAGAAATTTTCACAAGCTCCAGCCTTGTAGAATACTGCAGGGTGCCTCCTGCAGTTCTAAACCCTTATGGCTTTCTAACTCAAGAGCTAGATGTATGGGTATCTGCTAGAGATCGCCTTTCTTTGTTTAAGGTTCCCTTCAATCTACTCGCATTAATTCTGTGGGCTTTGCTTCACCTTTTAATATAACTGTTTCCCTTTCACTTCCCATCTCTTACAGTTGTGGGGAGCAAGGATATGAACCGACATTTCTCATCCTCTCGTTCTCATCTCAGACCCTTTTAGGCAAGACCATGCTTTCCAAGGATGTTCTCATGTGGGAGCCCTCCCTGCTTTGGAAGCAGGAAGTCATAGTTCATAAAGAATTGGGCAGTTAATTTGCAAACAGAATAAACAATGTCTGGCTGGAAATGGCACAGATTCTGAAATACATCCAGCCCCCGCTTTGTTAAGCCCTTTCACTCTGAATCTGAACTGTTGGCCCGTTCTGTTGTAGCTTAAGCTACTGCAATGGGTTTTCTGACAGTCCATTTCACCACTGTCTGCATTCTGTCATTCTGTCCTGTAAAATCCTATGCTTATTCAGTTAGCTTCTGTTCGTCTAGGCTGCCAAGAAAAGTCCTCTACTCCTGTCCATGAAATTTTCCCATAATAATTAGGACATGTTTTGTGATCCTTTGGTAGAGAAAAGATGTCAGATAAGTGCCTCCAAAAGGGCTTTTTCTCCTGCCACGGCTGCTTTTGCTCATGAAAAAGGAGGTGTATGTGCTGTCAGGTATGACGTTCAGGGAAAAGCCACCTCTCCCAGTTAGAGAATCTGGACACCAGATTTAAATCTGACAGGAACTTTGCAAACAGTGCTTTGCACTGGCTCTTCGGCTGAAAAACAAACGACTAATGAGGTGGTAATTTGTTGATATTGGGTCTTCCAAACCTCAGGGCACCAGCCCAGTAGGGTGACATTTTATTGAATTTCATAGGTACACATGGATACACGTTTGCCTAGGCACGGCTTTACACACCTCTTGGTCTTAGAGGTTTTTCTCCCTGACATTTTAGGCTACCGTCCATTGGGGAATTAGCCATTGTACACTTGAGCATGTGCTGCTCTGCAGTGGAGCCTGAGGAACCCTGTTTCATGTTTCCTGCCCTTTGGTCGAGGTTACAGCTCTCGCAGACAAGGCCACAATCCAGAGATTTGCTGCTCTGCTCTGAGATGGTTGTTTCTGCAGAAGTGGAGTCCAGCCCGACAGGGACGAAGGCTCCAGTAGATTTTCTCACAGGGCATAACCCCATACCTGTGGTTTTGGGGTTCTCTCTTGAGTGTGGGTAGAGAGACATTTTGTTGTCAGGAGTAGAGAGGCAGAGTTGGACCAACAGGTTCTCAGATCCTACAGTGAGGGGAGGAAGCCATTTAAGTACCTGTGTGGCCATCTATTTCCCCATTAATGGAGCAGGCTCATGCACTGTCACAGACCATGTGGCGGTTCGACTGTGACATAGGATTGTACCTGATGGATTTGCTAAAGCAGCATGAAATATACAGATTCCATAGGAGAGACAACTGCAAAGCAGAACCATCAAAAGGGAGGAAGAAAAGCCAAAAAGAAAAGCTATAAAGTGAGCGGAATATCAGCAGCAGAGGAGAAAAATGCTAATAAATTAACCTTTTGCCTAATTACATTTTGTGGCAGTACAGGGAGGGGACTGGGCGAAGAGTAAATGTAAATAAAGTAATCTGGCAACCTCTCTCCAAACGCAGTACTAGCCATCCAGGCACTGTGTGTACAATTATTTTAAAATATTCCAATTTAAATGAAAATATAAAAGAGATATTTAGAATATTTATTCTATTAGTAAAAGTGCTTACCGCGTCACTTTTGGAGTGTCAGAAAAGCATTCTCCTACAGATGATGGATAGCAGCCTGTAATTATATATGGGGGGGAAGTTGCTGAGCGTGCCATATTTAACTGGAGAGGAGTAATACCAGCTTGGGCCATTGAGGGTTAATTTTATTCTCTAAATAATATAAAAAGTGCTGAGTCTGTTTCTTTTGCTTGAAGAAGAAAGTCCTCAAATGGACCCGAGAGAGTTTATAATCTTCTACTGAATCAAGTACAAATGTTAACCTTGCTTCATAAAATGATGGCTTGTTAAAGATGCACAGTCCCTTTTCTTTTGAATAATTTAGGACGGGAGTAAATCGCTTCTCATTCTGTGTCCGAGATGCAGCATCACCCAGCCGTCTGCAATTTTACCTGTAAAAGGACAAGGCAAGGAAGTGGAGTTGGAGTTGGAGTTGATGTAGCATCATGTAAAAATAAACTTTAAAAAGGGTTTTCAGTGATTAGAAAATTAGCTGTTTGGGTAGTGAGGTTCTAAGCGGCTTCTCCTGCTCTTCCCTGCTGCCATGTGTACTGCACCGTGTTTCACTGAAGAAGTTCCACTTCTGATTTTTATGAGATGCCCATAAAAATGTCCATTCTTATTTATAATGTATTGCACGTTGTTTCCAGTGTCTCGTCGTAAGTACTTCTCAGAATTTCTTCCAGAACACTCAGGATGATAAGCTCAGCTTTTGCTCATCTCCCAGGTTATAGCTTTGGGCCGCACACGGCACATACGTGTATGAGCTTTTAATGAAAATTATGCCAGTTGTTTTACAGTATCTGTGCACTGTGACTTAAACAGCAACTGCTAAGAAATGAGATGGGAAGAGGGAGCCCTAATCTTTCTTTCCCAAATTGCCAACGTTTTTCCCTTTGTAGTAGTGTAACTTGTTGAGGTTAGAAGTCATCTGATCTGTTGAAGATGGAACAATTCTTATACAAATGTACACACCTGTCCTTAATAAGCCTTATACGCACCATTAATAATGTACAGGATGGAATTAGTAGTGAGTCTAGATCCAGGTTCTGCTGTATGTATCTTAACTATATGCTTTGTGATATTGAGACCCTCTGTACCACCTTAGAAACTAGACCTCCTCTCTCCATGCCCCATCATGATAGCTGGCATCAGCTGAGTGATTCTTAGAGGTGTGCTCTTGAGGACTGGAGACCAGAGTCTGTATTTACCGGCCTTCTCAGCATGGCAAAAGGCATATCTTTTCGGTCAGCTACTTGTTTGACTATGGGTCATAGCTGCAGGAGGGTTTCCCCATGACAGGTTTCTGTGAAGCAGGAGGTTGAGTGCTATTTCTCTCTATTGGGAACAATTAAATTAAACACAAAAGCAAGAAGCCAGATGCCAGAGTGCTGGGTGCCTGAAAATAATGGACTACAGTGAAGTTCTGCTGAGTCCTGTTAGAGTGAAATGCCATTCAAAGCAGAATGCAAGTCTGTCAGTGTATTGCTTTGTGTAGAATGGACTCGGGAGAAAAGGTATGGTGACTGGAATAAAAAATATTGCACATGCATGTGTTTGAGGTCTTAAATCAAATCTTCATAGACAGACCTCAACACCCATGCTAAGCCCAATTGACTTCAGTGGGACTCTACATGGGTGTAAATCAGGCTGAAGGATCAGGAGCTAATGGGGGTCATGATAACAAAACATCATGAAAGCTTCTGTGGTCACTTCTGAGTTGTGTGCAGTTGCAAAAACAAATAGAAAAGGCTAGGCGTTATAACTGACATGCATACAGAGAGCAGTTTTCGGGAACGATGGACTCAACATGGCTTTCTATGGGTCAGCCTGAAGGGAGAGTCTTTATTGGCTCGTGTGGTTACAAATGGTGAGTCTGTTAGGGCTGGGACTAGAACTCAGGAATCTTAATTCCAAGTTCTCTAATCATTAAGCACCACACCCTCCTGTTCACTTTTCTTACTCTTTACTAGGCTTGGGGAATGAAGCTAGATTGATAACTTTCACTTCATGTTTCTAGTCCATCTTACTTCCTGAATCCCATACAGTAGCATGAGGCGACTGTATAAATTTGCCAAACAGCAAGGGAATGTTGAAATTTCAAAAATTCAATTCATACTATTTGTATTTTTAAGTCATGAAAAAATGTCTAGTCATATAAAGTTTTGTAAAGCACTTCTTCTACACTAAGGGTATGTCTACACTACGGAATAAGGTCGAATTTATAGAAGTTGTTTTTTTAGAAATCGGTTTTATATATTCGAGTGTGTGTGTCCTCACAGAAAATGCTCTAAGTGCATTAAGTGCATTAACTCGGCGGAGCGCTTCCACAGTACCGAGGCTAGAGTCGACTTCCGGAGCGTTGCACTGTGGGTAGCTATCCCACAGTTCCCGCAGTCTCCGCTGCCCATTGGAATTCTGGGTTGAGATCCCAATGCCTGATGGGGCTAAAACATTGTCGCAGGTGGTTCTGGGTACATATCGTCAGGCCCCCGTTCCCTCCCTCCCTCCGTGAAAGTAAGGGCAGACAATCGTTTCGTGCCTTTTTTCCTGAGTTACCTGTGCAGACGCCATACCATGGCAAGCATGGAGCCCGCTCAGGTAACCGTCACCCTATGTCTCCTGGGTGCTGGCAGACGCGGTACGGCATTGCTACACAGTAGCAGCAACCCCTTGCCTTGTGGCAGCAGACGGTACAGTACGACTGGTAGCCGTCATCGTCATGTCCGAGGTGCTCCTGGCCACGTCGGCTGGGAGCACCTGGACAGACATGGGCGCAGGGACTAAATTTGGAGCGACTTGACCAGGTCATTCTCTTTAGTCCTGCAGTCAGTCCTATTGAACCGTCTTATGGTGAGCAGGCAGGTGATACGGATTGCTAGCAGTCATACTGTACCATCTTCTGCCAGGCAGGCAAGAGATGAGGATTGCTAGCAGTCGTATTGTACCATCTTCTGCCAGGCAGGCAAGAGATGAGGATGGCTAGCAGTCGTACTGTACCATCTTCTGCCGAGCAGCCATGAGATGTGGATGGCATGCAGTCCTTCTGCACCGTCTGCTGCCAGCCAAAGATGTAAAAGATAGATGGAGTGGATCAAAACAAGAAATAGACCAGATTTGTTCTGTATTCATTTGCTTCCCCCCCTCCCCCGTCTAGGGGACTCATTCTTCTAGGTCACACTGCAGTCACTCACAGAGAAGGTGCAGTGAGGTAAATCTAGCCATGTATCAATCAGAGGCCAGGCTAACCTTCTTGTTCCAACAAGAACGATAACTTAGGTGCACCATTTCCTATTGGAACCCTCCGTGAAGTCCTGCCTGAAATACTCCTTGATGTAAAGACACCCCCTTCGTTGATTTTAGCTCCCTGAAGCCAACCCTGTAAGCCGTGTCCTCAGTCGCCCCTCCCTGCGTCAGAGCAACGGCAAACAATCGGGCATCTGAGAGTGCTGTCCAGAGCAGTCACAATGGAGCACTCTGATGGGGCTAAAACATTGTCGCGGGTGGTTCTGGGTACGTATCGTCAGGCCCCTGTTCCCTCCCTCCCTCCGTGAAAGCAAGGGCAGACAATCGTTTCGCGCCTTCTTTCCTGAGTTACCTGTGCAGATGCCATACCACAGCAAGCATGGAACCCGCTCAGGTAACTGTCACCCTATGTCTCCTGGGTGCTGGCAGACGCGGTACGGCTTTGCTACACAGTAGCAGCAACCCCTTGCCTTCTGGCAGCAGACGGTGCAGTATGACTGGTAGTCGTCCTCGTCATGTCCGAGGTGCTCCTGGCCACGTCGGCTGGGAGCGCCTGGGCAGACATGGGCGCAGGGACTAAATTTGGAGCGACTTTACCAGGTCATTCTCTTTAGTCCTGCAGTCAGTCCTATTGAACCGTCTTATGGTGAGCAGGCAGGCGATACGGATTGCTAGCAGTCGTACTGTACCATCTTCTGCCAGGCAGGCAAGAGATGAGGATTGCTAGCAGTTGTATTGTACCATCTTCTGCCTGGCAGGCAAGAGATGAGGATGGCTAGCAGTCGTACTGTACCATCTTCTGCCGAGCAGCCATGAGATGTGGATGGCATGCAGTCCTTCTGCACCGTCTGCTGCCAGCCAAAGATGTAAAAGATAGATGGAGTGGATCAAAACAAGAAATAGACCAGATTTGTTTTGTACTCATTTGCTTCCCCCCTCCCCTGTCTAGGGGACTCATTCCTCTAGGTCACACTGCAGTCACTCACAGAGAAGGTGCAGCGAGGTAAATCTAGCCATGTATCAATCAGAGGCCAGGCTAACCTTCTTGTTCCAATAAGAACAATAACTTAGGTGCACCATTTCTTATTGGAACCCTCCGTGAAGTCCTGCCTGAAATACTCCTTGATGTAAAGACACCCCCTTTGTTGATTTTAGCTCCCTGAAGCCAACCCTGTAAGCCGTGTCGTCAGTCGCCCCTCCCTCCGTCAGAGCAACGGCAGACAATCGTTCCGCGCCTTTTTTCTGTGCGGACGCCATACCAAGGCAAGCATGGAGGCCGCTCAGCTCACTTTGGCAATTAGGAGCACATTAAACACCACACGCATTATCCAGCAGTATATGCAGCGCCGGAGCCTGGCAAAGCGATACCGGGCGAGGAGGCGACGTCAGCACGGTCACGTGAGTGATCAGGACATGGACACAGATTTCTCTGAAAGCATGGGCCCTGACAATGCATGCATCATGGTGCTAATGGGGCAGGTTCATGCTGTGGAACGCCGATTCTGGGCTCGGGAAACAAGCACAGACTGGTGGGACCGCATAGTGTTGCAGGTCTGGGACGATTCCCAGTGGCTGCGAAACTTTCGCATGCGTAAGGGCACTTTCATGGAACTTTGTGACTTGCTTTCCCCTGCCCTGAAGCGCATGAATACCAAGATGAGAGCAGCCCTCACAGTTGAGAAGCGAGTGGCAATAGCCCTGTGGAAGCTTGCAACGCCAGACATCTACCGGTCAGTTGGGAATCAATTTGGAGTGGGCAAATCTATTGTGGGGGCTGCTGTGATGCAAGTAGCCCACGCAATCAAAGATCTGCTGATATCAAGGGTAGTGACCCTGGGAAATGTGCAGGTCATAGTGGATGGCTTTGCTGCAATGGGATTCCCTAACTGTGGTGGGGCTATAGACGGAACCCATATCCCTATCTTGGCACCGGAGCACCAAGCCACCGAGTACATAAACCGCAAGGGGTACTTTTCGATAGTGCTGCAAGCTCTGGTGGATCACAAGGGACGTTTCACCAACATCAATGTGGGATGGCCGGGAAAGGTACATGACGCTTGCATCTTCAGGAACTCTGGTCTGTTTCAAAAGCTGCAGGAAGGGACTTTATTCCCAGACCAGAAAATAACTGTTGGGGATGTTGAAATGCCTATATGTATCCTTGGGGACCCAGCCTACCCCTTAATGCCATGGCTCATGAAGCCGTACACAGGCAGCCTGGACAGTAGTCAGGAGCTGTTCAACTACAGGCTGAGCAAGTGCAGAACGGTGGTAGAATGTGCATTTGGACGTTTAAAGGCGCGCTGGCGCAGTTTACTGACTCGCTTAGACCTCAGCGAAACCAGTATTCCCACTGTTATTACTGCTTGCTGTGTGCTCCACAATATCTGTGAGAGTAAGGGGGAGACGTTTATGGCGGGGTGGGAGGTTGAGGCAAATCGCCTGGCTGCTGGTTACGCGCAGCCAGACACCAGGGCGGTTAGAAGAGCACAGGAGGGCGCGGTACGCATCAGAGAAGCTTTGAAAACCAGTTTCATGACTGGCCAGGCTACGGTGTGAAAGTTCTGTTTGTTTCTCCTTGATGAAACCCCCCGCCCCTTGGTTCACTCTACTTCCCTGTAAGCTAACCACCCGCCCCTCCTCCCGTCAATCACCGCTTGCAGAGGCAATAAAGTCATTGTTGCTTCACATTCATGCATTCTTTATTCATTCATCACACAAATAGGGGGATGACTACCAAGGTAGCCCAGGAGGGGTGGTGGAGGAGGGAAGGAAAATGCCACACAGCACTTTAAGCACAGCACTTTAAAAGTTTACAACTTTAAAATTTATTGAATGACAGCCTTCTTTTTTTTGGGCAATCCTCTGTGGTGGGGTTGCTGGTTGTCCGGAGGCCCCCCCACCGCGTTCTTGGGCGTCTGGGTGTGGAGGCTATGGAACTTGGGGAGGAGGGCGGTTGGTTACTCAGGGGCTGCAGTGGCAGTCTGTGCTCCAGCTGCCTTTGCTGCAGCTCAACCATACACTGGAGCATACTGGTTTGGTCCGCCAGCAGCCTCAGCATTGAATCCTGCCTCCTCTCATCATGCTGCTGCCACGTTTGAGCTTCAGCCCTCTCTTCAGCCCGCCACTTACTCTCTTCAGCCCGCCACCTCTCCTCCTGGTCATTTTGTGCTTTCCTGCACTCTGACATTATTTGCCTCCACGCATTTGTCTGTGCTCTGTCAGTGTGGGAGGACAGAATGAGCTCGGAGAACATTTCATCGCGAGTGCGTTTTTTTTTCTTTCTAAGCTTCACTAGCCTCTGGGAAGGAGAAGATCCTGTGATCATTGAAACACATGCAGTTGGTGGAGAAAAAAAAAGGGACAGCGGTATTTAAAAAGACACATTTTATAAATCAGTGGCTACACTCTTTCAGGGTAATCCTTGCTGTTAACATTACATACATAGCACATGTGCTTTCGTTACAAGGTCGCATTTTGCCTCCCCCCACCGCGTGGCTACCCCCTCAACCCTCCCCCCTCCCTGTGGCTAACAGCGGGGAACATTTCTGTTTAGCCACAGGCAAACAGCCCAGCAGGAATGGGCTCCTCTGAGTGTCCCCTGAAGAAAAGCACTCTATTTCAACCAGGTGACCATGAATTATATCTCACTCTCCTAAGGATAACACAGAGAGATAAAGAACGGATGTTGTTTGAATGCCAGCAAACATACACTGCAATGCTTTGTTCTACAATGATTCCCGAGTACGTGTTACTGGCCTGGAGTGGTAAAGTGTCCTACCATTAAGGACACAATAAGGCTGCCCTCCCCAGAAACCTTTTGCAAAGGCTTTAGGAGTACATCTAGGAGAACCGCGAATGCCAGGGCAAAGTAATCCTTTCACATGCTTGCTTTTAAACCATGTATAGTATTTTAAAAGGTACACTCACCAGAGGTCCCTTCTCCGCCTGCTGGGTCCAGGAGGCAGCCTTGGGTGGGTTCGGGGGGTACTGGCTCCAGGTCCAGGGTGAGAAACAGTTCCTGGCTGTCGGGAAAACCGGTTTCTCCGCTTGCTTGCTGTGAGCTATCTACAACCTCATCATCATCATCATCTTCTTCGTCCCCAAAACCTGCTTCCGTATTGCCTCCATCTCCATTGAAGGAGTCAAACAACACGGCTGGGGTAGTGGTGGCTGAACCCCCTAAAATGGCATGCAGCTCATCATAGAAGCGGCATGTTTGGGGCTCTGACCCGGAACGGCCGTTCGCCTCTCTGGTTTTCTGGTAGGCTTGCCTCAGCTCCTTCAGTTTCACGTGGCACTGCTTTGGGTCCCTGTTATGGCCTCTGACCTTCATGCCCTGGGAGATTTTGACAAAGGTTTTGGCATTTCGAAAACTGGAACGGAGTTCTGATAGCACGGATTCCTCTCCCCAAACAGCGATCAGATCCCGTACCTCCCGTTCGGTCCATGCTGGAGCTCTTTTGCGATTCTGGGACTCCATCATGGTCACCTGTGCTGATGAGCTCTGCATGGTCACCTGCAGCTTGCCATGCTGGCCAAACAGGAAATGAGATTTAAAAGTTCGCGGTTCTTTTCCTGTCTACCTGGCCAGTGCATCTGAGTTGAGAGTGCTGTCCAGAGCGGTCACAATGGAGCACTCTGGGATAGCTCCCGGAGGCCAATACCATCGAATTGTGTCCACAGTACCCCAAATTCGAGCCGGCAACATCGATTTAAGTGCTAATCCACTTGTCGGGGTGGAGTAAGGAAATCGATTTTAAGAGCCCTTTAAGTCGAAATAAAGGGCTTCATTGTGTGGACGGGTGCAGGTTTACATCAATTTAACACTGCTAAATTCGACCTAAAGTCCTAGTGTAGACCAGGGCTTAGAAACACTGGCACTGAGCACAGGTCCATATAATAGTAAAACGAACCCTCTCGTTCTGGTGGCTGAAGGCAGTTCTAGCTAAAACTGATCTGTGTATGTGACATGGGTAAGTTCCGCAGTGCATGGTTCAGTGTGTGAATACTGATGTGTGTGTTGGCTTCATAAGAGCAGAAATGAATTTGTAAAACTTGTTGCCAGCTCTCACGATTTTATTGCAAATATTGCAGTATGTTGTGTGTTACTTAAAGCCCCAGCTCCTGTGGATATGTGAGAATCTCAAGTTCCCTTTTAAAAAAAACCCCTGAAGTTTCTAGTCTTCGTAATTGTACAGAAGAATTTGAAAACATGAACCCTACAGGCTCAAAAACTAGAAGGCAAATACAAAGAACCCAGATTATTTAAAAAAAACCAAAACAGCCTCATAAGTCAATCTCATGATTTTGTGGGGCCATCTTATGATTTTTGAATGGTTGAGGTTGGCACCGTGGCATCCGATTGCTGCCATCCCTTCAGATGCATGTTCGTTCACTCTGCGTTCATCCTTCCTGAAATGTCTGCATGCCTGCTGCCAAGCTTGGTGCGAAGCACAGTTGTGTGGCTAGACAGTGGAAACACTGGGTCTTCCTTTCTCTGTTTCCATACATGCCAGAATAAGTCTGTAATGTGGGGATAGAAGGGAATGACCGCTCTTTCTCACAGTTTGACACCCGCCCCCCCATCCCGTAAAAAGCTAATTTACTCTCTGGGTAAACTATAGGGGGATGGGCAAGAGTATGCAGATTGCTGGCTCCTGCTGGGGGTCTTGTACCAGTTCCAGCAGGGGTCTAATCGGTTTCTGCAATCCTACTTTAAAGTGCCACTAAACCAGAGTCAGTACTCATTTCCTTCCCTTGCTCCCCCTAGCACATGTGAAAAATAAATGAAATATGAGAGGCCTGTACTGTGTGGTCTTCCCTTCCATTGCTGCCTCTCATCTGTCACGGACAGTTTGCTGATAAAGTGCAGAAAGGTCAAAGTCTGCACAGCAGCTTAGTGGAGAGATTGTCTTGTGGATCCTTCCTGCCCACTCACCTCTGCAAATCTCCACCATTCACCATTGTGCAGATCACACCCACACATCTCCCAGCCCATTCATGATTGCATAACTCCAGTCCTCATGTAACGCTATTGACAATTGTCCACTCTTGATACATGTACAAGGGCAGTTACTGCCATTCCGACCAGTTGTCATATACTTGGGAGTAAACCTCAACTGTAGCCTGACATGTCAGCCTCCCTTGGAATACTTGAAAGTGGAGATCTCCTTCTGTACAGCCTTGATACGAAAACTATCCAGAACCGCCCAGCAAGCAGACCCTTCGGTCTTTCACACATCTGTATTGGCCCTGCTGTTTGCTCCAGCTGTGGCTGCTCTGTGGTTTGGGGCGCAGTTGCCGCATTCAGTTTGTTGACACAGCTGAATTCGGCAACCTGTATTATTAGTGGCTCCTTGAATTCTACACCAACCTCCAGTTTGTATGTGCTAGCTCCCAGAACTCCTCCAGACCTTTGAGGAGATGCAATTACTGTTAAATCTGCCTGGAGAGCTGTGACAGATGGAACGAACCTGCCACATTTCCTGTTGACCAATGCTGCATTCTTGGACAGGAAACAACATGCAGTGCCAGCTCGTAGATCTGCTCATATTCAAGGGAGGAATCCCACTCCTGCAGACAGAGGTGGGACACCATAGCTGAGCTCTCCACCCCTTTGCTACAGCAGCTCATGTAGTCCTAGACAAGTGCGCTTCTGGCTCTTTCCCATGCATAGACAATCAGCCGTTCCAAGGAGCTGAAAACAGCCATTGTGTAGATTGGAAGCATGCCTGGGAAAGAGTCTAACCCACTAAGTACATTCAGGAGTCCATCACTGCACTGCCTCCTTGTCCACTTAATCGACCAACCAGGCTCAATGGGCTCTGGCTCATCCGAAGTTGCCACAGCTATGCATTGGATTGGCCCAGTTTCCTCTCCATGCTGCTCCTATGGTGCAGCATTGCAGGCAATAACTCAAATGGTGGCAGAGTGCCCAACTCGACATCTGGAGAGTGGATTACAACACCTAGCCTCTCTTGATACAGAGGCTGACCTCTGGTTATGGAACCTGGACATCGAGCCTTGAAGTCTGCATGCAAGAAAAAGAATGTAACACTCACCAACTCCCTTACTCCAGGATTTGAGGATTTCCAGTGAGCTGCTCCTGGCAATTAGCACCATGTGAATCCACATCTGGACTGGAACTTTTTATGATGTGATAACGTTCCATGGTAAACTCTCTGCCATGGTTCACATTCTCTCCCATCATCAGGAATGTGTTGGCTTTCACTGGCTCTCAGGAACATTGGAATTGCAACATCGCACCAGAGTTGATCCATCCAGTCATATATTGTCTCTGACAGTTGCTTCTACCCAGTGCTTCAGAGAAAAATGACAGGGGAGCAGGAAACCATTGTTCCATGATCCCTTGACACGCTCAGGGCTGGAAAAGACCTCACAGGGCATGTCCAATCCATTGCATGTCATTCCTTAGAGATTTTCAAGCTATAGTCCATATGTCATTCAGTCTGAACTTCATTGTGAAACTGCTTCTGTCTCAGTGGGGAAGAGTCCATCACTCTGCAGGCAGAGATGCTTTCTGCTAGATACAGCCTGATCCTGGGCTTTCTTTAGAGTTTCCAGAGACTGTTTTAACGAAAGAAGCCAAAAGTCCTTCCCTGAGTGGTTTTGTGGGTTGTTGCATGTCAATTTAGCCATGATCATCCTGGGCACTGAGATGAGACCCAGATGAGAGAGGGCAGGAAACACATAGGGAACAGCTCAATGACCTGGAGAGCTGAGAGCAGGAGGGCTGCAGACCACCAGGCTAATAAATGTATTAATAAAGGTACCCGAGGGAATAAGCAGCTCACATGCTGGTAAAGATCAATAAGAAGTGAGGCATAGCTAAAAAGCCAGAATAGTCGCTGCTTAATGCTGTCCTTTCATTACATCATAACCAAGCACCCTTGTTGCCTACATGTAGGCTTAGGGGTTGGGTGGGGAGGTTGCCACAAGAAGACCTCTCTCTTGAGAATATTAGCCAGTGGTGAAGGTGTGTGAAAGGCCCTGCTCTTCACCCACCCCCTCTGGGCGCCACCTAATCTCTTTATGAACATTTCCATTGATAGGGCCTGAAAGCCTTCCCTCAGCAGCCGTTCTGGTGGAAGTGTGAATGTACGGGCTGTCCCATTATCTGAGCCCTTGACATGAACGTCTTCCTGGCCTCCTGCTCGAGTCTTGCGTGTCGGGTTATGGCAGGCTAGTCAGGACGTCGGTATCCACTGCTGCCACTCCAGCAGGCACCATTATTATTCTAGCCTAGCATTGCTCTACATGCCTGGCACTGTGCAGCCATAGAGAGAGACTCCAGCCTTGATCAGAGGAACGTGCAGTCTACATTAAAACCAGACCGCACTGTTCCAACAGATCTGTCTTAGGTGTTTATGGAGTGCTCGTCGCTGTAGTAGTTAGATGCTGGTTTGTATGCTACATATACTGAGAACCATATCCTCAGCTGGTGTAAATCAGCATGGAAGGAACTCTACTTACTTACACACTCCGAGGGTCTGGTCCTGCATGACTAATCTTAAGTGATATGTTTATAAATGTGTGTGTCTATGGACGAATGTGGCTGTGGTGAAAGTAACTCAGGACACGTACCGGTATGGCTCTGGCCCCCGGCAGGGGCGGGGCCGTGGGCAGAAGGGATGGAGTCCTTCCAGGCCGCCTGGCTTGCACCACCCGGGGCTCCTAAAGCGATTTTAACGGGCCCGGGGCCCTGGACGCTGCTGCTGCGGTAGCGGCGTCTGGAGCCCTGGGCCCTTTTAAATCACCGGCCCCAGGGCAGCTGCTCCCCACCAGCCCGTCGGCAGCCAAGGGGGGGCAAAAGGGGCAGGGATGTTAAAGCGCTGCAGGGTCCTTTGGCAAAGGACCGATGTCCCTGCCCCTTTTGCCTCCCGTGTCAGCGGCCCTGCTGGTATGCACCCTTCCAGCAGGGCCACCGACGGGGGGGAAGGGGCAACGACGTCAATGCTTTAAGGACCATGCTTTGCCGTGGCAGCACTTTGAGGATCCTATAGGGCTGGGAGTTTGGATCCTGGGTGGTGGTTGTGCTTTTCTGTGGTCAGTCACCCCACCCCCCCCCAGCACATCAGAGCAAAGACAAGTGGGTTAAATTTTGTCTCCCTCAACTGCTGCATTTGTAGAGCTGTTTTTATTAAGTAAGCTCTTCCCTGCCCCCTCCCACACCCCCCACATGGTGTAGGTTAGCAAGTTAGGCTTGAATAGAGACTGGGAGTGGCTAAGTCATTATGCAAGGTAACCTCGTTCCCCTTAAAGAACAGGAGGACTTGTGGCACCTTAGAGACTAACCAATTTATTTGAGCATAAGCTTTCGTGAGCTGAAGTGAGCTGTAGCTCACGAAAGCTTATGCTCAAATAAATTGGTTAGTCTCTAAGGTGCCACAAGTCCTCCTGTTCTTTTTGCGAATACAGACTAACATGGCTGTTACTCTGAAACCTATCTTCATATTGTTTCCATCAGCTGCTTTGAAGCCTGTGGGTACATTGTTCCCCCTCTGGAACTGCTAAACACTGAGACATGGTGAGATTAAACAGCCAGGCTACCGTGAAAATACACGGGGAAGTACATTGGAATACATCATGGTGAAGTGGAGATCTGTGCGCTTTGTTGTTTGCTAGCTACCCTTTCTGTCCAGAACAATAACGCTGTTTAAAACAGATTGCCACAGCTCATCAGATACTATTGGCAGAGCCTAACCCTGAGGCCTGCTTGCAATTTCTACTGTGGTAGAAGATCCTAACTGGCAAACCATGCTGGAGTTTGATGGAAATCTCCGTGCTCGTTCTTTCTTGCACCGGGCCTGTCTGGTAACTCTGTGCTGTCACACTAAACACAGGTTTGATTTCCATTGTGACCAGCAGAGACTGGAAGTGTAGGGGTGAGACCCTGAGGTAGCCAGAGGGCAGTGGAATAGCAAAGCTACTGCAAGTTGGAATTGAAATGCATTGGCAGAGCTGTATAGAGTGTCCGGGACAAAAGCAGTCTTAGTTCTGGCTGTCTGGATTGAGGTAGACCAGCTTGATAGACAAATGCAGCTCTTTGAAGCTTTTTACCCAGTCAGGTAACTTTAGGGCTTGAAAACCATACCTTGATTTACAGTACACCAGAAAAGTCCACAATCACCTTTTTAAAAAGGTCTAGTTTGAGTTTAGATCAGAGGCCAGCTACAAATGTTGGCATTTAAATTTAGAAATGTTGGGTTCTGAAAGGAGTCACCCAAGTGATGTGTCTCAAATTCCTAAACAGGATTTTATTTACATAAAACTATAACAAATCACCATTGGCCAATAAAGTTTAGTTAACCTGTGCTTCCTAATTAGTCTGTTCAGGGAACTGCCGCTTCTAAAGAAAACCGTTGACATCCCCAGACGCAATGTTTTATGGTTTAGAAGCAAACTGCTTTATTCTCTGCACACAATTTCAATAGGTGACTTTCATTGTGGCTCAAACCTCATTCTCTTTTGTATCCATCTAGTTCCATTAAGTCTTAGCACAGTTTTCCTGTTTTATTGGAAATTTCACAGATTCTTAATAACATTTATCAGATGCATCTAACACACTAAATTTAAAATTGCTCCACTTCCAGGAAAATCAGCCCTTGCTTAATTAACTGCAACTACCAGTAATATGTCTTAACGGTGAATTTTTAAACAAATAACCACTGTTTGGCTCAAGATGGAGCACTGCATGCTGGGAACTCCAGTCTCTTTGGGCAGCATGATGAAGATGGTTGTGGGTTACATTGTCCCACCCCATTTTGATGTCCTCTGCTGTCAGCTAACTGGAAGCATTGTCTCTCTTTGGTCATTGTATTATAACTGTCAGCCAACAACATTGTTGGATAGCGCTCCGTTAGTATAAATTTCCTTTGTATTCACTCATCATTTCTGTGGCTTGCAGGTATTCCACTCTGTTCTATAATTTGTTGAGATTCCACAAGCTAAGCAGTGCTGTGCTTTATCATCATCTTCAATGGGAGATCATCAAGGAACACCCATGTTCTGCAGGAAGTTGTGTTCCTTTTTCAATAGGTGGCTCTCCTTCCTCTGCATCGGTTCTGAGTTAATTCCTTAGCCTGCTTCTAGCACGCGCTCTGCTACTGGCAGAGATCTTTTTCTTGAGACATAAAGCCAAGGCCATGAGCATGTGTGCTCATTTAATGACAGGTTTCAGAGTAACAGCCGTGTTAGTCTGTATTCACAAAAAGAAAAGGAGTACTTGTGGCACCTTAGAGACTAACCAATTTACTCAAATAAATTGGTTAGTCTCTAAGGTGCCACAAGTACTCCTTTTCTTTGTGCTCATTTAAGATCCCATGGTACTTTTTTGCAAGAACAGAGGAGTTCCTGGCCAAATTCCAGCTCTAATTACATTCTCCATCCCTAATTTCCTCCTGCAGTTTCATTTGGATACATTATTTTTCACTTCCTGTCCTAAAGTATTGTTATTGTTGGGCTCTGTTACACATCTGTCATATTCCATCTTGGAGATGGGTGAAGTCATCCCCATCTATTCCAAAAGCATCGGGAGACCTGTCTAATTATTGTTGGTAAAGCACTTTGAGATGCTTGGATGGTAGAAACTCCACAGGTATAATGAATAACAATGAATTACTATTAATTAATAAGCTGCTAATTAGAAATCTGTTTTAAATAATTCATGGCTGCTGTTTCTTGCTGTTCTCTTTTACCACCAACTCTGATGACCCTTGTGGTGGTGTGCACCATTTAGGGTGACCAGACAGCAAATGTGAAAAATCCGGATAGGGGGTGGCAGGTAATAGGAGCATAAATAAGAAAAAGAGCCGAAAATCGGGACTGTCCCTATAAAATCAGGACATCTGGTCACCCTAGCGCCATTCCTGATTGTCGCCAGCCCTAAGATCTCTGCCTCTGCCCTTTTGGTTAATGGGAAAGCTAGAGCTCTTCCCGTCCTCTCACTCTGCTATTTTAGAAGTAGGAGCATGCTCCCTCGCAGCAGAAGCCAGAGCTCTTCCCAGGAACTGTTTGCTTTCCCAGATGTTGTAGTTATTTCAGAGGGCTCTGACTGAGGCTTCAGCGTTCGGACGTGTTGGTAAAGTGGGAAGGAAAGTGCACCTGACTTTGCAGCAAGAGACGATGTAATACCACTGTCTGATGTCTTGCTCCAGGGTAGTGCAAGCGTTTTGACAGGCTGTGGCTTAGAGTCACAAACAAAACAATTGGGGAATGTGTTGGCTGTGTGTGTGTGTGTGTGTGCACGCGCAAATGTGCTTCCCTTAGGGAAGAGTTTGTGCTGTATATGTGGGACTACTTGACTTCCTGCTGGTGTGGGGATGGCAGTCATGTTCCTTTCCATGTGGCACTTTGGATACTTGATGAGACCATAAACCCTTCACTATCTAGTGAATCATTTGGCACATCCCTTTACGTTACACCTGCACCAGCTGTGGATCAACGTGCAACTGGGGATCAGTGAGGAGATTAGCTTTCCTGTAGGATCTTGCTGCCACTTACACCAAGAGGTTTGTAGACAACTCTGGGCTGTAGCCCAGACTTCCTTAGTTGAAGTTCTTGCTAGCAGATATGTCAGAGCTACCTAAAGCCGAGATGCTGAATTATGCCAAATTCAATTGAAAATAAGTCCCTTGGTGCTTGCGTATTACATGGGGCGTCTGAAGTGCTGTCGCTGTTAATGCAACAAGTCTTAGCAAAGTGTGTGCACAAAGAGGATTAAGTGCGGAGCTTCACCTGAATTTTGTATTTGAACTGTCTGCCTCTTTTGAACCCTGGCGGCTCGGCATTCTGGGATCCATACCTCTGCGAGTTGCCTTTTCTGTGGAGGTAATCTCTGTGATACACTTCCACAGGAGCGATTAGAACTGTAGCCTTAAAGGATACGTCTGCACTGCAATGAAACATCTGTGGCAGCGAGTCTCAGAGCCCAGGTCATTTGGCTCAGGCTCTTGAGGCTCAGGCTGCAGGGCTTAAAAAGAAGTGTCTTGGATGACTGACCCCCGTGCTAGGGGTGAAGAGCCATTTAAGATTCAAAATAATCCTTTTCACACCTATACCCGGTGATGTTGTCTCAAGTTGAGGACTGTCGTCAGAAGTGTTGAACATGGCTATAGAGATGTTACTTACACACACAAAAAGAATTGCTCCTCATTCTAAACTCTCTGCATTATTTTCTTCCCCTTGTTATTTCTTTAGGCCTTTGCTCCACACTTTGGGTCTTGGAGAGCTGGACGTTAGTTTGTGATACAGCCAGTATGACTGCTCAGAAAGGTCACAAAAAGTGATCTGGGAATGCTTTGTCATACTGGGACCATCTCTAGAAGCTTGGTACTTGTGCCTGGGTTGAGAGTGAATAATTAATTTACTGACAGAGATTTGTACCAGATCACTTTGCCTGTTCTTCATTAAGCCTAAACTTTTTTTTTTTTAAAATCAGTACAGTGAAGCTGCCAGATTGGCAGCTATGGGATCTGACATCCTTCAATTATTCACAGAACAGGTACACCCCAGACAAAAGCAGTGCAAGCAATGCCCCATTACGGACCGTCTCCCTGACTGCGACAGTCCACCTTGATCGGGGAGAGGAGAATTCAGTCCCTTCAATTCCATGCTGATCCTTATGTATGGTCCACCCTTCCTCTCTCATTTCTTCCTACCACATCTAAAGACCCACTTTTGCAGCATCACCTATAGTGATCGCTTTGAAAAAACTGACCCACTAAAACGTGCATACCTGGTAAGCAACTAGGTCAGTGTATCTCTGTAACCCTTCCTGGCCACTCTCTTTCCTACTATGAGCTTTTCCCTTCATGTCCATCACTGAGATTGTAAGATCTCTGTAGCATGTTCCTATTTCCTGTATGTTTCCCGTGATGCCCCGGATGCACTTGCAGGCCATATCCTTGTGTGTCTCTCTCCTAGCAATCAATCCATCAGCATACTGAGTGGCTATAAAAGAATAATTATTAGTCCTTGGCCTTTTTGCCGAGACTGCCACCAAAGGGACAAATTAATGCCCTAGTCCACTAGGAACTGGACTAAGTCCCACTAGCTCGTAGGCCACGGTGCAGCTGTCAGAGGGAATAATGATTTTTGGTGATTAGGGGCCTGGGTTGGATTCTAGCCAGTGGCCAGGATCCAAGAGGCTCTGAATCCTATTATTATTATTAATCTTCTTGACCATCCAAACGTTAGAAATATTGTAAAAGCTCTCCATGAAGATGTGCTTTTAAATCATTTCCCTTTGATCTTGGGTAGGAAGCACTTCCCCTGAAAGTTGCAGTGAGTAGAGGAGTTGGGGTGATGACAAGTTATGCAGCTCTTACCAACAATTTATGAAGATTAGCAGTACTTTCCTAGGGATACCGTTGGAGGTTTGGGCCCTGCATTTGCAAGTTGTTCAGAAGTAACTGATGGATAGCACTGCCTTTGTTAGCTCTTTTATAGTTCAGTGCAGCTGTATGAAAATCAATTACAAAGGCAACTTAATTTTGTTTATCTTTAATTTTGGTGTTGGTTAACAGATGTTTTCTGGGTACTATAGTAGCCAGCTTAATTTGTTTTTCCTACAATGTGTAGCAAATCTCTTCAGTCAACGAACTGAGTCGTAAGTAAATTCTATATATATATATATTTTTTTTAAAGAAGGAATAGGGTGCTTAATGCTTACAAATGTCAGCTCTCAAGATCAAGAATGTTAATGATGCTGGGTTTGACTTGTCCACGTGTGCACCGGTTGGCTTACTATAGAGAGTGAATTATTCGGTGTTGTCCTGGGAACATAAGAGGGAAATGCACAGACTGTCACCTCTGGGTGGGTTAAAATGCTGGTTTAGGACACAACACACAGAAAGAGCTTGGGGTTTCATCCTACGGGGGGTTTGTCCACCTCTTAGCCTTACGGCTACAATATTTGGCATAATTTAGACTGGCTGTCTTTGCTCATGAGAGACTGAAAGTGTTGCAGCTCAGAACAGAGGTGCGTTAGGAGAACTGCCACAGACCTGAAATAGCGGAGGTTGAGGTGGGCAGGATTGTGGGACACTGATAGAATTGTTGGAAGGGTGTACACAATCTCTGCTGGCACTATGCTTAGCTCTTGTAAACTCTGCCAGTCATTCCCTTTTGAGCACCAGATTGATTCTCAACTGTACAAAATTAAAACAACCACAACAATTGTGTTACTGATGGTAGCAGATAAACCTCAGTATTGGCAATGAAAGCTTTTAATTTAAAATGTCTAGTAAACTACATAAGAGTTTTAAAGACTAATCAGATTTCTTTCACATCCAATCCTATCTTTGTATCTCTGCAGAAATGTTTGTGGTTTTCAGTTGAATCTTATTTTCCATATGTTGTAATGGTATAATGAGTGTTCCTATTGCTACTTTAATTGAACCGTAGTATCTTCTACAACATTCAGCTGCTTACATTAAAGATGTTGCTTATCGGGGCAAACTTGAACCACTTAATAGCTTGGGCTAGTTTGATAAAAACATTTTGACAGCAGTCTGTGATTTTTTTTCTCTTCCAGCATTGTAGTTTCCCCCTAGGAAATGGTACTCCACACACACTGATAGAAACAGTAAAATGTAGAAGTTCTGACTGTCTAAAAATACTTTTCAGAGTAAGGATAGTCTCTGAATCACAGCTGCTTAGTAACTGGGGATGTACTAGTGTGACAAAGGGTTCTTGAGAGCTACCTTAACTTCTTAGTATCTGCGGAGAGACACATGTATTTTGTGCCACTAGGTCTAAGGTTAATAATAATACTTCTGTAGCACTTTTGGTCAGTAGATTTCAAAACGCCTTGCAAAGGAGGTCGTATCACTCTGTTCAGTCTCCTTCCCAGGCTTAATCTTTTGGGTCCCATCAGCTGTGTTGAACTAGATGAAAAGACATTGCAGAAAACATTGGCTGCATGACGCGTCACACCCACACACAACCACCGTCCCAGCGCTTTCACAGGCACTGCTTGACCGGTTCCTTGTGCCGCCTGAAAACCGGTATTTGGCTCAACCGGTGCAGTCTGGGATGGTTTCTTCCCACTGTGAGGAGGAAGCTGTAAGTGATGTAGCAGCAGCTGTTCAGCTCATCCTCCCAACTCCACCCCAAGCCATGTGCGTGGAAATGAGTCCCTGCTCCCAACATGGGTGCTGGGCATTACCGATGGGAGTCCCAGAGTGCACTGGTACACCACAATTGTAAGGCATGTTGGGCCAATGTACCAGAATTGCTCTGGCAGAAACAGTGTTGCTGAAGAGACGTATGCTGAATAAAGGGAGGCACCAAACCAGTTCATGCAATCATTCCCTTACCGGTTTTCTTGCTGAATGTCACCAGTTACATCCCACCGGAGAGGGGGTTCACTTTGGCTGGTTTCTCCTTTCCGCCTTACATCCTTAGCATTCGTTGTACAGTACCAAACATGTGCTGAGTGCTTTAGAATTAGGAGCAGATGTTGTCATCTTTGGTCATTGGTGTGCCTCTGTCCTTTTGGGGTTCTTTTTGTATGTGTGTGTGTGTTCTGCTTAAAATATAGGGGGACCCTTGGCAGGGGTATCTAGACAGCATGTTTGCTTGGGAACAGATAGAGTGACTCCCAAGTCCCTGAGTTCAAGGGACATCATGCAGTTTAGCCTCAGAGTCATCCATGTGCCACACACATTTGATATCTCCACGCTTACTGTTGAACTTCATTTAGAATCATGAAGCTGATGTTATAGAAAGAGTTGTTGACGCTAGAGGAAAGGGATTCCCGTGCACTTTGTTTCCTGTGTAAATAATTATTTGTGTCTCCCTCATTTTGGGTCTGTGTCACTCATTGCTTCTCACTTTTGGGCCTTGTGAGGCAGAGATCTGACTGGGAATAGGAATCGTTTTCTGGAAAGTGTCCCTGGCAGACAAGCCATGGAGATGAAAAGCAATACAATAGAAAAAGCCATCCTAGATCAATAGCAGCAATCCGATGCCCACGCACCAAGCTGTACAGTGTGTTCTTCAGCAGTGAGACCAAGCTAGGGGCACTGTGCCCTGTAGATGCACTATTAGCACAAATATCGTACGTAAGAGTCAGCAAAACACAGATGCTAAAGAGGCTGGAGCAAGACGTAGGCAGAGCAATGCGAGGGGCAACGGGAGGAAATAATCAAAAGTTTAGACTGAATATCAGGAAAGATTTATTGCCAGGGAGACACTAGAATAGCAAAACAGATGAAAGCTCCATTGCTTTGGCCACCTACAGCTAGACTGGACAAAGCCCTGGAGAACAGAGTGTGAGAAGTGCTGCTCTGTTCCCCAGGGAAAGCTGCAAGATGTCTTCCAGCTCCTGTTGCTCATTGGGATTTTTAAAATACCACCAAAAGACTAACCGTGAGGATGAGGCAACTTCCCTGTGCCTATTGCAGCTTGGAAGGTCTTAAATATTATATGCTGTTTTATCACCAGAATATACCTACACGGAGCCCAGGGGCGCTCAAGGGTGAGTGGCAGCTTGACTGGAGTGTATTTGCCTTGTAAGTTTAACTCAGGACTCTTAGTGCTTCGCCAACATACGTTTGATGTGTACAACATCAATGGAACCATCTAATACAACGAGCAAAAGATTCCCTGGGGCAAACAGAATGCTAAAGTACTCAGTCAGCAAAAGGAAGTATTTCTTCACACAACGCACAGTCAACCTGTGGAACTCTTTGCCAGAGGATGTTGTGAAGGCCAAGACTATGACAGGATTCAAAAAGAACTAGATACATTCATGGAGGATAGGTCCATTAGTGGCTATTAGCCAGGATGGGCAGGGATGGTGTCCCTGTCCTCTGTTTGCCAGAAGCTGGAAATGGGCAACAGGGGATGGAACACTTGATTCCCTGTTCTGTTCATTCCCTCTGGAGCACCTGGCATTGGCCGCTGTCGGCAGACAGGATACTGGGCTAGATGATCCTTTGGTCGGACCCAGTATGACCATTCTTATGTTCAATTACAACACAAGAATACAAAGTGTATATTATTTTTTATTACAAATATTTGTACTGTAAAAATGATAAACAAAAGAAATAGTATTTTTAAATTCGCCTCATACAAGTACTGTAGTGCAATCACTTTGTGGTGAAAGTGCAATTTACAAGTGTAGTTTTTTGTTACATAACTGCACTCAAAAACAAAACAATGTAAAACTTTAGAGCCTGCAAGTCCACTCAGTCGTACTTCTTGTTCAGCCAATCACTAAGACAAAAGGTTTGTTTACATTTACAGGATATAATGCTGCCCGCTTCTTATTTACAGTGTCACCAGAAAGTGAGAACAGGTGTTCGCATGGCGCTTTTGTAACCAGCATTGCAAGGTATTTAAAGGCCAGATATGCTAAACATTCATATGCCCCTTCATGCTTTGGCCACAATTCCAGAGGACATGTTGATGATGCTCGCTAAAAAAACAATGTGTTAATTAAATTTGTGACTGAACTCCTTGGGAGAGAATTGTATGTCTCCTGCTCTGTTTTACCCACATTCTGCCATATATTTCATGTTATAGCAGTCTCAGATGAGGAGTTGTTCATTTTAAGAACACTTTCACTGCAGATTTGACAAAACACAAAGAAGGTAGCAATGTGAGATTTTTAAAGATAGCACTCGACCCAAGTTCTAAGAACTTGAAGTGCCTTCCAAAATCTGAGAGGGACAAGGTGTGGAGCATGCTTTCCAAAGTCTTAAAAGAGCAACACTCCAACGCAGAAACTACAGAACCTGAACCACCAAAAAAGAAAATCAACCTTCTGCTGGTGGCATCTGACTCTGATGATGAAAATGAACATGCGTAGGGCCGTACTGCTTTGGATCGTTATCCAGCAGAACCCATCATCAGCATGGACGTGTGTCCCCTGGAATGATGGCTGAAGCATGAAAGGACATATAAATCTTTAGCGCAACTGGCACGTAAATATTGTGCAACGCCAGCAACAACAGTCTCATGAAAATGCCTGTTCTCACTTTCAGGTGACATGGTAAACAAGAAGCCGGGCCAGCACTATCTCCTGCAAATGTAAACAAACTTGTTTGTCTGAGCAACTGGCTGAATAAGAAGTAGGACTGAGTGGACTTGCAGACTCTAAAATATTACATTATTTTATTTTTGAATGTAGTTTTTTTGTACATAATTCTACATTTGTAAGTTCAACTTCCATGATTAAGAGATTGCACTACAGTACTTGTATGAGGTGATTTGAAAAATACTATTTGTTTTGTTTTTTTACAGTGCAAATACTTGTAATCAAAAATAAATGTAAAGTGAGCACTGTACACTTTGTATTCTGTGTTGTAATTGAAATCAATGTATTTGAAAATGTAGAAAACATCCAAAAATATTGAAATAAATGGTATTCTATTATTGTTTAACAGAGCGATTAATTGTGATTAATTGTTTTAATCACTTGACAGCTCTAGCTGATTGTACAGAGATGCTGTGCAATGCAGCTGCCATTAACAACGGTTGTAGCTCAACATCTCTGGAAACTCAGGTCTGTTGTTTGGAAGTAACTATTTGGCTACTACTGGAATCCACGCAATCACCTAGGCCAGGTCTATGGAACTGGATTCTGTCACAGGTTAAAACACAGGCATGTGGACAGAGAGATGAACAGCATCTGTATTATTACTTATTTGTATTAAGGTGGCACCTAAAGGCCGCAAGCAGAGATTGGGGTCCTGTTGTGCTAGGAGCTGTACAGACACTCTGTGTGTGTGTGTGTGTGCGCGCACGCGCGCACACACACCCTTCCCCAAAGATCTGCTTGGGTTTCATATTTTTCTTTGGTTCCTTGTTTTTGTACCGACTTAAAAAAGACAAGTAAGTCCCAAAGGTACCCTTAATATAAGGGTCAGATTTCAACAAAGCCAAAGAGTTGTGTTTATGTTGAAATGCCCTCAGTAATGTACTCCTGTTGTGCCCTAGTCTTGTAAAGCTCTCTGAGCTTGGGGTGGTCTTTCACCCTGTTAACACCGCCGAGGCTCAACGGGGTGAGTTTCAGAGTTTCCCTTGCTTTGTACTGGGTTAAGTGGAGCCCTTCATGTTACTTTTCCCAGCACAAACCCAGCTCCACTGCCCTGTATTAGGTGTTTACATGGGTCCCAGTGGTGACTAATTAGTTTCTTTCAAAAAAAGGCAAATGAGGGTTGCGCTGTAAAATGGAAATATTAAAGCATGCATCGCACCTTTACTCCTGCATCCTCAGGAGTTGAGCACTCAGAGTGCTGTAAATAGGTGTGGTTCTAAATAATGAAGGTAATTAATACAGTCTATTGTAGCTGGGCACCAAGGATAGCGCTGGCTGGGTGCTCTAACAGGGAGCCTTTAACATCTCCCAGGGGTTGGTCTTTCAGCTCCATGTCAGGAAGAAAGTATAAAATTGTGTCAAAAAACTAGGTTTTTGCTGTTTGCAGCTGAAGATGAAAAGGCACAAACAATGCTCCATGTGTTGGATAAATTCCTCCATTATTATTCCACAGACTGTATGATGTTCAGATGTATTGTCTTCCAGGTTTTAACGACAGGGAGCTGGAATTTTTAAGACTGCTTCCATCTGCACCCAATTATAAAAAAGCCATCAAAAAAAGCTATTTACTAGCTGTCAATTCAGAACGACTTCAGAAAGCAGCCCCTCCACCTCCAATGATAGCTTCCCAGCAGCCACTTAGCACTAGGAAGTTGTGGGTAAGAGGTACATTAAAACAGCCTGACATCAATCCAGCCAGTTAATCCTGTAACTTGGAGATGGTTCTACCTGTAACAGCTCAGAAAAGCTTCAGGGGTGTTTGGTGTGGCTTTTAAAAGCACTTGAGGCACCCAGTTTTCTATTTAAAGACCCAGGGAACTTTTATTATGGTAGCACTCAGTGTCTCCACTCAGGTTTGGGGTCCTATTGTGCCAGGCGCGTTGTGCAAACATACAGGAAGATGTGATCCCTCCCACAAAGAGCATACAGTCTAGAGACAGACGCAGGATGCGGGAACAGGACATAACTCACGAACAAAGTAATCAGGGCTTGGTACTCCATGGTTTGTGTAACACATTTTAGATACATTTATCCCAGACGTCTTACTATGGAGTTGGGACAAGGAAAGGATTGTGGGGAGAAGAGAAGGGAGCGGGACACTGAATTGGAGGGAGGTGAAGAGGGAAATAGGGAGGGGAGGAGGAAGGTGTGGTTGGGCAGCTGAAGGGGCTGTAGAGGAAATAGGAGAGGGGTGGGAAGAAGCTGGTGATGCCACAGCCAATAAGGAAAGTAAATCTAGAGTCCACATTGCAGAGGTGGGGGAATCATGATGTCAGGCACCTGGGAAGGCTCCTCCTGGTTCCTGCTGGTGGAATCACTGTTCTGGGAGGGTCCCGGGGGCAGGTAGGCCATGGGGAAATGAGAAGCTGGGAGGCCCCAAATTCCCTGCTTAAACTAAAGCGAGGAGCAAATGCTCATTGAAACCAAACATACCTTGCTTTGCTTCCCACACACTCCCCCTGCCTGTTAAAGAGCAGGACAGCTGGCCAGGCCGCTCAGATCCATACTGCCTGGACACTTGGTTCTGTTGTAGCCCCTTTTGGGGAATGTGCACAGGGAAATCCAAGGCTTAGCACAGGGTGCACAAAATCAATGCAACTAATACATCTCAATCCTGGGGGACAGACCAACTGGGACCCCGGGAACCTTGCGGGACTGTGTATTTCAGCCAGATCAGTTTTTTGGGTTTGAGGAGAGAATAACCAAAGCTATTACAGACGTAGGTGGCCGTGCTGCCCTTGTCTCTGTCCGACACCTCCCCACATGCGCCTGCTGGGCAGTCGTGGCGTTCCGAGCCCACCGCCAATGCCAAAGCGCCCTGTGAGTAGATAGTGGCAGGGCCAGCTCAGCTATTTTGTCAGTATTGTGTTTATTTGTTTCAGCCATTTGTATGGCGACCATCACCATTGCCTCTGGGCACATTGTACATGGGTTATATTAAGGCATCAGTCATTCCCATACATAAGCAGCTAATAATCGGTAAACCCCTCACCCCCATCCCATTGGCACAAGGAGTCTAAAATGGGCAAATCAAGAAGGATGCAGCCAAAGATGAGGGAGGGGGGAAACTAAGCCAGTGGCTTTGTGAGGATTTGGTCTAGAGGTCTTGAACTTCACCAAATTCCAGGTGGAAGGGGGTTCCCAGGAGAAATGAGAGCTGGCCATCAAGAGCAGCTAGTGCCCTCCAGTTTCTTCCTTGGCAGGGTTTGCTTCAGTGCTCTGATGCAGGGCAGAGGAAGAAGCAGACGGTCTCCGAGGCAGCTGCGCTCTAGACGATTTAAGGCTTTGTGCGTAGTGAGCAAGACCTTGAATTTCACCCAGAGTTCATTGGGCTCCAGTGTGGAGGCAGAGTCCCAGCTGAGATGCACAGTGGGCCCAGGCTGGGGCGGAAGGCGCCCTCTCGAAGGGCGAGGGAGCCCCATGTGGCTGACCAATGACCTTCCCGGCCAGCTCCGCAGGGAGCTGTGTCAGTTGGCCTCAGCAGACTGGGGCATGAAAAGCACTAGGGAAAATACTAACCTACAACTTGAGCTGGGTCTGAGCTGATACCCCCCAGACTGTGGAAGTTTTCAGAGTAGGGGTGGGCGAACTACGGCCTGTCAGGGCTTTGGGGCCAGCCCATGGGATTGCCACCCCCGTGGGGCCCGCGCCGCTCCTGGAAGTGGCCAGCTCCACCTCCCTGCAGCCCCTGGGGGAGGGGGGAGCAGAGGGCTCTGCACGCTGCCCTCGCCTGCAGGCACCGCCTCCTGCAGCTCCCATTGGCCAGGAACAGGGAACTGCGGCCAATGGGAGATTTGGGGGAGGTACCCACAGGTGAGGGCAGCGCGCGGAGCCCTCTGCTCCCCCCCTCCCCCAGGGGCCACAGGGACGTGGTGTCAGCCACTTCCGGGAGCAGCGTGGGGCCAGGGCAGGCAGGCAGGGAGCCTGCCCTGTCCCCGCTGCCATCCTGGAGCCGCTCCAGGTAAGCCAGGCCGGAGCCTGCACCCCGAACCCCTCCTGCCCTTTGCCCCCCAACCCCCTGCCCTGAGCCCCCTCCCCTGAGTTCCCTCCCGCACTCCGCACCCCTCCTCCGCCCCAACCCCTTGCCTTGAGCCCCTTCCTGCACACTGCATTCCCTCCCGCACCCCAACCTTTTTGGGGAGGTCTCTGGTTTTTTGGAATCTCCACGTAACTCTTCTGAGAATGACCAGATCGTCTTCTCTTTTTATGGTACAACCTGCTAGTTGGCCGGGATCCCGCTGTGGGTATAATTAGTCGCACTGACAGGTGGAAGGGATCAGATGACCCAACGAATGAGGTTGCTCCCTTGCCATCCTAAACCCAGTCCTCCTCTTCACCTCAACTGACATGTGCGGGGCAGCAAGCAGGTTTACTGTAACCCAATCCTTATGTTTTATCTGGCTTTAATACCCCAGGCAAGAGCAGAACATCTCACGTCGCTCTTCCCCTCCCAAAGGGGCTTCTTCATACCCCACCATCCTCAGCTGGAAAGCGAGCAGGGCTTTGCTCTGCAGATCAGAGTGCACAGAACTTCAGCACAATCCCTGCCCCACTTCCCTGGCCTTCTCCCTGCCCTGTGGTCACAGGCTAAGCTGATTGACAGGTGCACGGAGAGAGGGCCAGAGCAGGCCTGCAATGCTGTGGAAAGATGGCCAAGCATGGTGTCATAGCATAGCACAGCCAAGCTAAGAATGGCTTGGAAAAATAATTAGAAACCTGAGCCCAGCACCCAACCTTGGAATTAGTTACATGCGGTTTGTTTTCTTTATAAAGTCTGTACTGGAAAAGGCGCCAATCAGGATACCCTAATGCAATTATTAGCGTAGAGATTTATAACTGGAGAGGCGGAGGGTTATTTGGGGTGGTGGGGATTTAACTTGGTAAAGTAAACATAGGGAGTTCCTTGGCCACAAAAGTCACCTTCCATTGGGGTTACCCCAGTAGGTGACAAAAGCCATGAGGTGTTGTTTGCAGATGGGAAGTGGAAGAGAAGGGGTGAGAGCCTTGCGAATATGCCAGGGCACAACGCCGTCCCCTGTAGGTATTTTGAACTGTGTGCTGACGTGCTGGGAAGAAATGTCCACATTTAGAGGCTGTTAAGAAGAACATTGTTCTTGATTCCCAGCAAATAGTGCGCCCCCAAGCCATTGAGCAGTGTGCTGAAATGACCTATATGTTAAGGCATATCTGTATCTGCCCCATGGGGTTGTGAGCTTTCCAGGTCTCGTCACCTCCAAAAGACTGGACCCGGTCCGTACTTCACTGAGAGACCGCCAAGGAGAACCCAGGTGTGGCAGGAAGGAATTCAGTGGGTGGTGCTCTTCCCTCCGTCACCATTGAACAAGTGCCCTGGCCTAGCAGTGGCAAGACATAGAATGTGGTCCCAACCACCTGGCATCCTTAAAGATCCTATGGTATTCTTCACAAGTGCTGGGGGTTTGAACCCTGCTATCGTGCACATTCCAGCTTCGATCATTGACGCTGCCATTTCAACTGCATCCTGTCGTTTTTCACATTCCCTCCCAAACTGTTCTGTGCTGCCACCCACATCCCACCGCCGAGGTGGCTGCCCTTCAGTGATAGGTAGAGATGGGCAAATAAGGGGGAGGGGGGTACAGCTGGGTTTAATATGAAAAAAATAATGAAGTTTATCAGATTGCTACTTTGATTTGGGGTGACCACATGGTCCAGTGGGTAGAATACTGGACTGGAGGCCTGAGGTCTGTTCTGAGCTCTGCTGCTAACCAGCCGTGTGACCTTACATAAGCCATGTCACTTGTCCGTGTTTCCATTTCGCCTCCCACCCTCTGACTGCCGTGTCTTTTTGACTGTACATGCTTTGAGGTAGAGCCAGTCTGGCGCTGTGTGTCTATACAGCACCCAGCACAGCGGGGCCGCCCTCTCGGTACTACTGTAATACAAGTGATTATAATGATTAATTTACAAATATATTTGTAAATGGGGGAACACTGAATAATTTGAACAGTATGAAATTGACTGAATAAATGGAACAAATAATGTTCGATGAGTGGCAGCGATGTATGAAGTGAAGGGATTCTGCTCTGTCTATTACGAAGCAGTGGGATCCTTGGGGATGGAATGCACTGTATCAATGTGAGAGAGAGTGAATGTATCCCAGCTCCGCCGGACGTAGTGTTTTTCGCCTTCTGCAAAACAGCTGAAAGGCTGTTATTCATGGTAACGGCATAACATGGTTTCTGTGTGTGAAAATCCCTGTGGTGATCCTACAAAGAGTGAATGGGCAAGTGAGAACACAACACTTCATATGTATAAAGCACTACATGGGAATTTTGCCAAAGGAATCTCCTGGCTAACTCTCCACGTGCACTTCTTGGAAAACATACTGCATCCTTTACGGTGGTGAGATGGGGAGTACAGGTCTTGCTTTCTTATGCCCTCTAGCTATTCCAGTCCAAGGTCTGCGTGTTGGCGGAATGTGAATCTCTCAGAGCAAAGATGTGATAGTGGCCAATGGCAAGTAACGCACTGGCTTGAAAGCAAAGCGTGGCTTTCACGGCGGCATCATCCCCAAAACATATGGAGAGCAAATGTATGGTAAATATTAGAGAGAGAACTCTCTGCTAGTGGGCGTGTACGGTAGAGCTGAATGAACCGACCGGTAAACTTTGGAGCATTCCCTCACGTAAGAGAGTGCCAACCAGCCAGGAAATGCTATGTCCATATGTGAACTAAAATAAAGGAAATAATTTCCCATTATCATCAGAGTCAAAACTGTTCACTCCTTAGCTCCAGTTTTGATACGTCCTGCGAGTTCCCTTTCTCTCTCTTTTGGTGGAGACGGAAAGCCCAAGTCCTGAACCTTTGCCATTGTTGAAGATCCTATGGTGTTTTGTGTAGGAGGAGGAAAGTTAGCCCCGGAGTTCAGCCTAATGCCAACTCCAGTAATCTCATTCTCTCTACATCCACTGCCACGGCAGTTTCATTTTGATACAATATTCTTGGCTTCCTGCCATAGTCTGATATGTGGATGTTTAAACAGCCTCTGTGTTCCTATCAAGAACTGGTTGCATTTCACCGGTGAGCAAAATGACCTGTGTGTAGCATTTATTTTACTTACCTTCTAATAATGTTATGAGGTTGAATGTTAGTTTTGTAAAGCTCTTAGAAACCATCTTCTGAGACTTTCTACACGACACACCATGGGCAGCAGCACAGAGGGGATGTGTAGCAGCTTGCCCCAGTGAAAAGCAAGCTGCGTCCACACTGCGGTGTAGAGTTACGTGTGTCAGTGAAAGGCTCTGGTGGGGGCAGTGCAGAAAAGCTTCAGCAGGTCCCTGCTGCCAGAGTCTTTCACTGCACGGAGGAAACGCTCTGGCGGGGGAAGGCAGCTGGGAAGGGCTCAGCCTTTCCCTGCTGCAGGGAGGAAAGGCTGCAGAGCAGGACACTGCACTGCTAAAAACAGCAGTGTAGATGGGGAATTAGGGTGAGCAGAGAGCCGTGTAGGGTGTGTACTCATGGCCATACCCACACCCCTATGGCGTGTCTTTACTTGCCTAAGCTGTCTCACTGGCCACATTGCTATTCACACCTGTGCTAGCAGCCCAGGTGTGTATGTACTCGACATGCCCCCCCCCAAAAGAAGCCTGCAGTGTAGACATACCTTGAAAGGTGTTGCAGAGGAAAAGAATTTGTTCTGTAACATTGGCTGGAGGGCACTGTCAGCTGCTACAGAGGATGGTCAGGCACCCAGCCCTGCTCACCTTGATTTTCCAACTCTCTGATTTTTGATATAATCCATAGCTTTATTCCTAGGAGCATCCTTTCCAGGGGATGGGAGGTCAGGGTGTGGATGAACCATCCAGCCCTGCTGGATAAGCACAGTGCCTGGGTACTTCTGGCACTGACATGGTCAAGAGCTGGCATTTAAATGGCTTCCAAGTGAACACCCTAATGAAATGAATGGGATATGGGAGGAATTAAACTGTGGGAAAGTCTCCCAGCAGGAGTAAAGGAAGCCCCACCATGGGACAATTAGTACAAGCCCGGAGGATGCACGGCAGGGAACAATCTTGCACTGGTTTCCTGGCTACGGACTAGATGAGCTAAGGCCTAAAGGGTTTTTTCCAGCTCTAATCTGTGTAAAGTTCATGCCCTCTCAGTGCTGCTGTTTCAGTCGGTTTGGCTGCAGGCTCAGCATTTTAACGGGGTGTCAGTGATGTCACTGTGGCTTTTGGCAACCAAAAGTGCAAGAGACTTTTTTAGTGAAACTTTAGATTCCAAGGAAATAGAGCAAAATCTGCAGGCAGCCCCAGATGATCCAGCGCTTCAGGATGCTGCATGAAAACGAGCTGATGGAGCCTCACAACACGTCTGGACAGGCAGGGTTTTTATCCCCCATTTTAAAGCCAGGGAACCTGGGGCACAGTGATACTAGGGGATTTGCCTAAGGCACATGGGGAGTCTGTCAGAGCTGGGATTGAAATACATGAGTTCCTGGTTTTGAAACCCCTGATCTATTCAATAGACCATTCGAACCCTATAATTTGTGGCTGAGCAGCACCCTCCACTGTGATCTATCAAGCAAAAGCCATTGCCTCCAGACTGAGTGCTTAAAAGTACATGACAAGAGAGAGACTAAACAGCTTTGCAGAACTGCAAGGAGACTGCTGATGAACAGAGCATAACGGGTGGGAAGGGATAGCAGGATTCAGAACCCAAGGAGCCCGTAATCTGGTGTCTAATGTCCCTTCATACAGACAGTCCACCTTCAGCAAGACACAGACTGGAGCAAAGGCTTGCTAGTCTGTTGTTTAGTCGTCTTAGTAAATACCTCTGTATTTTTTCATCCCCGACCCCACTAGTTAGTAACCTCCTTACCTTACTTTACTTATCTCTTAGATTTCTCATAGGATGCACTCAGGGCAGGTTCATGGCTAATTTTGCTTCACTTTATTTTAAAGCACTACAAGGATTGACTTTCCTTTTCTTTCTTTTCACTGATCCACAATTGGCTGTAGTGTCCCAGCCTTCCCAAAGCACTTTTGATATTCGCCTTTTCCATCGAATTCCAGCAGCCAAAGTCTCAGGAACTACTAGTTACAAAGAAATGTCCCAGGTCATTCGAAAGCTGGGCTTCCAACTCCAAGCTGGTTTTAAACCTTTGATTTCTAGCTCCAGGGGTTCAGGAGGTAGCAGCTGCTAAAATGTTGGCATTGAAGAAGTTCTGTAAGCCGAATGGAAGGGTTCCTCTTCGAGGGATGGTCCCTGTGTGTATTCCAAAGGTGGGTGTGGATTTTATATGTCCGGCATCCTGCCTCATACCATGACTAGTGTTGTTGCAAGCTTTCACCTGGGTGAAAGGATTTGTGTCTAGTCCTGGCAACACGTAGGATCTTGCTGCTCTGTCAGCCCAGCATTGGTCTCTCTAGTGCCGTGAGACTGAGGCTTGCGAGCCACAAGTGACTCTAGTTTAATGTATCTCCTGCAGTTCTTTGCAGCATGTGATATTAAACCCCTGTGATTTAATTATGAACCAATCAGGAGGCTTTTACTAGGTTATTAACGATACTTGGTCATTTTGCTGTGAGAATAATATATGTATGTATAAAAACTAAGTATTTCCCCTGCCATGATCATATAGAACTCTAGTAAATGAAACACTAAATTCACACGACTGTGACTCTTTTGGGTAATGTTGATCACTAATGTGGCTGCGGAACCACTGAGGTCTGAGTTTCACTGCTCTAGTGATTCTTTTCCAGCACTAGTCCACTCTTGGAGTACAGCAAGTCCTGGAGCTCGGACCAGTGTAACTCCATTCTCCATTTTGCAGGGGGCCTGCTGCACTTTAAATGAACCACTAGGGTTATTTTTTCCTTTGTCAGAGAATCACTCTGAGGTAGAGTGAAAAACCGCTAGAGCCATCTCTGTGGATTTTACAGCATCTGGGCTTGTAAAGTGGTTTGCTGCTGCTCTGCCTTATGTTGTTCCTGCAGGGTGTTACCCTGGTTTTCATGTTTTCAATTTCTGGCCATTTCTCCACTGTCGCTGATGTCTGTTTCATCCCAGATCCCCAGCTCTCCTGCTGTTTAACAATATCCTCTGCCTCTAGTTGATGACCTCTTTGGTTGCTTGTCAACTGCAGCAATCCCTGCTGGGCTGTAGAAACACAAAGCCCCTCTTCCCTTTCAGAGAGAGACACCCTTGATCTGTCACTGCTTGTACCTGTCAAATGGAGTGCTGAGTAATTCCAGAGGTCACCAGTGGGGATTGGCCTAATACCCCAAAGTCACTTGGAAAAAAAAGCCAGAAGCTTTGTTCTGTCCTACTGAGGGGCATGTTCACGTGCTAACACGGAAGGACCTCCTTAGAGAGAGCTCAAATGCAGTTCCATTCACGGAGAAGGGAAAAGGGCCTGAGGAAATTCCATTGAGTGCAATGTGCAGATTGTAATCCTGGTTGTGGGGAAGCCTTTTGCTACTCTATGGATCTATCCCCACGAGAGGTGAGACCATATTTTGCTGTCGTTGCTAATGTGTTGTCAACCATGGTGAGGACAGAAGGTGTTCTGGTGGAGCAAGGGAATGACTTTGCTATAAAAAGATATATAGGACTTCGCTGTAAGAGAAGAGGCTGTGTAAAGATATTTGAAATGCTGCTGTGTTGTGTATTATCTAGCTCAGGTTGCTAGTGTGTATTGTTGTTTAGTATGTGTTTGTGACTCCTGAGTGCACCTGGCTACTCAAAATGAGAGCAGAAGAGAAGGTAATAAACCATGTTTGGAACCCAAAGGCAGAACGTAACATCAAATGGGTATAAGTAGTCAGGATTTCCGCATGGTGGGCATGAACAAAGCTTGGGTGGCTCAGAGAGATGTTCATGCTTTGCTTTCCTGTTGGCAGCATTAGAAGGCTTTTTCGATTAGCGCTGGCCAACTTTTCTGTTGACTCTTTGAATAAGTGAATATGTTAGCACAGAGTTTTGCTCAAAGGGAGGGGCGTTTGCATGGAGAGATGTAAATTAGGAAGATGTTAATCCACCTGACTGACTCGCCCAGCCCCCTATTTGGAAATCTCTGAAATGCTCTCTTCTTCCTTCCTGGGGCCTGCAAATTTCTATTTCCCTCTGCTGCAGTTTGTTGTTTAACTCTGGAAACTGAGGGGGACAGTCTGTGTGAAAGATGCTGTAAAATGCTGGAGTATTATCACTGTGGGACGCAGGGCTTGGGAAGGGGCATTGTCCCTGGGCTCAATAGGAGAAAGTGTTTTTTGTCCTATGTGATACAGCTGTAGTCGGACCAATAAACATCAGTGGACTGTCGCCTTTCCACTTGGCCAGGGCTTTTGAACATGCATTCTTTCTCCCCCAAGTGCGCCCAAAGCTCAGCCCACCAGGTCCTCAAATGAACAACTCTGTGGTTACCCTTTCCCTCCTAGTCAGGTCAGCTGTAAGTTATTGTTGGTGAACTCAGGTCTGGATACAGGGCCAAGCCAGTACTGGAGGACAGGTTATTTTCACAATGGTGTATTTTTCCTCTTATGATCTGTAACCATTTTGGACAGGTAACATACTTTTTAAAGTGGTTGTTTGAATGGCTTATCTGTATATAATCAGTTGTAATAATGCAAATCCTCAGTACAAATGCTGAAATAAAAGTTGCATTACATTGAATTCATCCTTCTTAAACATGGAACAGGTACAGAGAAGGGCTACTAGGATGATCCGAGGAATGGAAAACCTGTCTTATGAAAGGAGACTCAAAGAGCTTGTCTTCTTTTGGTTAGGCGAAACAAGGCTGAGAGGAGATATGATTGCTATCTATAAATATATCAGAGGGATAAATACCATGGAGGAAGAAGAATTATTTCAGCTCAGTACCAATGTGAACACAAGAACAAATGGATATAAACTGGCCATCAGGAAGTTTAGACTTGAAATTAGACGAAGGTTTCTAACCATCAGAGGAGTGAAGTTCTGGAACAGCCTTCCAAGCAAAGCAGTGGGGGCAAAAGACATATCTGGCTTCAAGACTAAGCTCGATAAGTTTATGGAGGAGATGCTATGATGGGATAGCTTAATTTTGGCAATTAATTGATCTTCGACTATTAGCGGTAGATATGCCCAATGGTCTGTGATGGGATATTAGCTGGGGTGGGATCTGAGTTACTACAGAGAATTCTTTCCTGGATGTCTGGCTGGTGAGTCTTGCCCACATGCTCAGGGTTTAGCTGATCACCATATTTGGGGTCGGGAAGGAATTTTTCCCCAGGGCAGATTGGCAGAGGCCCTGGGTTTTTTTGTCTTCCTCTGCAGCATGGGGCACAGGTCACTTGCTGGAGGATTCTCTGCACCTTGAAGTCTTTAAACCATGATTTGAGGACTTCAGTAGCTCAGGCATAAGTTAGGGGTTTGTTACAGGAGTTGGTGGGTGAGATTCTCCTGCGTTGTGCAGGAGGTCAGACTAGATGATCATAATGGTCCCTTCTGACCTTAAAGTCTATGATTCTATGATTGCTCTACAGTATTATGGTCACATGCAGCCATCAGGTTTGCAGCCTTAGGGCTTCTCTAGTTCATGCTTTGGAATATGAGATTTCTTTATGACTGTGTCTGCATGGTTTGCTCACATAGTTACTGCAGCTGCATGTGCAAATGACCAGCTGGATGTCTAATTATTCATTTCCATGCTAGGTTATTGTCTCTGTGTGTGTAATTGCAATAATTGAACAGATTATGCCTGTGCATTTTTGTATGCACATACGTAAAAATGTAGCCCTAATGATATGAAGCACAACTAGGAATGTGCTAAAGAAACAATCTCTTCATGCTGATGAACTGACTAACTATCATCCAGGATCTGATCTTCCGTTTTCATTGAGACAGTTCTGAATACCTAGATGCCTCAGATCTCCTTGATGCTTGTTGGTCTGGATGCAGACCTGAGTACAGAGAAGATGGCACATTGGTCATGAGGTGTAGTTGCTTCGAAAGCAGACCATAGCAGGAATGGATGTGGCTGTTCTTGGGTGGCTCTGTTCCTTCCTAAATGACCGTTCCCAGAGAGTGGTGTTAGGCAATTTTGCCTTATCCTCACCTGAGGTCCCACAAGGCTCCATCCTGTCTCCCTTCCTGTTCAATGGATATATGGAGCCAGTTTGGGGGCTGGTGAGGAGGAATGATCTGCAGTTCCCAGATACGCAGATGAGGCCCATCACTACAGCCTGGTCTCTTCCAACCCAGCCAGTGCTAGCAAATGCCTTGCTCAGAATCAGGGGGATGTTTTGGGGCATGGAGGTCAGTCTGGGAAAGATCCAAGTGATGCTGGGAGCTCAAGGGAAGAATTTTTCTAAGTGTCAATTTAAACACTTCCCCACAAGTCCCCCAGTTGACACGTCCCTTGCAGGGCTGAAAACCCAGCACAATAAGAGCTCTGAGCTAGTGAATTAGAGCTAGAAAATAAAACTGGCTGTACACAGAAAGGCAGGCTGCCCAGTCTCATTTCATTGTCCTAGCTGGAGGCACTGCAAAACCTGGGAGTTTTAATAGTAAAGGGGGGTGTTTGTGATCTAAGGAGGGGAAATTGTTGGTTAGATATGATTGTCCTGGATCTTGCTAATCCGAAACGGCCACTGTATAAATCCATAGTGTGCCCACACCTTGAATACTGTGTCCAGTTCTGATTGCTCCATCGCAGAAAGGAAATAGTGGAACTGGAAAAGGTTCAGAGAAGGGCAACAAAGATGATCAAGGGTATGGACCAGCTTCCATACCAGGAAGACTAAAAAGATTTGGGCTGTTTAGCTTAGAAAAGAGACAACTAAGGGGGATATGATGGAGGTCTATGAAATCATGAACGGTGTGGAGAAAGTAAATAGAGAAGTGTTGTTTACCCTTTCTCACAATGCAGAGTCCTGGAGTGACTCTTTGAGTGCTGTCCTTATGAGTATTCCACTCGTGGGGTACGTATGCACCCAAGTCAGGAGATTTAACAGCTAGTGTCCATTCGCCCACACATGTGCAGTAGATCGCCTCATGCTCTCGAGTCAGGGTATAAACAGCAGTGGGGGTTGACACCCCTTCAGTTCCTTCTGACTGAGTCAGAGCCTAGTGGCCTCTCTCTTTCATCTTTCAGAGACTCTTCAAATAAAGGTGGTAAATAGTTATTTGTTAGCTTAGTATCCTTATAGTTTTTAGTATAGTTTAGTGTTTGTTTTTTTGTTTTTTTTTTTACTTCCCCAGAGTAAGGAATCTTTCCCCGTGGTCTGGGACTATGGCCAGAGTCCTGGACTTCAAAACTACATCTCCTGTCCCAGATCCTTTTCTGTCAAGTGAAGAACATTAACGGTGCCTCTGTTGTCTGGGTGAGACACGTTTCAGTGAAGTACAGCATCTATCGCTTCTCTCTACTGAGAACTCGTGAAGCCCATGAGCTTTGCTTTTGAAAATACTTAATAGAGAAGGCCATGAGGCTGCTCTCCAGTCCAGGCTAGGGAGACCTCTCTGTCTGGTCTCATCCCACAAGTAGTACCCCTCTGAGTGCATGCTTTGGACCAGAGCCTTCAGTGCAGAAGCCCAAAGACTCTTCCTCCAGGGCTTCCCTTGAGAGCATGAGGCACTCATGGGCTGAAGGACAGATCCCTCTAAGAGACCTGCTCCTTACCTGAGTCTATTGAAGGCAGGCGAGCCTGATGCTGAGAACCTAAGGAACAGGTCCTGCAAAAATAAAAAGTAAATTAAAAAAAAACAAAGCAACCCTAGGCTGGAAGGTGAGGGTAAAGTGTGCAGGAGGAAGGATTTGTTAGTTCTTTTGGTGATTTCAGTACTGAAGCATAAATGCCATCACCCACCAGTCCCATCCACAGGTGCAGGTCTGGACTCAGTGACACCAACATGTCCACCCAAAGAACACACCACGACTCGGGGTGTGCTGGTAACATTTGTGCCAACCATTGGAACACCCTCCTGCCCCCAACAGGACGCACGGATAGTTACACAGCACTGGAGGATATTTTCCTCCCCTGCCCGCAGTCTCCCCTCTTCCCTAGCCCAGCCTTCCTAAGGGACACTGCTACACTAGTAGATGATCCTACTTCGGCATCTCAGGGACCATCTCACTTACAACCATCAGACAGGATTGCTTCAGTACCAACAACTCTGCTGTTCCAACGGGAGCAATTTTCAGGTTCAGATGGATCTGACTAGTCGATCCCTCCTTCATACCCCCTGAAGAGAGCCAAGTCCAGACGGGCGATCCAGGACTCATGGTCATTACCCTCATGGACATGACCTCCCTGGGGACCAATGGTTCTCCATTCCATGGAGTCCTCCTCAAATGGTTGGCCCCTCTTTCTGGCCCTTTTGGGGGCCATGGGATCCCTATACCAGATGTCCAGGACCCACTCAGTAATCTTTACCACTCCTCTCCTATGCATCAACAACTGGTTCCGTCAGTGTATGAGGAGGAGGATGTCAAACTGGAACCGCAGGTACTGATGGTTCTGACAGGAATCTCCTCTTCTCCAGATGATGCTGTCTCTCTTTCCCTATCCCCACCAAACAACCGTAGACAGCATCAGGACTTATTACAGAGTTGCTGGTGGTCTCCAGATATCTCTGGAAGAAGTCCCAGACCCACAGCGCCAACTGCTGGACATTCTGCAGCCTCGGAGCCCAGGTAAGGTGGCTGTCCCAGTCAACGAGGCCCTATTGGAACAGTGAGCTTAGTGTGGTGCACCCCAGCATCCTGTGCCCCTACACCTACAAAGGCTGAGCGGCTCTGTGAAATGTCATTGCAGCAAAGGGGGCTGAATTTCTGTTCTCCCACTCTGCTCCCAACTCCTTGGTGGCACAGGCTGCTACGGAATGTAAGAGGTCTCAATACCTAAGGATCACCTCACCAGACAAGGGGTCCCAGAAACTGGACCTCTGGGAGAGAGAAGTTTTCTCCTCTGCGGGCTTGTAATTCCCCCTCGCCAATTACCAGGCCCTTCTCTCCAAATATGACTTTAATAACTACTGTAGGCTGACGGCCTGTTAAGACAAACTTTTTTCTCTGATGATGGAACCCACTTCCTCTCCCTCTTAAAGGAGGGCAAGCTAGTGATGAAAACAGCTCTTCAGGCTGCAGTTGATACAGCAGATACAGCATCCAGGAACTTGGCCACTGGTATTGTTATGAGAAGGATTAATGGTTGCAATCCTCAGGCTTCCCCAGAGAGGTACAGAACATTATTCCAGATCTTCCCTTTGACAAGTCCAACCTCTTTAACAAGAAGACTGATGACTCTCTCCACTCATTAAAGGACTCAGGGTCTGCCCTCTGCTCCCTGGGCCCCAAGGAGGATGCATAAGAGACAGACCTATAAACCAAGACCACCACCACCACCTCCTCCTTCTCCTCATGCATCCTTCTACCAGCGTCCTGCTGAGCCTCCTCATAAGCAACAGAGGCTCAGAGGCCTCATGTTTTGGCCCCTCTACCACCACGACTGCAACCCATTTCCAGCCTGCTGCTAGGGGCCACTTTTGATGTTTTAGTTGAGTCCTGCTTACCCTCTCTGTGCCTATCACTCCAAGGTCAAATGGCAGTGTGTACTTAGGTGAGAGCCTTTGCCAGCCTTCATCTGTGTTGCCTGCAGGCCTGGCTCAATTCAGTCTACCCACTCCACAAACACCACATCAATTCCAAGGTGACCATTCCCACCAGGATCATTGTCTCCTTGGCTTGGTGGTCCCCTGACAAGGTACAAGTGGGAGTTCCCTTCTCCACTCCACTCCCAGTGCCACCATGGTAACAGAGGTGTCCCTTCTGGGGTGGAGTGCCTACCTCAACAGTCATACTGCACAGGGCACGTGGACCACGTAGGAGGCAGGCTACATATCGACATCCTGGAGCTGCAGGCAATCCCCTTCGCATGCAAGGCCTTCCTCCCACTCCTTGTCTCCCTTCACATCCAAGTGATGTCAGACAGTATCACTGCCATGGTCTACACAAACAAACAGGGAGGAGCGAGATCTCCTTTGTCTGGAGGCAGCCGGGCTTTGAAACTGGTGCATTGGGCCCATCACCACCATCCAGGCAGCATACAGCGTGGTTATTCACAGCTACTTAGCAGGTGACCTCAGCCGCCACTTCTCAGCAGACCATGAGTGGGAAATCCATGACTCCATTTGACTGACATCTTCACGCGGTGGGGCACACCTCTGTGGGACCGCCTTGCATCGCAAACGAACAAAAACCTCCCACTATGTTCCAGGGAAGCCATAGGCCACAACTCCCAAGGCAGTACTCTCCTACTCTCATGGACAAGCGGTTTCGGATATGCCTTTCCTCCCATCCCCCGGCTCCCACAGGTGCTGAGAAAGACATGTCATGACCGGGCCTGTGTCATGCTTCAAGCTCCTTGTTGGCCCAGGTAGTTTGGGTTCCCAGAGCTTCTGTCAGTGTCAGCCCACCCTCCAGTCAGGATCCACCCCTTCCCAGATCTCCTCACAAAGGACAGGGGCAGGGGCAAACACCCCAGTCAGAGCTCTCGTGCCCTGGTGTTTGGTGGGCATTGGAAGTAGATTGCTCTTGTTCTCCTCTGTCCAGGCTATACTTACCCAGAGTAGGAAAGAATTGACCAGAACCTGTTGTTCGGCTAAATGAAAATGCTTCTCCACCTGAATATAGCACAGTCAGCCTCAGTCAGTCCCTCAAGCATCCTGATTGTTTTAGATTACCTCCTGTCTCTAAACAAGTCTAGTCTCTCAATCAGCTTGTTATGAGTCCGCCTCATAGCCACTCATGCCTTCCTCCCTCCAGTAGACAGGCACTGTCTTCACGCACCCAACTATGCTCAGTTCATGAATGACCTCACCAAGGCCTTGCTGCCAGGTGTTAAACCCACACTACTATGGGATCTTCATCTTGTGCTGTGAAAACTTACTACGCCTCCGTTTGAACCCTTAGTCACATGTTCCACATCCCACCTATCCATAAAGGTGGCACTTCTAGTGGCCATCACTTCAGCTAGGAGGGTCAGCAAACTGGGAGCCATCAGAGCAGCCCTTCCTTTCACATTATTTCACAAGGACAAAAGTATCCCTTTGCCATCACCCTAAATTTCTACCCAAGGTTGTGTCCAGATTCCCCCTTAACCAGTGTATTTAGTTACTTGTCATTTTCCCCAATCCCCACGCTTCTCCCAAAGAGAAGGGACTTCACTCTCTCGACATCAGGAGTGCACCAGCCTTTTACCTGTAAAGAACCAAACCCATCAGAAGCTCTTCTTCGTTGCTGAAAGATCCCGTGGCCAAGCTGTCTTCTCTCAAAGAATTTGTATGTGTTTTTCAGGCTCTATTATCAAGTGCTACAGGCTAGCTCACATCCTGCTTCCTGGTGGTATAACAGCCCACTCCACAAGAGCACAGGCCGCCAGGGTAGCCTGCCTGCACGAAATCCTGCTGCAGGACATATGCAGCGCAGCCACCGGGGGCTCCATACACGTTTGCTAGACACTATGCACTGGTCCAGGTCTCTGCTACGGATGCAATGGTGGGAACTGCAATTGCAAGCATCTTTGCTGCCAGCCTCCTGGCACCCACTTCCAGTCTGAGTACTGCTTGCCAATCATCCACGTGTGGAATACGCTTAGGGACTAGCACTTGAAGAAGAAATGGAGGTTACCGCGGTCCCTGTCTGTACTCCACTACCTGCTGCTCTCCACTACCTTTTGGATCTGGTTGGATTTGCAGTAAGAAGAGGAACTGAGAGGTTGTCGACCTGCACTGCCTCTTATACCCTTGCTTGGGATCACGAGATGTACTGTGCACGTGCAGGCCACTGGATGCTGCTTGTTTAAAATCTCCGGACTCGGCATGTGGCACGTATGTTTACCCCATGTGTGCAATACAGTTAGGAACCACACATCTCAAAGAACTTCTAGTTACGGTAAGTAACCTCCAGTCACCTGGTGAAATTAACAGGCACCAAAGCAGCAGATATAATACAAACAAGAGGAAATACTTTTTCACACAACACACAATTAACCTGTGGAACTCATTGCCAAGGGATGTTGTAATGGCCAAAAGTGTAACTGCGTTCCAAAAATAATTAGCTAAGCTCATAGCGGAGAAGTCCATCAATGGCTATTAGCCAAGATGGTCAGGGAGGTAACCCCATGCTCTGGGGTGACCCTAAAACTCGGACTGCCAGCGGGGAAAGACAGGAGTGGATCGCTCCAAATTACCCTGTTGTGTATTCTCCCCTTGAAGCTCTGGCATTGGCCACTGTCAGAGGGAGGATACTGGGCAAGATTGGTCTGACCCAGTGTGGCCGTTCTTATATGAAACACATGGACTGCATCTCTATTCCTGCAAACGCTGGAGATAGTTCATGTTGTCCATGGGGCTTAGCCAGGCTCCTTGCACCAGATTCTCTGCCTCCGGTGGCACAGAAAGCGCCACTACTCAGCACTCCCCACCTTATCCACTACCATCCCTGCTTGTAAAGCATATTTGGGGCAGCAGTGAGCCAAACCTCCCTCTCCACACCCCTAGAGGATTAATATCTGGAGTTCTGCTCCCGGAATGAGACTAGCCTCTCAGGAGCTGCAGAAAATCTGCCATGGAAATCAGTCAGCTCCAGGAAACCCAGTGTGCCTTCTCTTCTGGACAGCCTAGATTCGGCCTGAGACTTTCCACTTTTAGCATCTCAGCTCTAAATGGGGCCACAAACCCAGCTTTGTTCAACTTCCTGCTTGATTTTCTGATGGTATCAAGGTTCCCTACAGCAACATGTCTATCCAGGCCCTCATTTCGGACTGTATTCCTGATCTTTGATCTACCCACATTGCCTCAACCTCTCACTGCCCATCCCTTTGAACTATTCCCTGTATTTTCTTCTCCGTAAAGACGGGCTTCCAGGCCACAGTCTCCTTGGCCAGAAGTCTCTGAAATCGTTGCTCTTAGAAGGCTCAAGCCTTCCTGCATGGACAAGATGCATATTCCCAAGGAATCCCTCAGCAGGTTAACTCTTCAGTACCTTCCAGTAAATCACTCTGCCTTCGTTTCCCCCAGAGCTTCAGCACCCAAATGAAAAGGGGTTGTATGAGCTAGATGTGAGAAGAACTGTTAAGATTCATCCTAGTAGAACTGTCCAGTAACTCATCTTCTTTATTTGTTTTCTTTCACTCCCAAATGGCTGCGCTTGAAAGCACCTGAAATGTCAGTAGCAAGAAGGATCAAGTGCTGCATCTCTAAAGCCTCTGTAGCTACAGACACTGATTTCATTACACAGTGCTTCTCAACCGTTGCTATTCTGGAACCCTTTTTTCTGTTTTTTGAGTCCCCCCCCCACCTTGCCTCCGGACTACCTCTGAAACCCACCTTCCATCTAGCTTGGATTCCCCTCCCATTTAGCAGTGTAGAAAGGGGCAGGCGAGGCAGTTTTGACACCCTCCCCGCCCCCCGCAGTGAGGACCCTCCATAACAGATCAAAACCTTGCCAGCAGCCTTCTTTGGCGGGAAGGCGCTCCAGGCAACGGTCCCAAACTAGGTGAATTTTAAGGAGGGGGAACACTTACTCTTTCCTGCTGATTACTCCTTCCCTGGTCACTTTTCCTCGCTGCTTCCTGAATCCCAGATGTCCAGCTGAGAGGAGAGGTGATGATCCCAGGATGGAAAATTTGTCATTAATTTCCTTTCTGGGACTGACATCTTCCCCAGCTCACCCAACCCAAGTTAACTTCTTTGGGTCCCTCTATAATAGCCTCTTCCTGGGGAAAGCCTGATGGCCAAGAGTTTACAATTAGGTACGGATAAAGTTAAGGATTTCAATGACTAGGCATTTGGAACCCAGTGGACAAGTCTGAGCTGCCCACCAGATTTGCAGGAAAAGAGGGACAGCGCTATGTCTTGGCCTGAAGAAAGGAAATCATCAGGTAACTCATGTTCCATTTTCTTTAGTGATCTGTTGGTGCCACCTGAAGGAAACAGCCTTTATTAATTAGCATTCCTTGCAGATAGATTGCAGAGCGAGTAGTGGCATTATGTTTGTTCACATCTCTGTATGTAGCTGCAGTGCCAGGATGTTTTTCACAGATTTGTGTAATTTTCTTTTCAGTGCAAGAAGAAACACACACTGGTGTGCCCAGACTTTTCCAAGACCGGCATCTGTCCGAAGGGCGCCCAGTGCAAACTCCAGCATCCCCAGAGAAAGCATCACCCCAGACAGCCCAGCACCGCAGGTGACTCCAGCCAGAGCAGGTCATCACCGAAGTGGAGGAGGCTGGGAGAGGAGGCAGTGAGGTAAGGGGAGTTAAAACACTCCTATTCTTTCTTTTGCATAAATCCCTTTCGTCTGTGGTTCGTAGAGGAACAATCAGGGCTCCTCTTCATCTGCACATGGTGTGATGCATTTACTCTGTAGTTTCAGGAATCTGGCTGTATCCTGTTTCTTTGGGGGTTTTTTGGCTAAGCTAATTTCCTGAATGTCGTCAATTCAGATTTGCTCTGGTGCCTGAAATTCAAGCTGCGACTTTTGAGTTCTGACCATCACAGCCCAAACGTCAGGACACCCCTAGCCATTTTGTCAAAGGTACCACAAGACTTCAGAGACTACCGCTTGCTCTTTAACTCTGCAGGGCTGAGAGCAAAAAGCTTTGTTGGAGGTGCTGGGCTAGTGACTGTATGTCTAACAGGGCTGAAAGTGCTTTATACAAGGTGTGTAACAGATTGGGGCTGCTGCTATGGCAACCTCGACAGATCCTCTCAGCCAAGTCCAGTCAGTGCTTGGGCGGGAGACATCCAGGAAAGCTGCCCAGGAAACAGCTGCTGATTAGTAGCTCTGAGTTAGCACTGACCCCAACAGGCAGTGTGCTACTAGAGTTACTGTCTTTCAGGAGAGAGGTAAAACTGGCCCCCAACCACCTGTAGTTAGGAAACACCTGACCAGGGTTCGGGAATATTGGCTCTGATGTCCTGGCTAATTATTTTCTGTCCACCTGTACTCTTGGAGCTCCAAGTGGAGGCTGTATTCTTTGCTTTCCTGTCCTCAATACGTAGCACCCCTGTGAGCTGTTACTGGCTCCCTCCCTGGAGTGGGGCTTTGTTTCATCAATGGGTGAAGTGCTCCCTGTGTGTCTGTAGTTTATGTTCTGCAGTTTGGGCACATTGGCATCTTCGCCTGGAAGGTGCTTGAGAAATGTTTCGGCCCTGAGCAGAGGTGGCGAGTCTTGCCAAGCTATCCAGTACTTTCTTCATGTGTATCAGAGTCTCTGGGCTCCTGAAGTTCAAAACTGTCCCTGGTTTAGGACCCAAGCCAAGTTTGCACAGAGTTGTGCGGAAGTGGAAGGCCTGTGTGTTAACTCAATGCCCCCACCATGCCACCCCTTTTACCACACACCCATTGCAGCCCACTTCTTCCTGAAAGGCAGGGTGACCAGCTCAGCTTCACTTTCCTCTTGTCACCAGTGTGTCCGATGCATGTGGGTGTCCAGAAGTCCCTGCTCCTGCCGCGAAGGTGTCAAACACCAACTCTGTGCTGACGGCATCTCCCCACTGTCAAGCAAGTTCATGCAGCAGGACAGCTGTGCCCTCTGAATCCGGGTCCGGTGCACTCTCACGTCTGGGCTCATTTCCACAAGTGTTCGGACAGCGTCTATTCTGCAGGCCCTTCTCTCCCTGTGGGAAATCTCACGCTGTCAGACCAAACCCGCTGCCACCTTTATTGTTAGGGATGAAGGAAAATGAGCTCTACAGCCTGCTCCCCGTCCCTCGGACATGTCAGTCCTGTCGCAGAGCTGTCCGAGTTTGGCAGCGTTGGCAGTCCCCGCTCCAGAGCATTGCAGCGGGTCATTGTAGGTCAGGGCTGAAATGCAGCGGCAGGGCTGTGTGGGCTGGAGCCATGCATCCTCTGGCTCTCTCCGGTGCTTGTAGTTCTCTGGTTTCAAATGCACGTAAATCACTCCGTGCTAAATAAATAAATAAATAGCGTCACCCACACCCTGGGTCTGGATCAAAGCACTTGCCAAAAGAAGAGCAGTTTCCACTCTCTGATCTGGAGTGGGGATGAGTTGCTGTGTCCCTGCTGGAGCTTGTCAGATAGCTCCATAGTCTACAAGTGGGGCTATGGAGCGACAGGAACCACCCCATCCCCTGCCATGGGGGCCGAAGGTTGGTGGAATCTCAGGCCTTTCTTTGGTTCTCACCACATTAGTACTAGAGCACCTCCCCAAAATTAATGGATTTATTGACTTCCTCCTGGGAGGCAAGGAAATATTATCCAGATGGCGAAACTGAGGCACAGAAAGGGGAAGTGACTTCCACAGATTTCCTGCATGACCTTGGGTAAGAGATGGGAACTGACCTGAGAACTCCCAATTCTCATAACTACAAGATTATCCTTCCTCTCCGAGGCTTGTTTGGCACTTCTGCCTGCTTGGGAAGTGGTAGGACTGAGACTCGAACCCAGCTTTCCTGTGTACCAGTGCAGAACATGAGTGTTAGATCCTGATCACTCCACACTCTAAGTTAAGGCAAGGAAAAGACAACAATCAGAGATCTGGGGCAACTGCCTGCCTCCCTTCTACCCATGCAGAGGCAGCCATTAGGGGAGGCCGAGGTGGAGAAGGACGTGGAAATATAATAGGTGTGCAGAATGTCTTTGCTGTTCTGCTTGGTACTTTGTTAATCACATCAGCAACTATCAGCATAAAATGACTATCTGATTCTTGTTGAGGTCATTGTCCTATGTGCCCTTGGGGGGGTCTATTGATTATTCAATTTTAATAATGCTGTGTGGCTGCAAGCTACCTAACTGGGCAATCCACCAAGCCTGGCATCCAGAGGTTTCTCTAGTGTTGTTAACTCCCTGAATTGTAATAGAGAGGAGAATTATTAACACTTTGTCAGCCAGGGACTGGGCAATCGGTACAATGCTGAACACCTCCACCCCAATGCAGGAGCTCCAGAATCAGCCAGGAAGCTGGCCTGGTTTTTGAATTACTCAGGTGCAGGGAGTTGGCTGGCTGGTAGGCAGGCATGGTGGCTAAAGCACTTGCGTTTCCTTGCAGGGGAAAAGGTTTGTGTTGAGATTGAGGACATCCAAGTTTGGGGGGGTCTTGTCTCTGTACCATCATTGGGTATGAATCCACATCACAATACCCATCCCACTGTTATGCACAGGTTAGCAGCCTCCACTCAGAAGATTGTTCCAATGTGAAGAATGAGCTTCTTACCTCTGTGGGAAATGGTCTTGTCGGACCAGAACTGAGGTCAGCTATAGGCCAGCCTGAGGAAGCTTATATGGGCCTAGGGTGCAAGGGACAATATTGTTTCTTTGCATTCCTCCTCCAATCCATCTGTATCCATCTCTGGTCTCATGCGTAGACTGTAAGCTCTTTGGGGCAGGGCCAGTCTTTCTATTCTGTCTGCACAGTGCCTGGCACAGTGGGCTCCTAGGCGCTGTGGTAATACAAATAATAAGAGACAGAGGATTATCAGCAGTGGGACCACAGCAGTGGAATACTTTCCCAGAGGAGACTAGATGGAGCCTGTCCCTGATCATGTTCAGGGCTAAGTGCAGGAGCTGCCTCTCTTCCAGAGGCAATGGCATCTTCCTAGGACTGACCCTCACTTAGGGACCTGGGACAGGAAAGTAGAGGGCAGGGCGAGAAACAAACATAAGAAACAAATCATGCCAGGAACAAAGGAGGCTATGAGAATATTGCTATTAAGGCAAACTCAGCACTGATTAATTGCGGCGAGGTGATTATATAAACGCCAACCAGACCCCGGTCTTCAGTGGGCAGGATCGAACCGGGGACCTCTGGAGCTTAGTGCATGAGCCTCTCCAGCATGACTTAAAAGCTAACTGGCTGTTAGCTCAGGGTGTACAGCAGACTCATTTTATCTCTCTCTCTCTCTCTCTGATCTCTGTGCCACTAGATGGGACAGAACACCACACCCAGGAGGTGTGTGGGTTACACTTAGATACCACAATATCTACACAACGTGTTACGGCTTCCTAGCTGCATGTGCCCAGGATGGGGCAAAGGGAAGACTGGTTCAGTCAGGCTGCATACGGGCAGACATGTGTCTGGCTCATATAAGAACGACCATACTGGGTCACACCAAAGGTCCAGCTAGCCCAGTATCCTGTCTTCCCACAGTGGCCGGTGCCAGATTCTTCAGAGGGAATGAACAGATCAGGCCAGTTTATCAAGTGATCCATCCCCTGTCATCCAGTCCCAGCTTCTGGCAATCAGATGTTTAAGGACACCCTGAACATGGGGTTGCGTCCCTGACCATCTTGGCCAATAGCCATTGATGAATCTAACTTCCCTGAACTTATCTAGTTCTTTTTTGAACCCAGTTATACTTTTGGCCTCCCCATGTCATCGTTTCAGCCATGGGATGGCCTTACTCATTCTCCTGGTGTTTCTGGGAAGGTGCCGACACAAGTCCTGGGTGCAAAGCTTGGCAAAGTCAAAGTCCTAGCCCAGCCATTGCCAGGCAAGTGATCAGAGAGGGTTGTTCTTGCCTGTAGTGTTTGCTGTGAAATCTAGGGAGCGATTCCAGAAACAGCTGTTGGCGGTGGCTTTTTGTCAATTAAGGTAGCGCTGGTGAAGATGTCAACCCAGGGTGCTTACTCTTCAAACAGAAGGGGCAGCAGCCGTGTAGGCTTGTCTGTGTAGCTGTCTGGGGAGCCCAGCTTCTAGTGGGGACAGGGCAGTGCTCAGACTCAGTCATGCCTTAGCCTCTTGGCTAGCGCTGCCTACAATGGTGTCCTTCAATACCCAAAATGAATGGTGTCTTCTGTGTTAGGAATATCTGTCTCCACAGGCCGCTACTGAGTCTGCGATTGCACCCAGGGCTTAGGGATAAAGGACTCGACCCTGGGGCTGCTTAGCCCTGCATAAACAGTCATTTTAAGGGCAGAGCTAATAGACCTGACTAGAATAGAAGGGGGCAGGGTGGTACAACACTAATTCCAGCTGCAGCCCTCTTGGCAGGACTTGCTTGATCCATCACTGTCAGCAGCCTGTCGTCTGGGCCCATCAGTCCTGTGGCTCCCAGCACTTCCTGGCTCCATCTCTGTTCGTATTTTTCTGTTGCCGTTTGCGTCACTCCTCTGGAATGTTTTGTTAACAACCTCCAGTAGGTACCTGAGAGCCGGCAGTGCAGTCCCTCCATGCGGAGGGGTGCTCAGCCGGGGAGAATCTTCCTACGCACAAACCCCACGACGTAGCTAAGCCGGGAGAGAGAGAAACGGGGATCAGCCCAGCACGCAGAGCCTGGGCAGGGAACCCTGCCTCCCTCCTCCTGTCCCTCCTGCACTGGGTGTGTGGCTCTCCCCACATCGGCATCCTGTGCCGAGGCAGTGAGGCCTCCTCTGTAGCGGTTCCTGGCCACGAGTCACTGACTAGTCTGCCGTGGAAGTGATGGAAGCTCATTGCTTATGGACGCTGACGCTAGATGGGGGAAACCACTAGGAAGCAGACCATATGACACAACCCTGTGCTGAGTCCTGGGGAAGGGACTAGATGTATTTGGTGGTTTGCCCTCTGTCATTCCAAGAGCCAGGATTCAGCAATCTCTGTTCTGTTCTCTACAGGTTTTTATGCCACGCTCATTTCTCCCCTCCCTCCCCCCAAATCAGTCCTAGTCACCTGGCTGGAGACGGGCAGAGCTGAAAGCACCAGCACTCTCTGTATCCGGCCCCGAGACACATCACCGCAGTACAAGGCCCTTCCTTGTATGGTAGCACCGGGGAGTGAATGTGCAGAGGGCTCTGCGAAGCTATCTAGGGTGACACAGTAAGCTTGGAATGATGTCCAGCTCCCAGCCCCTGGACAAGTGAGGTGTAAAATATTTCCTTGCTCCTTTTAGGTGGGAATGCGAAATGCAGAGCTGGCCAGCGGGGAGGAGAGCTATGCATGGCTCTTTCCATCCCCTTTTCCTGGAAAGGCCAGCAGCAGCCTCTTCCCGAGAGAGAGAAGATGCCGGGTTCAGAGAAGCTTTAAACTACTCCAGCTTTCTCCCCCGCCCTTTATTAGCACCCTCAGTGTAGATGTCAAGCTAGATAAAATGTCCCATTAGCCATCTGTGCACTGAGCAGTGAATCAAGAACACTGACACAGCCAGACCTGTCCCTTACCTGGCTCACCCCCAGGCCTCATGCTCCAGCCCTGCTACCTTAGATCCGCTCCCCACTCCCTTCTTGTTTGGCTCAGATCTGTGACCCAAACTAACGGAGGTGATCCTGGCCACAAGCTCAGCAGCACATATCCAAAGGGCGGAAACTTCCTTCAGGGGAGAATGGGGATTTTCTGGGATGTAAATAGGAGTAAGGGGATCTGGCCAGCCAAAGAGAAACTAGCAGTGGGATGGATCAGGCTGTGGGATCATCCTCCAGGTGAAGGGGCGGGCATGGCATCACTCAGGTCATTTCAAACTGGAGAAGGCAAAACCTTTGGAAGTAGACCATCGGGAACAATCCTTGCCTGGTAGCTAGAAGAGCTAATGAGTCTCTTCATCTCTGTCGTCTGAGTCTTACCTCGCTAGAACCTATTTTAATGTTCTTGCTGATTCACATGGGATTTGCTGTTGTTTTCATACTTATATGGATGTGTTTTTTAGGAGGGATGCAGCCCACCTCCAGGATGATGGGGAGATTCCTGGACCCTCCAGCGCAGAGCAGGGTGTAAAGTTTCGGAGTGACACAGACACCCCAGCATGCAGCAGACTTCAGAAGCTCCCATCTTTCATCTCTCTCCAGTCACCTACCTCTCCGAGAGGGGTGACACACACCGCAGACAGAGACAAGACAGGGGAGGATACAGGTACAAGGCTGCTGTTCTGTGTTGCATTCTCACAAGCTGTGGGGCTCCCTGAGGTGCATCAGCCAAAGCCAAGAGAGAGCCATGTCCCAGTTGGCACTTCTCTAGCTGCCCCTGCCCTGGGCGCAGTGTGCCCCCAGGACGAGGGACGGCCCGGCTGGGTGAATTCACAAAGGGGAGAACTGGAGTAGAATTGGGGTGGTGCAGTCACGCATCCCTTGTTGCTTCAACTCTGTCAGTGCCCCTTAACCCTGGCTTCGGCTCCTCCTGCTTGTCCGCTCCTGGGACACACGCAGCTCTGCCAGTGCGCTGCACTCCTGACCTGCAGCAGCCCCCAGGCTGTTTGAAACCCCCCAGGCCTTAGGGAGAAGCGACTGTCAGCGTGCTAGTGTTTTGATGGGACCAAGAGTCCACTGGGCACCATCAAATAAATTTCACTTGAAGCCTGAGCCGGGGTTAGAACCCGTGTCCAGAGATGAAAGGCACCTGTACGCATTCCCCCACCACAGTCCCTCAAACGGCATGCACTGAGCTTACCGCTGCATCTGCAGCATGACTGCTTTCTTAGGCCCCTCCCTCCCAAAATCTAGTCCCGTGTGTTACCTTGAATGACGTCTCCAAACTGCAGTCCCAGCTCTGTGGTCACACCATAATAAGCTCCAGTCAAGCACCCTTCTGTTTTAACTCATCAGCTTCCAGTGTGTGTGAGGGGGAGAGACCAGGGTATATTCTCTCCAGAATTAGGATAGAGATCGGGTAGTTCAGAAAGTTACTTAGCCCTTTGCTGTCCTTTACAAATCTCCCAGCATTTACTACTGGGGCCAATGTCTGCTTTAGTTAAGAGAAACAGCCCCTCGTTCAGTGTGCAAGCAAGCAGTAAAATAGGAGGTGAACAAACGGAGTCTCTTCTGGAGTTCCTGGGCCTGTGTGAAATGACCAGGGTCTCAGTCCAGTTCCATGTGGAACACCGTGCATAGCACTAAGACGAGCACCCCTTCTTGTTCCCCTTGCCTCCCCCCTTCTCGGTCAAGGACTGACTGGATCCTGGGGACTACCCATCAGGAGCTGAGGGGCCCTTTCAGAGGTGAGGGCAGGGCAGTGTGCTATGCTGCTGCCCCAGGCTGTCCCTCACCTTTAGATAAACCCAAGACTCCAGTCTCCAGGGCCGTCAGTCGTGCATCTTTCAGCAGTGTGACATTGACTAAGAAACTTGAGAATAAAAACGGTGGTGGGTGGGGCTTTCAGCAGCAATTGATTCAAATGCCAAAATCAACTTGCTGACTAACACGAGGCAGCCCCGAGGCAGAGAGGAATGATAGTTAAGGGTCACCCAGCTGCTGATATGGGAGCAATGTTGGCTGGCTCCTCAGTGAATCTTGTCCATGTCTCCTCTGCTAGAAGCCCGGCCATTATGGCATCGAGATTCAAGGTTGGGAGTGGGGTTACAGTATTTTCCCCTGCCCTCCTCCCGTTCCCTGGAAAAGGGAGGAACACACACATTTCTCTTGGAATAATTTCTACTTAGTCTGAACCTCTTCGTTGAAAGGTTCTTTATTTAGACGCAGCCACAGCAGGGGCCCTGGAACAATTTTTATAGCGAGGACGCTGAGAGCCATTGACCAAACGGTAAACCCTGGATATCAGGGTTGGCAACCTTTGGCATGCAGCCCATCACGGTAATCTGCTGGTGGGCCGCAAGACGTTCTGTTTACATTGACCTCCGCAGGCACGGCCCCCCGCAGCTCCCAGTGGCTGAGGCTCGCCACTGGGAGCTGGGGGAAGCGGCGCAGGCCATGGGCATGTGTTGGGAGCTGCAGGGGGCCGTGCCTGCGGACAGTCAACATAAACAAAACATCTCGCGGCCCACCAGTGGATTGCCATGATGGGCCGTGTGCCAAAGATTGCTGACCCCTGCAGTATATAATGGAAACCATTTCAAGCAAGGGGGTGCATGACCACCACTAGTTCAGCGCCTGTTTCCACAGCTGGTCTGTCGTGCTGTGTGATCAGGTGTGCGGTAGGTGAAGGGAGGTGGAGAGATGCAAAAGGGAACCAGACTTTCCTCAAAGTGAAAGATGATGGTGATCATCCTAGGTTGAAATTGAGGGATGAGATCTCCATTAAATGCACCATCTGGGTGGGATCACTCCATTCGGAATGCATTCAGCCCGTTCCCCTGGCTGGGATGCGATGTCTTGGAGACAGCAAAGCAGCCAGCTCTCCTGTGACTGGCAAAAGCTTCCCAAGTGAGGCAGGAGATTTTGCCTTTATATGTATATTTTTTTAATTCTCATTTTGTCTCCAGTAAGTCATTTGGGGATTTGGAGCGATTCCTTACTCCTACTTAGTGCCCAGCTCCTCCGGAGAGCTGAACCGAGTATGCTGGTTTTGGTGTGTGACACACACTGCAGTACTTCAGAAGAAGAGGGGTGACTGGGGAGGGCACAGGGGGCCAAAGATTCAAATGTCCATTTAGGACCCTAAAATTAGAACTGTCAAAACTTTGTTTTTAACTGAAAACTTTTTTCGCTGAAAAATGCCGTTCTGTCAAAATCAAAGTGTTTTGCGAAGACAGGCTGATTTCAGTGAAATGTTTGGGGGGTTTCAAGAAAAAAAAATCAAGTAAAAATATTTTTTCATTTTGAACTAAAATCGAAAACTGAATCAAAACACATTTTTGTTTTAATTTTGAAAATTTTCATCAAAAATTAAAAATGTCCACAAGAAAAAATGGAGATAAACTTTCTGTGGTAATAAAATTGAATTCTTTTGACCATCTCTACCCAAAATGGGGAATGGCCTGCCTAATTATGGCACTACCTGTCAGCACCCAGGTTTGAAAACAGCCCCCAGGGATGACACTGTGCTAACTCCAGGGCTACTGACATTGTCTCCAAGAAGGTCCCTCAGTTTTCTAGCACTCTTTGAAGGTCCCTAGCGTGTGCTGTGTGTGTCAGATAATGAGAAGGGAGCAGAGCTGCAAAAGTGTTTCCACTGGGCAGCAAGAGGGAGAAGAGGGGGCCCAGAATGCAGCATAGGACATAAGCCAGGAGGCACCTTTTAACCTACTTATATTGCAAGTTCTTTGAGGTAGGGATTGTTTCTTCGTTGTGTGTGTTTGTACAGCACCTAGCACAATGGGGCTCTGGGTGCTCATGCAATGCCAATACCAATTTAGCCTGCCTGAAATTACTTGGCCACTGTGTCAGGGTGCTGAGGGTCCCCTTTGGCATGCCGTCTGGGTGGGTGGGTGGGATAGACCTAACTCAGATGTCCTTTAATCTAGGAGGAAGCAGGGGTGTAAATTGTGTTCTGCCACATTGGCTGCTTATGTGTCTCATTCCTGCATGTTTTTCTGTAGTATCTGATCTAGGAAATGAAACCAACATTTTCCAAAGCGGGTGCTTAAAGTTAGGTATCCAAGTCTGTGTACAGCGGTATCCTGATGTTCAGAGGCACTGAGCCCCACAGTCTCCCATTAAGTCGGTGGGAGTTGGGTGGTGCTCTAAAGCTTTGAAAATGAGGCCAGTAGGTTATAGCAAACTGGCCACATGCCCCAGTTAGATCCCAGAGCGGGGACAGCCTGAGAAGTCCCAGCAACACGCTGCGAACCCACCCAGTTCACTAAAACACCCACAAGGGAACTGAGTATTGAGCTGCCTCCTGAGGATGCTGGAGAACTCCACCCATTGGCTGCTGATGGAGAAAGCCCTCTGGAGGTCACCCACTCATACCCACCTAAAACTCGGCACAGCCGGAAGGATTTATGGAGCCAGTCATGCCAAATGCAGTGGCTGGACTGGATGGCCCAAGGCTTGGGTCTGTACGAAGAGAAGGGAGACAGGGAAACAAGCCATGCCAGGAGCACAAATCCATTTCTTTAACTTTTCTGCTCTGCTCTGTGTCATGCTTCTGCAGTGCCTTCTGTGTCTCGTGTCTAATGGCAGTGAGATCACCCTGGGTCTGTGTGGGCAGAGGGACTGCAATGAGAGCCAGCTCATGAAAGGTCACGTGAGCCCCCTTCCAGCCTCCCATGCTGGAGAGAAACGTCTCTTCTGCTTAATGGAACTTCGGAGCTATGATCAGCCTGGCAGTAAAGTGTAAAACCCACTTCAAGGCTGGGAAGTTTCAAGGCATCTTGATGTCTGGGGGAAAAGAATTCCTGGGATTAGTAACATATTCCTTAGGTCACTGGTGAGCATGTGTGTTCGGAAGAATGGCTGCTTGGCTGCATGCTATTGAAATGCTAAGCAATGGGCGCGCAGGGCAGCCGTTGCCCTTTCAGCAAGGATCATTGCTGCTATAAAGGCTTCTCTACGCAACATGGAGAGGAGTGCTTGGCTTCCCTTTTGAATCACAGTGATTTCTTCCCCCTCCTTCCTCCTCTTGGCCCCGTTTCAACTCCTTTTGATCTCAATGGCAGGGCGGCTGCTGTCTGCTATGGGAAGTGCTCTTGAACCAGTGAGTTAATCTGGCTTTTTTATCTCTGCCGTGAAGATGGAGCAATTAATCTGCAGAAAGAAAGCTGTTGAAATGCCATGAATTGCACTTGTCAGCCTGAAGTAACTCATCCTCTAGTGGGTCAAGAGAATGGGTGTCAGATGGAGGGTAAAGATGCAGTAGCGGAAAGGGCATCTGGGAGGGGAAAGAAGCATTTTTTTCTAACTCCTGGTTTTGGTCATCGTAGGAGGAGAGCACACAGAGAAAAAGTAGCTGATGCTCTGGCTTGGCTTCTCGAGCGGAAGCACCATCCCATGGAATAAAGAGCTCACGCATGCTCTTGACATGGGTTATCTGGCCCCTTCCTCCTCTTTCCCTGTCTTCCCCCAACATTAGCGAAAGTGTTGGCTGTGACGGGCCGCACCGTGCCTTATGCATCGTTTCCCGCTTGCCTTCTCTGGAGACGAGGGAACAGCTTTCATAGCGCTGTCTGCCCCAGAGCCCCTGGAAATCGGCATCGCCCGCGTCAGGAGATGTGGTTGTACTTGAGAGCCAGCTGGGAGTTGCCAGAGCTGGAGGAGACAGGATGCGAGGGTAGGAGATCCAAGTGCAATAGGATGTAACTGGTAGCCCACTCTCCACATTCCTTTCCCTCTGAGGCAGACACCCGCCCCTCCTCCAGTTTCAGTGGGGCAGTCCCTTGCTGGAAGTGAGGCGCACAGGCTGGTGGGGCGGCTGGAGACTCCTTGGAGAAAGCGTGAGTGTTGGGGCTACAGGGAATTGCAGATATATAGAAACCATTTTGAGGGGGAGTGTGTTCTCGTGCCGGAGATGGAGTGATCGCCATGCCGTTGATCCATAAAGCACAGAGGCCTTGCTTGGCACGTGGGCTGGGGGAGGAGGGGTGGGACAGTCCTCTGGTTGTGATTGTCACCAAGGGACTGGGCGGGAGACTCCCCTCCATATTTGCTGCCCTATCCCTGCACTCCCAGAGCATACATCCTGCAGTGAGAACTGCATTTCAAAGGTGATCTATGCATAGAGGGGCCCTTCAGCCAGTTACAATGGACAAAGTTTGCTGACAGAAGAGATGCAACTTTTATCATTGCTTCTGTTCATTCACAGTGAGTGTATCCTCAGCAACCACTCAAGACCAGAAACTCCCATGTTTAATGGTGGATGATTGTCTTGTCAAGGGGGAGCAGAATTGTGCTCTGTCCACACTTAGGAAACCCACCTCAGCTTGTCCGCGAAGATAAGAGGTTGCCCAGTAGGGTGTGTTGCCATGTACATCTGATTATTAGATAAGTGGTGAACTGCATTTGTCATGCCACTTTGGCCACCTTCTCTTCTCTTTACTCACTAATCCATCTCCCTGAGCCTTGTTCTAACATCCCTACAGCCTTGGGGAACTGCAGGCAGTCATCTGACACCAACAACCCCCCAGTTCAACTGCTCTGGGAGGCAGGAATGGCAGTAGTTACTGATTAAAGGTCCAATATCTCTCAGCCCTGAAGGTCTAATCATGGGAACTTCACACTGCTGAAGAGGGGAGCTATAAACTGGCCATCAACAAGTTTAGGCTCAAAATTAGGCAAAGGTTTCCAACCATCCGAGGAGTGAAGTTCTGGAACTGTCTTCCAAGGGGAGCAGTGGGGGACAAAATAACTGGCTTCAAGATTGAGCTTGATAAATGTCTGGAGGGAATGGTATGATGGGACTGCCTACAATGGCATGTAGCCAATCTGCGACTGCCAGTAGCAAAAATCCCCAACTGCTGGAGCTGGGACACTAGATGGGCAGAGCTCTGAGTTACTACAGAGAATTCTTTCCTAGGTATCTGCCTGGTAGGTTGTGCCCACAAGCTCAGGGTCTAACTGATATTTGGGGTTAGGAAGGAATTTTCCCCTGGGTTAGATTGGCAGAGACCCTGGGGGTTTTTTTTTTGTCGTCTTCTGCTGCATGGGGTACGGGTCACTTGCAGGTTTAAACTAGTGTAAGTGGTGGAGTCTCTGTAACTTGAAATCTTTAAACCAGGATTTGAGGATGTCAATAACTCAGCCCGAGGTTCTGGGCCTATTACAGGAGTGGGTGGATGAGGTTCTGTGGCCTGGGGTGTGCCAGAGGTCAGGCTAGATGATCATGATGGTCCCTTCTGGCCTTACAGCCTATGAGTCTGAGATTCTCAGCTGTCCAGTGGGATACTCAGCTCTTGCTTATAGCCCTCGAAGGTCCCCAGATATAAAGCCAGGACATTTTTGTGTACAGAAAATTATTTCAGGCCATTTTTAAAGGAGCTTTAACCTTGTTGATTTATATCTTCTTGGTGACTTACTGGTAGATGGATCTAAGAAATTTTGTGTGTGTGTATCTATATCTGTATTTTAAAAATGCTTAGATACTTTGAAATGGAGGGAGGATTTTTATAATAGGTGGCCTATGTGACACACATGGGGTGAGGAGAGTCAGAGAGACTTGATTGGTCTGAATTCGGGATGACTGCTCGTTTGTAATGCAACGGTCTCAAACATGGACTAATAAGATCTTTATCACACCACATAATTATAAAAAGAAAAGGAGGACTTGTGGCACCTTAGAAACGAACACATTTATTTGAACATAAGCTCAATGCATCCGATGAAGTGAGCTATAGCTCACGAAAGCTTATGTCAAATAAATGCGTTCGTCTCGAAGGTGCCACAAGTCCTCCTTTTCTTTTTGCAAATACAGACTGACGCGGCTGCTACTCTGAAACACCTAATCATAGGTTCTCTATTAAATGTGTTTGCATCTATCTGTGTGTGCGCATCTATGAAACTTCGTTTGGTGCACGCTCTTTAAAAACCCTTCTGGCTGGAAAGATCGGAATGGAATTCCCCATTTTAAAGATTTTGAAGCTGCCACAGGGAACGTTTCTGAAATCAGCTGAATTTTTCAGACTTGGAGAATTCTTAAGCGCATCCTCTGCATGTGGAAGATCTGTCAGTCTACGCAGCGTACAAGAAAATAAAAGTATGTGTGTCTCTGCAGAAGCGAGTGGAATTGGGAACAAGTCTATCCCCACTCTACGGTCAGCCCAGGAGGACTCTGCTGTGAGTGTGCAGTTAACTTGCCCAGCAGCTGTTGAACACCCAGATGAAAGTAGTGTGTGTGTATTGGGTGTTTTGAGAGAGAGGACTGAAGGCTCATGTGCCTTCAGTCGTGTGGTTTATGACTTGAGCCCCAATCAATTTAATAGGAATGTGCATGCTCCAGGGTGGACAATATTATGCTTGTACTAAAAATCACAACTGTAAGAAAAACGTTGTCGCATTTCTTTTCAGTGCAGGGCCTTAGGCCATCAGATTGCAGGCTCTCTTCTCCTCTGCTCTCTCTCAGTTTTGCAGTTTAGGCTGGTAATGGCCCTTTGCACTTCTATACAGGCCTCCAATCAAGAATTTTGAAGTGCTTTACAAACTTCCATTCATGCACGTGCTCCCCTCCTCTGAGGCAAGTCAGCTTTGCTGTCCCCATCCCGCTAGCTGGGAAGCCTAGGCACAGAGAATTGAAGTGATTTGCCCGTGGTCACACACGGAGCCAGCTACAGAGACCGGAATAGAACCCACAAGGTCTTGGCTCCCAGTCAGCTGTTCTAATCCCTGGTCGCATTGCCTCCTTTGCAAGCCTTCCCAGGGAAAAGGTGGAAGCTCCATCTTGTGAATCACTTATGATGAAGTGGAAGAAGTTCTGGAGTATGCTGGAGAGAATAACCCCACACTGACAGGAGTAGGGAGATGAACTAGATATCTGCAGAAGTCCCTTAGGTGCTCTTGAAAACTCCACCCCATCCCTTTTCATGTCTTTTCCTGTGCACGCTCGGGGAAGGGTTTGGTGTGGTCCATGGCCCAGCATGGACTCAGTAATCTGTCCGTGTTAATAAAGTCTCCGAAGTTAGAGACTGAACAGGCCTCTGGGGATATCTGGTCCATTTCCCCAATCCTCTCAACATGGGATTGTTCTCTCCAATGTACTCCAGACATGGGGAAAGGTGTCTTCTAAAACTTGTCAGCTAACACATTCTAGTACTCTAGTGTAGACATGGAAAGTGGTATTGAACTTGCATGAGCTGGTAGGGGTCGACCCTAGGTGTGGGGGGCCTAGGGTTTAGCCACAGCTTTCATGCTAGTCTAGGCATGTCCAGTGTCATGTAGAACCCGTCGCCCATGCAGCATCTCAGTGCCGTGACTGTCTGAGCCACAAGGCTGGCACAGAACGTGAGCTGACACATACGAAGAGCCTCTGCTTGATGGTGAACATCCCCGTTGGGTCTTACAGCTGCTAGTGACCTTAGCTCATCTAGCTCTGGGATGGACCTGCTCTCGGCTCTCCGGGAGTGGTGTTAATGGGGACCAGTGTGCCTTGCAGGACTGTGATGTGAGGAACTCTGTGGAAGTGGGCCTCCTGCTCCCTTGCCCTGGACGCTGGCTGTAAGGTGTGCCCACTTATGGGGCATCATGTAGTGTTATGTACAGGCAAAGCACTCCTTCCTCCACCGTCTGTGCCGACGCAGTAGCAGATTAATGCAGGGTGCTATTTCCAGGCAGGGCTTCCTCAGCGTGGCCTTTGTGTGAATAACTCTTCCCCGCACAGTCTTGAGGCTGTGTGAAGGGGACGGCCTGGCTTTCACTGGGCAGCCTTCCCCTCCAGTGTGCGCCAGGGAGAAAGCTCCTTTCCAGCAGGAGCAGGGGGCACAGGGAGATCAGCTGCTCCCTGGATTTAGTTGCAACATTCGTGTCCTTCACCTTGTTTTGTTCTTACAAAACTGGGGAAGCATTTATGTGGGGTGGGCGGGGGGGATAAATCTATCCCACCCTCCCCTCCTGGAAGTGTTTCCGGCGTGGGGATGAATTTAGCCACCCTCCCCTCCTGACAGTGTTTCCAGATAATGTGCTTTTCCATATTTCACCTTCCAGTTAAATAGCCTGCGCTGGAGCTAACTGTCCTCCCTGCGCTAATTGTAACCAAGCGCACCAATGCAAACCATTCCAATCGAGTGCTAATTTAATTAGAAAGCACCCATTTTAGTTAATTTGTTCGAGAAGATCACTGAAAACTCCTGGAGAGAACAGATGTTCCCCTTTCCCCCGATGAACATTCAGGGGTTTGTAAATGGCTCCACTCAGCCTTGTTTAGGAGAGAAAAGAGGATTTTATAGCTGCAAACGACCCTTTCTGTAAACATTTTACAGCTCTCTGCACGTTTGAGTGACGATAAACCCCTAGCAACTCGGCGGGCTGCAAATCTGCGACCATACGGCTATCATTTTATTGTCATATTTCACGGTCGTAACGTTAATGGAAGATGCTCGCTACAGTCTTTTTTAATGGCTCCGCTGAGCACGCTCAAACACTTTTGCTTTGGAAAATTCATTGAGGTGCAGTGCTTCTGTTTTTGTTTACAGCTTTCGCTTCTGGAGGAATAACTTTGAAAACACGAATCCCCTCCATGCACACGCCTCCCTGCCATGTTCATATTTCCAAACCCAGTTCATATTTCCTGGCTCCCCCTGCTGCCAGGGTTACACACACGAGCGCTGCCTTCCTGGGTTAAATGTTCCCATTCCTCGCTGGACCAGCCACCTGTTCCCTTCACCTGCTGCCACAAGTGAGGAGTTGCAGTGGTGAAATCACGAGCAGCCAGGCTGTAGCAAGCGCAGTCTCTCCCCAAAAACTTTATAGACCTGCTAGAGATCAATAGCCCTGAATCAAGGAAGGTAGAGGAGGGGAATATGCCTGTCTCTCATATTCATCAAGCCCCATCGTGATGGAGTGTAAAATTTTAAGAGAGCAAAAATCTCTCTCTCAAAGCCACTATCTATTGTTCAGTTGAGTGACTTTTTTATTTCTTCCTTCTCTCTCTCTCTCACTCTTTTTTTCCTCATCTTGCACGAGAAATAATGTGATTATTTAAAAGACCACACACCTCCTAACCCTAAGGCCATGCTGCACGTACAGCTGCAGGCAAGCAAATCGCCATTACTCTGGGTGCTCCGGGCACCCTCTTGTTGGTCATGTAGAAATGCTAATCAGGATTCCCTCTGCCTGCAGGCGTTCCTGAATGCCATACCCACCAGAGACTCTCCTCTCAGGTGGGCTTGCACATCCGGGGCTCTCGCCGTTTGCTCCGCACTGGGTGGGACAGGCTGGCTGAGTGAGGCTGTGGTAGCAGAGGGTCAGCACTGAGACCCGGGCCTTGGTCTCCTGCTTCCTGCCAGGCAAGGCCTGGGCACGATTTGGAGCCAGTGCTTTCACCCTGGGGAAGAATCTCACCTGTGTTCTCCTCTAATGACCCTCCCAGGCCACCATAGGAAATAGCATTTGGGAGTCTCTCTAATGCCACTTGGGAATATCTTTACCTCCCAAGAATATGGCACTTAGCGTGTCTTATCTCCCAAGCACTGCAGAGGCATTAACTCGCCTCCCAACAGCCCCGGGAGGCAGGTACGCATCACCCCAATTTGCTTACCTTGCTTGAAAGTACAGCGCTAAGCACAATGGGTCCTGGTCCTTGACCAGGGTTCTTAAGCACTACAGTAATACAAGGAATAAAAGAATAGAATAGAACCATAGAATATCAGGGTCGGAGGGGACCTCAGGAGGTCAGCTAGTCCAACCCCCTGCTCAAAGCAGGACCAATCCCCGACTAAATCATCCCAGCCAGGGCTTTAACAACAGGCTTTTAACAAGGCTTTAATAACAGGCTTAAGCTGAACTGATACGACTCCCTTGAACCAGGGCAAAAGTGTTCACACTCGAGGAGTGGCCCCAGTGTAACACAGTTTCTAAATCAAGGTAGTTAAATCGTAGTTTTCTAATGTCAGCAGCAAGGTCTTAGAGGAAGCATTGTCCAATGGGTAAAGCACATGACTCAGGGCATGTCTACACTACAGCCCTAAGTCAACCTATGTTAAGTCTACTTATAGCCACCACAGTGATTACTGCAATGGCTGATGTCCATTCTACCGTCCTGGGTTAAAGACTCCACTGTTATACACACAGGGTGCGTGTCCTCACCAGGGGTGCTTCCACCAACGGTAGAGGGGCAGTGTGGGGGGCTGAGAGACAGGGCTCACAGCTCCCCGCTGGGAGCCCGGCTGCCCCCCAGGCTTCTCACTTCCCTGCTCCCGGCTGGGAGTGGGGGGCAGCCGCCCGGGTTTCTCTGCTCCCTGAGCTGGGAGCCTTGAGGTAGCAGACTGGCTGGGAGTGGAGAGCCAGGGGCAGCTGGGCTTTAGCTGTCCAGCTTTCTTGTCAATTTCACGGCTCCAGCATGGAGCCATGAAATTGCTAAGCCAGCTGACAGCCAATGTACCTAATGCAGTGTCTATCATCCTAACTACACCAGCATAAGAAGCCCTACACTTCTCGTGGGAGTGGAGTAGTTATGTCAGCACAGTAGGGCACTTACATCAGCGGGACAAGGCTGTCATTCGTACGCACATAATTAGGTTGACGTAAGCTGCCGTACGTCGACCTGTGTAGTGTAGACCAGGCCCGAGAGTCCAAAGATCTGAGCTCTCTTCACGCTATCACAAGCTTCTCTTGTGACCTTGGATACGTCACAGGGATACCATGGACTTAAAATCTAATTAGTTTTAAAAAATGAGTTCAGAGTGGTTTTGAGTCCTAACTTGGGGCTTTGTTCCACTACCCATCACTGGTATCTGAGCCCCTGTCCTTGAATCACTTTGCCAATTTTTGCATTTTGTGACCCTCTTTTTGTTGTTAAGAAGAGTGGGGTTTTGCCTGTTGCTGCATGAAAGCCACACAGACTGGGGTGGGCGTATGCGGGAGATGAACTGACTATGCTGGGAGAAGAGCAACCCTGACTGTACATAAAGTGCAGTCACATTTACCAAATAAACACACTGCCAGGTCACAGCGATAGCTGCCCTCACCTCTGCCATTGCAGTCATTTCAGGCCTGGTGTGTAACAACAAGAAGTTAAAATGTTCAGCTGGAAGGGTGGCTTTTAACATAAGTGACTCTAGCTGCTCTGTGACTCAGTGTCCCCTTTAAAATGGAAGGAGTACTTCGTTACGTGGCAGGAATATTAAGACTTAATTCTGTGGGTGCAGTGTGCTTAGAGACCCCTGGTTAGAGAAGCGCATGTTGTTGTCTGTCTGTATCTCAGGTAGGTAAGAGCACTATCAGTAGGTGCATTAATTTGCTGCTTACCAGTGACCATGTACCCTTGGACATATCCCCTCCTTGCAGGGGGCTGCTGCTGCCCTTGACTCATGCCTTCCACCCTAGTCTGGGCTTCTGAGTCCACTGGCAGGGCTGGAGTCTTTGCAAAGAAACATATTTCTCTTACCTTGTTCTGAGTACTTGGCCTCTGTTAGGTGTCTCCTGACCCCCAGTTTGCGGTGGGATCTAACTTTGCCGGGAGCCTTCCAGGCACTAGCAGGAGTGTGTTCCCGCTTCAGGAGAAGTCTAGAGTCTCTTGCAGCCAGAGCCGCTGGGCAGGCTGCCAGAGCCCTGTGTTTTTTCACCACGCTAACGCTGTTGCATCCCTTGTGCCATCTGCCTCCTGTAGCAGCCTAGGTGCTGGCAGAGGAGCAAGCTGGTACCCGTGGGCGCCCATGACTGAGATCTGCTGCAGCAGATGCTGCTAAGGGCCATAAAATGGCGAAGGGAGAAAGGGGGGGGGAAACCCACCCAGCATCCCTTAGGGACCAGGTCCCGCTCCCATTAAAGGCAATGGAAGTCTTGCTGTTGACGTGAAGTTGAACAGGATCAGATCCCAAGTATAAAGGGATGGGAAAAAATGTGACATGTCCCTTCGTGGTTCCTGCCGTAAGCCTTCAATCACGCCAGCAGATCTGTCCGCAATGAACTGCGTGTCGGTACCCCACCATTGCACTCGCTCGGGGGCAGCTCCTTCAGCAGCTCAGCACTGCTCTGCAACCAGGTGGGCAAGTTGCTCTGCCATGCCAGCCCCTGGGTGTGCTGCCCCTGTACCCCTGCCAGCCCCTACTCCCGCAGGGACACAGGGCTCTCTCCTTGGGCCGTTCATTCTCCTCAGGCGGGCTGATCAACGTCTGCAGCCCAGCGTCCAGACGGGCACAGCCTGGAGATAAGACGCCAAGATGGGTGGAGGAAAGCTAGAGTAAGGGCCTGTACCCTGTGTGGTCTAAGAGCTCATTGTCTGTACTCACCTCCACCGCCCCAGTACTGTAGCCGTCTCTTCCCATCGGTGCTGGGGATATGGGCGTGGCCAGCTTTGGACCCAGCCGACACCCCTCTTTAGCAGATGTGACACTTCCAGTCACCTCCCCCCGTTGGAAGGAAGGATGGCCAGTCTGGTGCCTCAGCCCTTCGGACAGACCTAGGTTCTACTCCCAGCTTGGCCACTCACTTGCTGTGGTCACTCACTCTCCCTGCCTCTGTTTCCCCACCTGTAAAATTGAGCTAATACTCCCCTACCTTGTGGGGCTGTTGTGAGGCTTTCTGCAAAGCGCAATAAGGTCTCTGCATAGAATGTGCTGTGCAGCTGCAAGACGTCATGAGGATGGTGGTGGTTTCTTATTTCAATAACGCCTGAGACCCTGAGTTACGGACCAGGACCCAATCGTGCAGGTGCTGTACAGGCCCAGAACACAGGTGATCTCTGCCCTCAAGAGCCTGTCTCTAATGAGGAGACACTGGATAAATGCATCCAATCGTGAGGTGCTCAGGTACTGTGATAACGGGGGCCCTATAAGTACCCAGACCATCAGAAATTGAGTTCTCCCCATTAGCATCACAAGTCCCTGGGCCAGACAGTGCCAGGCTGGCCTGCTACACAGGGAATTTCAATGGCAATACAGTAAAATTTGCCAAGTTTGCTCCTGAGTAGAAAGTTTGAGTCAGAGAATAAGACAGCTGGTCAAAGTGGCAGCAGATTGGACCAGTTTGTTTCTTCCCCAGCAAGGGGACACTCCAAGTGCTGAGAGCTCGGTGTGTGCTTCAGACCCAGGCAGCTGCTTCACTTCTTGGAGAAGCCCTGGGCTCTGCCCGCCATGCAGCTGTTCTGTAAGGAGGGGAAGCGAGCATGGCGCTGGGGAGGGGGCCCAGAGAGGGCAGAGGAAAGGGGTCACTGAGGGCAGTGGAGGCCCATGCTGTAACTCGACTCCAGCATCTCTCGGGACCGGTGTGGGTTCCTGGGGATGGTCTTTTCCCCTTTCAGAAAAGGGAGTTAGGTGCATCACTGCTTCATCTGGAGTCTCCAGCGGGGTCACAAAGTTCAAGGCCAGAAAGGACCGTCAGATCATCTGGTCCGACCTCCTGTACATCACCGGCCATCAGCACCACCCAGCGTCCGCGCACTAAACCAACAACCAAGGTATTACAGCTGGCTGATCTCCCGCCCTTTCTGCCTTCGCCAGAGGCCACCTGACTGGCCAGGATGGCTTAGCGGCATCCAGAGGCAGGGACTGAGCTTAGCAAGGAAACCACCCCAATCTTGGGGCCCACCACCCCCACCTGAGAACCTTCTTCAGTATCTTTCTGGTTACAAGCAAATTCCACTGTGGAGGACCCTTGAGCAGTCCCTGATCTCACTGTCCCCCTTAGCGTGTGCACTTCTGGACAGCCGCCTTTGCAAAGGCCTTAGCTGGGCCAGTGGTGGTTAGTTGACCATAGCAGATTTCTCTTGCAATTGAACAAGTTTATCTTGTGAACCGCCCACAAGGTGGTGGTGGTATGCTCGTGGGTGCCCCCCAGCTTTGCTTGCCCCAATTGCACCCAGGGAATGAACCGCCATCGGATGTCTCATCTGGCTTCTATGGGCAAGTCCCAGGGAAACCAGGAAAATATATGTTCCATCAAGCATTCAGAACGAGCTAATTGGAAAGCATCAAAACTCCTTTCATAATTGAATTAACAAACCTCTAATATAATTGCTTTTCTAATGCAAAACCTATCGAGTTGCAGGTAGCGTGCACATGCTCCTTCCTACGGCCAGGCGCTACATGTCAGTCTAATTGGTTTCTGTTCGGCACGCTGGGTTTGTTCAGGTCATTAGTGATTACAGCCTTTAGTCCTGCCATCGGCAGGTGGATGAAGTGGTTTTTGGGGTGCCCACCAGTGTTCCCCAAAGCTTTAGGGTTTAGCTGCTCTGAGTGATTTTCTTGGTTACTTTGGTTCTGGAAGCTAACTCTGAAAAGAGCTGGATAATGGGGGCTCCCCTCTGTTGGAGAGAGATGTATTTGAGAGGAAGGAAGGAAGGCCTGATGGCTAGCACATGGGGCTAGTACTCAGGAGAGTGGGGTTCAGTTCCCAGTTCTGCCACGGACTCCTTGTGTGACCTTGGACAAGTAACTTCCTCGATCTGTGCCTGAGTTCCCCAGCTGTGACATGAGAAGAGCAATACGGCCTTTCTCCCAGCCTTTGTCTTGCCTGTTTAGCTGGTGAGCTCCCCATGTGTCTGTACAGTGCATAGTGCAGATGGGCCCGGATCTCAACTGGGCTATTGTCGTATAGTGCTGAGGCCTGGGTCTCACTGCACCTTTGCAGTTCTGGGAAAGTCTAGAAGGAAACAACTGCGCTCACATTTGATTTCTTTGTTGCAAGGGACACTGAGTCGCTCACCTTAAATGAAACTTCCAGTCATAAACTAAATGCGAAAGGCATTTTGATTCCATATCGGTCTGAACCGGAGCCTTCATTTCTTATCCCACAGCATGACATTTGCAAATATGCTTGCTGATTTATTTTTTTGCAGGGATCTAATTGTCTACAGTTTTCCAATCCTCTTGCCTTATTGATTTGCAGACAAGTTTCAGACCTGCCAAGTCTCGCTTATTTGCTGGGATTGAGACTCACTCCTTCCGGATTAATCTTTCACACGTGTTTAAAAGCCTTTTCCTCTTGTGATGGAGGGCCTGGCGATGAGACCTTTTAAAATCTCACCTGGGAGCTTTGGAAATCACTCTCGCTCAGATTCTTACAGCTTGACAGCCCTGCAATTTCCCCACCTGAGTTATTTAATCTCATAGTAATTAGAGATGAAAAGGATCTCTGAGATCATCAAATCCACTCCCCTTTCAGGGTAAAGTGTCGCCCCCTGGTAGAGGGTATGTCTGATATTAAATTAATAAAAAGAAAAGGAGTACTTGTGGCACCTTAGAAATTGGTTAGTCTCTAAGGTGCCACAAGTACTCCTTTTCTTTTTGCGAATACAGACTAACACGGCTGTTACTCTGAAACCTGTCATTAAATTAATACTATGCTTGATCCTAGACAAGAAGAATTAAAGTGACTTGCTGTGCACTGTGTCAAACAGAACATAAAAATACCCCCAGTATTGCGTTCTCTCTTAGATGTGGTACAAGGAAGAGTCACCTGTAGCTTGTAAGCTTCATATTTCATCACTGATAAATCGGGTGCGACATTGCAGCTTTTGAGAACTGATTTGAACAGATGGATGATCAGTGTACTTTTGTGCTACCATAACCCACAAAACTGTATTTGTAGGCAGGCTCAAAACTCATTTGCTCTGGATTAAAGCCTCTTGCGTGAATCTGAATCAAAATGTTGGAGAAATTAGTTTAGTGCGTGGGGCTGGGGAGGCAAAGGCTCTGGAACTGGGCGGACAGGTCTCAGCTCCATATGCCACAGGAGGTTGAGTGAAATAGGCTATGTCCCTGAGTAATCGATAGCTCCTGGGTGTTTGCTCTGTGGATGCTTTTTGTCAGATAATGGGGAGATAAGACAGGGTGCTCATCTGCCAGCTTTTCTGGTCACTGAGTCGCAAAACAGAGCCATTGTGTTTGTGAAAGAGTTGACAAGTAGAATTGAGAGGCTGTGAAGCATTCAGCCAATTCTGCAGCAGACATGTGCTCTCTCCACTCCCTCCCCACTCAGGAAATGTTTTTAGGATACAATCATTCTGCTGGGGATTACCCTCTGTGCTTGGTGTGACTGCCACAGTGAAGAAAGCTGTGTACGTGACAATGAATCCTGACCCAGCGGAGTGGTCCCATCTCGAGTTGGAGTGCCCAGAGTTCAGGGCTCCAGTTTAATTTGTGGTGGGTGTTTTTAAAAAAACTGCAACTTAAACAAATTGCTTCTCTCATGTGTTAGATGTTAGTCTGTTTATAGAGCCCTAGAGTTTAAGGCCAGAAGGATCCACCAGATCATCCAGTCTGATCTCTTGTATCTCACAGGCCACCGACAGCACCTGGCACCCGCACACTAAACCCAGCAACCAATATCAGACCAAAGTATCACAGCCCCTGGGAGACTGGACTGCTCTGTCCTACAGGCAGAGAACAGGAGGGACCGAGGTGCACCAGTGCTCAAGGCCCCAACAATGGCAGGGCAATGATTACGTGAGATATACCCTGATAATCCTGGCGAGTGACACTGCACACTGCAGAGGATGGCAAACCCCCCCACTGGGTCCCTGCCAAAATTCCTCCCCGACCCCAGGTATGGTGATTAGCTAGAATTCTGAGCATATGAGCAAAAATCAGCCAGCCAAGCACCTGAGAAAGAGCATGCTCAGTGCCACCTTAGAGCACTGACCAAACCCCTCTCCATGTCCTGTCTTCAGCTGTGGCCATCCCTGATGCTTCAGAGGGAGGAGATTATATAAAACCCAACAGAATACAAAGGGGTGGGGGAATCCCTTCCTGGCCCCCGTAGTTGGCCAGCTGAAACCCTGAAGCATGAGCTTTTGGGAACAGAAGACAAAAACTGGAAGTGAACCCCAAAGCTGCCAAGCCCTGCCCCTGACCATCACAAGCAATCCCATCATACAGTCACATTCATAAATTTGTCCAGCTTTCTCTTAAAACTAAGTAAGTTGTTTGCTCCTACTGGGAGGCTGCTCCAGAGCCTCCCTCTTCTGATGGTTAGAAACCACCGTCTAATTTCAAGCCTGAGTTTGTTCATGGCCAGTTTATCCCTATTTGTTCTTGTGCTGACTTTGTCCTTTAGCTTAAATAGCTCTTCACCTTCCATGGTATTTACTCCCCTGCTTGGGTATCAAATGCAAAAATCTAAAGTTAATGGCACATTAAGGTTGAGAAATCAAGTGCACAAGTCAGACATGTCTTTTGTGCTAACTTGGTTTCATTGCAAGACCTGTGTATTTTTGTGGCAGATGTTTAATATCACAAAGTAATACATTGTTTATATTTAACAATTAAACCATCAAAAGGAAATTCTTCCCAGGTGCAGTGTGGCTAAATTGGGGTTGCCTTAGGAAAATCAAACTTATCATTTCTGACTTCTCAGTGTTGCATTAACAGTGGGTTTTATTGTCATTTAATCTACCTAGTTTTGACAAAACAACGAAAGGAGGATTAAAGATCAGTGGAAAAGTGGATGACAAATTACGTGCAGATGTCCTGCACATGCCCAGCTCTGAACCACAGTAGCATAAAAGCTAGTAGAAAATATTGTAACAAACAAACCAATTTTAAACCTCCCTAACTTTTAAAATACTGAACAAGTTTTCTTCACATTTGAGCTTTTTTCCTTCCCAAATGAGGACTCTGAAACAAGCCAGCTTTGACGTTTCTGGCATGAGCTATTTGAATGACAGAGGAGCAGAAGTTTTAATCCTAACATGGTATTTTACTTTATGGTGTTTAACAAGTGTGTAATTCAGAAATGGCTGAACTGATTTAGCTCAAATCTTCCAAAACAAAGTGCGCCTTTGGGCTGACCCCATGGATGGAAGCTTTTGACCCAAAAGCAATTTGTATGAGAGAGTTTTAAAAGCAACTGAAAATGGTGGGTGAGATCAGAACGCAGAATTCTGTCAACGACACCATTCGCTCCCCGTAAACTCAGTGACTGCCACCTGTGTATTTATCTCCGTGTACGAGGTATTGAGACTGTTCCTGTTCGTGTGCGATGATTTATAATCCTCTGCCTGCCTTAACTATATACAACAGTGTGTGAAATTGCTCCTGACGCCTTCTAGCACTCTTTGATGCAACTCTCATGTCTCATCATTCAGTGTAAAATCCTTTACTTTTCTACATTGGGGTTATGGGTATGGGGGCATTGCCAGAAGCTGGGAATGGGCGACAGGGGATGGATCACTTGATGATTCCCTGTTCTGTTCATTCCCTCTGGGGCACCTGGCACTGGCCACTGTCGGAAGACAGGATACTGGGCTAGATGGACCTTTGGTCTGACCCAGTACGGCCGTTCTTATGCTTTTATGGAAAAGATTTTGCAGAAAACTCTTAATTTTCACCCTTCCACTTTTCTTTGCTCTTTTTATTTAAAAGGGCCTCAAGCCCTCTCTGATCGAAACTTTTCCTCAGCTGATTTGGCTGTGCATTTCCCTTGAGAAAGTAAAGGCTAGTGCCTTGCCAAAATTCACCTTGCAGCTCCCTGCAAGTTACCCACAGGGTGGTTTGAAAAAGATGTTTCTATAATGGGAAAAGTGTGGGGGGAGGGGGTTACTTTCCTCACATTCAAAAACGGTTAAACCATTTTCATTAAAACTTCACGCGCACACATGAAATGCCCCTTTTAAGGCAGAGCCCAATCCTGGAAAGTTTCAAGAAGTGCTGAGTGACTGCGAATAGAGGATCAAGTTGGAAACTCGTATGTCACCTTCTGCTACCTTACAGAGTTCAATGCTGCTCTCACTACAATGTGAGATAATAATAATACAATAATAATGTGAGCCTTGTTTGGCTTACTCTGAGCTCTGACTGTTAATTAAAGTCATCTCATTAGCCAACTTCTCCTTCAGAGAGGGGGAGTTGTTAAGAAGATTGCAAAGATCTTCTGTCTGGCTCACGATTGGCCACTAAGGGAATGATGCATCAATGAAGAAGCCATGTTTCTATCTGGAACGTTGCAGTGACTGCAAGAGATTAGCAGGAGCAATTATTTTTCAGTGCATCTCTCTCTCTGTTTTATGCTGCTTCCCATCACCTTAGCCTCTGGGCACCTTCCACGTAAAATCATTAGCCATAGTGAAGTCCTTAGTGGATTTCATGGAGGCTTTGGCGCTTCTCTTTGTTGGGTGGCCTATGGCAGCACTTTGGTCTGTCAGGTGTCCCTGCTCATCAGGGGTCTTTAAATCTAGCATTGAGGACATCAGTAGCTCAGCCAGAGGGTTGGGGTCTACTGCAGAAGTGGGCGGGTGAGGGTCTGTGGCGTGCAATGTGCAGGAGGTCGGACGATGATCAGGATGGTCCCTTCTGGCCTTAAAGACTGAGAGTCTGAGTCTTTCACAGAGCAGTTGGGGAGAAACATGGGTTTGAAAACACAGGACGATGGATTTACAGAAATTGGCCAAGGGATTCAGTAGCAGGTGTGGAATCCAAAGCTGCTGCCCACTTAGGTTTCTTTTTATTTGTAAATTGACTAGCTTTCGCGTTGGCAGTGTCCCTGTAAATCTGCCCTCTCCCCATCTCACAATATCTGTTTGAAGTGAATTTTGTTTAACTTTCCCTTTGGCTGCAGACGAAGACGCCCTTGTGAGCGTCTAAAGGATGTGTCTGAGGAAAGTACTTTTTTATTGAAATATATAATGGTGCCACCTGAAGTGTGATTTACTACAGGGTCCACTTCTCGGACTTGATGATCTATTTCTATTAGATTTCTTTCTTTTGCTCACTTTCCCTTTAAGAGTGGCAAGTTTCTCTGTCTGCCTGACACCTTCTTAGGCTTAGGCAAAATAAATGTTGATTTTCATCGAAAGTAAGAGCATTGGAAGTACTAATTCTCCAGCGAGGCTGACAAGCTCAGCAAAAGCTGCTCAGGTTTCCACAAAGGGCTGACGATCCAGCCTCGCTCTTCTCTTTGGAAGCAGTTCAATCATCATAATGAAAAAGGGGCTTCTTATCCTAGCTTTCGCTAACTAGAAATTATATACCTGGTTCCCGGAAGATAGATTGCATTGCTCCCGAAATACAGAGGGTGGTATAGAGTGAAGGCACGCACAATGCGGCACAAGATTGATCACACAATTTGCAGAATCTACCATGCACAAAAAAAGAGAATATATTTTTGTTTGCAGTTGTCGGGTCTCTCTGTCACTGGGCAAAGGGGGCAAGATGTGGAAGAGGACAGAGGTAAAATTCAGCCCCTTTGTTGAGTTTTGACCAATGTGTTGTAGGATCACACAGAAATTAATTCCAACCCTGTCAACTGGTTGTTAAAAGAATGACTGTGGAGCCTGTTGTTCCAGTCAGTGCAGGCTTTCCATCCTCTGGATGTTCCCTTATTTGGCTGAATTCCCCATGAGCATTAGATTACATTGTATTTAAAAGCAATTGTTCATTTAGATGGGTTAGGGTTTTAAAAACTTTTTATTGCTTTGGAGATCATTAATATACTTCGGATTTCTCAAAGTGGAAGCAAAACTTTTTCAATGGCCCCATGTGTCTCCTGGAGAGGAATCGGGAGACCCAGGTTCAAGTCCCTGCTTTGCCACAGACTGTCTGTGTGACCGTGGGCAAGACATAGGCCCAGAACCTCAAAGGTATTTGGGCACCGAGCTTCCAATCAGCTTCCCATGTGTACAATGTGGATAACAGCACTGCCCCGCCTCCCAGGGGTGTGGGGAGGAGAAATACATGAAAGATTATGAATTGCTTTGAAATCTACTGGTGAAAAGCTCCATAGAAGAGCAAGGGATTAGTGTGTAATTTACCCCCTGACAGATTTGAAGCCTGTTTGACACTGATTCACATACAGGCTTGAGGGGAGGCCAGGACTAGTACTTATAAGAAAAAGCCCTCTCCCCTGTGGTCCTGGGGAGGTCTGAAATGTATTTGTGCAAGAACCTAAGCAATGAATGTGACAAAGGGGCGCAAATACCCCAGAAGCTCTAAAGAGAGCACCTGTGTCCTACGGGGATCCTGCCTGTAGGTTTCAGTGGGGCTCCACGGAGGTGTTACAGGTCTACCGGCATGGATTAGATTGCAGGATCGGGGGGTAGGAAGGATGGCCAGTGTTTAGGGCAATAGCTGGGGACTCGAAGACTGGGGAATCAGTTTCCTGCTCTGCCACAGATTTGCTGGGTGACCTTGGGCAAGTCCCAGAACCTCTCTGTGCCTCAGTTCACCATCTGTACAATGGGGATAATAGTGGGGTGCTGTGAGGGTCAAATCCATTAATGACTGCGAGGTGCTCAGATGCTGTGGTGACGTGAGCCATGGAAGTATACCCCTCAGGGCCTGACAGTGCGTTTGAAAAGTGGTAGATTGACCATTCCGATGCTAACTCAACTCCCGAGGATGGAGTTGATGCAGCTAGTTTAGGCGAATGGGGATGTGTTGGAAATGACTGGTCTTGCCATTCACTCAGCAGTCGTAGGCCTACGGTGCCTAGTCCAACTCACATTAAAGTCAGTGGGAGCCTTTTCTTCTTCAAAGCGCTGTGCCACGATTGAACCCTCACAGAGTCCCTTTGAGGGAAGTAAATATTATCTCCCCTCCTGCTTCTTGTAGCTAGGTAAACTGAGGTAGGGAAATAAAGGGGTTTTTCTCAAGGCAATGGCTAGAGTCAGTGTCAGAACTTAGAAATTGGTTTCAACATAAAAACAGCTTCTCACTTGTTTTGAATTTTGTGTATTTTGAAGCACTAGTTGAGGCACTTGTGGATGCTAAGTTAATTATATACTAAAATTCATACAGGGAAAGCACCAAGTAATCTTTAAAACCAAGTATATACAATATAGAACCGACCATAAACCCAGCCAAACTATTTAAAAATCTGCACAACCATCGGGAAGCTAAATGTAGTCAACAAAAGTTTTGTGAAGATGTTTTCAAAAAATCTCTAAATTTCTCCGTCCGTTATATTTATCATTTAAATAGCTCTTTGCAAGTTCAAAGTACTGAACTGGTATTAGCTAACAACGTCTCACAGCTCTGCTCTGAGGTAACTGAGTTGTTTAATATTATCCCCGTTTTCCTTTGAAACTGATCAAACGAAAAACTTGTATACACAGCGCATTGTTAACTCGTAGGACTCACTGCCACAAGGTGTTAAAGTCCTGTTCTATTCAAGTGGGTGCTGGGGAAACTATAACAGAAGAAGAAATGTTTGGTTTCAGAGTAGCAGCCGTGTTAGTCTGTATTCGCAAAAAGAAAAGGAGTACTTGTGGCACCTTAGAGACTAACAACTTTATTTGAGCATAAGCTTTCGTGAGCTACAGCTCACTTCATCGGAGAAGAAATGGAAGTGAAGGCTGGAAAAGAGCCCTAAACAGGTGGGAAAAGGGATGGAGAAGAGAAGAAAGGAAGGAAGACTGAGTTAGACAAATAAAAACCAACAAAGAGGGTATTAGGAGATCCATGGAAGGCTTCCAGCCATGTTGGTGGGATGATGTGTAGTACTGGATGCCCTGGTCTCATGTCTTCCCCCTTTAGGGCCTAGGTTGCTCATTCCAGAAAACATTTACTCTCCCTTGTGTGCACTATGTAAAAAATGTCATGACTGGCTCAGAAGTACAGTGAACGAAACTTGCCACTGCTGCCAGGCCACTGTATGAGATGGAGGAGTCTACATGCAGGGGATTGGTAATTAAGCCTTTAACCTCGAGGTTGCAGGTTCAAATCTAGCTGTGGTCAGTTCTGACCAAAAGCAGTTGCCAGGACTGAGCGCCATTTCTGGCAGATCAGCATCCATGTGACGGAAACCACCATTATGATGCACACTTGGAGACACCTTGTTGGTCCTTCGTTCAAAGGTTGAATGGGTCGTGGAGAGAGCTCCCCTTTGCCTCCTAGAGTGGGTTCAGACAGCTCCCTACTGGGTTAGCATTGGGCAGAGCACACATTATCTGTGTTGTACTACTTCACCCTCCAGAGCCACTAGTCTGATACCTTTGCTGCCACCAAAGGCTGTTGGGATAATCAGGTGCTTTATAACTGCCAAGGAGTTCTGTGACCCATTGGGAAGGGAGGAGCCACTGGACTGGAGGGCAAGTGGACTCAGAGACTGGATTAAAGCTTTCGCCCCTTTCACTTTTGGAATTTCAGTAGCAGTAAACATCACTTCTCTCACCATGTGTCTCTTCAGTCCCCCTGCTGCCTGGGGAGACCAAGTAGAAATAATTTCACTCATCGTAGTGGTTTCTCTGATCTGACTACTACTAATTGCAGCGGTGTAATCATGATTTAGCAATCATCTGAAGTGTTAAGTCTGGATGCCACCTGCTCTTTGTTGGGATCACCTTGTACCTGCCCATGCTGGGCTAGTGGGAGCTGTTTACATTCTCAACTGTGTACTAAATACAAAAAAAAAGTTTATCCCATGTCAAAGCTTCCCTGAATCTTGGATCATTCCTGCTGTGCTTTGGAAAGTGTGAAAAGTATGTTAAAGGAGATGACAGAGAGCCTTTATTGGGGAAGATAGGATCGCAGATCAGTAAAAATCTTAATACAATTTTTGTCCCTCCAAGATGACAGATGTTTTTTCCCAGTTGTTTTTTGGTTTTAAATTCCCTCTCCTCTGTTTGAGATTCATAATTAAGATCAAGCCGCACATAGATAAGAATTTTAGCGATTAACATCCCATCAGAGCCTCTTGGGGGGAAGTGACAGGTGATTTTACAACATGCCTCTAAGAATTTCATAGCTCCTCATAAAAAATAAATAAATACCCCCTCCCCGAATTTATGGCGGTGGGTCTGATGCTGGGTGCTGTCCTTCAGCAGAGGAAGGAAACATACAGCATGATTAAATACACCTCCCCTGCAGATGGCTAAGAAAACACAGCTGATAGGAATGGTAAATACATTCTCTTAAGGTAAGTATCCTCTATGGACTGACTCTCTTGAATCATGTGGTCTTCACTCAGTTTATTTTATTCTACACCATCTTCCGGCATAAACTAACCTGTCAATATTATCGTTCAGAAATATTGCCAGGCTAGTTTTGCAACAATAAATCTTAGTTTGGTTTGTTTGTTTGTTTAATTTCAAGCCTTGGATGGGGGGGGGGGGTTGCCTCTGCTCTTCCCCTCAATTCCCCTGTCCCCAGCTCCCTCTCCACCACTAATTAGTCTATCTGAAGTGGATTGAGTCAGATGGCTTGACTGCAGCTCTCGTTGGAGGCTCCCGATTTTAGTCCTTTGTGGTGCAGATTCACTGAGATCTTGCAGACTCTGCTTTTGCCATCAGATGTTGCTTGCCTCCACCTTTCTTCCGCCCAGAAAGTGCAGTGCTTGTGAGTTTCACAGATGGGTTTCCATTCAATCAATGCTGTATGTTAATTGTTCTGTCTTACTCAAGCATTGGAAATGCGGACTTTGTAACCTACATGCCATTCTCCTCTTCACTCCCTCGCTCCCTGACCATCCTTTTGTCTCCGTACCCTGACCGGTCCAGTCTTATTTGGGTTATCTAAAGTACTGGTAAGGAGGTTTCTGGTGGCTTATCTTCCAACCAGGAGAGAGCAGACTTTGTGATGTGGATGTTCATAGCTCAGGAAAGTGTAGACAAGAAGTTTGATCTGGTAAATCAAATGCTTGGAAGCAAATCTCCTGGGTTCTGTTCCCAGCACTGTCGTTGACTCAGCATGTGACCTTGGGCAAATCACTTCCCCTCCCTGTACCTGTGAAGCGGGGATAATAGTCTATCTCCCAGAGAGAACCAGTGTTTGTAAGTCACACTGAGATCCTTGGATGGAAGATGCTACATAAGCACCAAAGTATTATCATTTTAGTCAAGTGCTTTTAGGGCCTTTCTGCAGTAGGGATAGACTGGAAAAGGTGCCCCATACAAGCATGTAAATGCCCCGGTATATGATACTGCCCTTGGGGAGGGGGGTGGACCATGGGATTGGTTGTTTCTCTGCCACTGTGCCTTTAAAGCTGTCTTAGTCCACTAAGGTGACTAATTGCCGAGTCCCCAGTGACTGCTGTGCGTCCCTCTGATGTATGGGTGTTATATTAAGGGTGGAAAGGTGCTAAATGAGCCCTCTTTGTTTTACATAAATTAGCTCAAAAGTCATGAATCAATGCCACTGACACCCTGAGGATGTTTGGTTGCCAAGTTTAACAGGAAAGACAAATAAGACTTCCCCACTCCTGCCCACATGAGTCACTGGGGGGCCAAGTGGGCTGAGGCACCTGACGTGACCCGTAATCATGTTCCCCCCTCATCACATGAAACCTCAGCAGAGTCCGAGGGAGGAATCCCCTGAATGCAAGGCGGCATTTTAGTGGACGGTCCTCCAGGGGCTGTGACCACCGGTGCTTAGGTTAAGGTCTGTTGTGTTAATGGTATGGGGTCTCCCGCCCTTCTGCCCTTGGGGCTTGGAAACCTGAACCCCTGTAGCATCGGCACGCCAAGAAATTTAAACCCGCTACCCCTCCAGAGGGTGAGCTCCAGGGCCGGGAGCCATCTGCTCCCCTTGCCTATGGGATTCTTAGCTCACCACTCTCCTGCAGTCTTCACCGGTGCAGCATGCGGGCCCACACAAACCCAAGCATCCCTTTCCAATTGTGCATTTGTCTAACGAAGCAGCAAATTCCTGATCGCCCCAGAGACTCCCTTGACCACGTCCATCCCCAACTGTGTTCCTGTGGGAGGGCCATTTGTTTCTACACATTCAAAACTCTTATTCTCTCATCCCCCCTCAGCTCGCCGGCGTGCAAGCTGTAATGCTTTTCTAATCCGCATCCTGAGCGCTCTCTTGTGGCCTCTGGGTCCAGGCCTCCTGCCAGATGCGGACGCTGTCCGCAGGAATGGCCAGCTGTACAGCCCAGCACCCATCGTGCTTGGGAACAGGGTAACTGTATCCTACTGGCTTCCAGCAGAGCGGCCTGTGAGAGGAGCCTCATTCCTCGGGATTCCTAGAACTGCGGAATTCCAGCCAGCAGGCTGGAGCCGGTGTGTGCAGAGCTCAAGCCTTGCAACTTTGTGTCCCATCTGACGAGCTCTTGGGGGCAGGGAAGGGAGTGGGGAGGGAGTAAAATGAGCTCAGGAGGGCCCGGGAGTCCTTCACTGTGGAAACGCTGCTCCCACAGTTTACGCTTAGCGCTAAAGCAGGGACTCCGGGAGCATGGCCTGCAACCTAAATGCAGCCTGCACCTGCCCTTCTCTTTAATACTCAGGGTTCAGCTCAGGATGGAGAGTTGCGCGGCGTAACTGGTTTCTGTGAGCTGCACCCACACACTGAAGGCAGGACAGCTGCAGCCTGCTCCGTTATGTGCATGTTAGGATAGCACTTGCTTGGGCATTGGCTTTGATCTAATACTCCCTGTCTCTGGGGATGGCCCATATCTGCTTTGGTCTACAATGGTCCTACTTCTCTGGTTCCAAGGGGACTTACTTCACCAGGGCAGGGTGAAGAGGGGACTTTCCAGCAGGAGCCACCGATGGTATTGGCCCTCCTCCTCCCTGGGGGGCGGGTCTGTTACCCAGTACATTTTGGAGCTGTCTAAGCATTTCCTGGGCTGATGGCTGAGAGGTTCTGTGTCCCCATGGGAAAGTGCCCCATGGGCTGTGGCGCGAGGGCCACAAGGCAATCTTGTTTCCACTGTTAATGCACGGTACTGAGAGGTACTTAAGGAGATTTCAGCTGATCAGGAGGGGTGGCCAAATGCTTTTAGGTGGTAATTCACTCCAGGCATCAGAACACTTGGCTCTTTGGTCACTTCCCAAGTGGTCCAGGAAGTGTTGAGTGGCAGAGCCAAACTATTCCAGTGCACCGATGCAGGGTAATAGACGCCGCTGCAAAATGCAGAGGGCTCTGACGAGCCCCTGACATCCGGAAGCTGGAAAATTTGGCCCAGCCTTTTGCACAGATCATCATTCTCCATTCCTGTCCCTGATCTTTCCCTCTCTTCCAGCTCAGCAGCTGGTGGTCTCTTGCATCTGGCTGACTCGCAAGGGGTGCTGGCACCAGACCAAGAAGAGGCCACGGAGCAGGGAAATGGCCTTTTGGAGGGGTGCCTGCGAATTGAGGCCTATATCCTGGCCAGCAGTGACTCTGATTGAAGGGTCATAGTGGACAAAGAACGGAACACGAGCTCCCAACACAATGCCGTGGCAAAGAGCTAATGCTACCCTGGGACCAGGGAGTGGAGTTTGTATACAGCGTTGGTGAGACCAGTGCTGGAGACTGCATCCAGTTTTGGTGTACACATTTTTAAAAGAGTGATGAAAAATTGGAACGGGTGCAGAGAAGAGCCACAAAAAGGACTTGAGGGTTGGAAAAATGCTTTACAGTGAGAGACTTCTAGTTCAGTCCGTTTAGCTGATCAAAAAGAAGATCAAGAGGTGATCTGATTACACGGGGAGAAAATACCAGGTACTAAAGGGCTCTTTAATATTTCAGAGAAAGAACCAGTGGCTGGAAGCTGAAGCCAGACAGATTAAGTTAGAAATAAAACACAATTTTGAACAGCAAAGGTGATTAACCATTGGAACGAACCACCAAGGGAAGCAGTGGATTTTCTATCTCTGGGCTCTGTCCTTAGTCCCCTTCTCCCGCTACACCTTGTCTCTGGGTAATTTCATCTGCAAACACAAATTCAACTACTGTCTCTATGCTGATGACTCGGATCTACTTCTCTGCTCCAGGCCTGCCACCTTCTGTACAAACTAGTCTCAGCCTCTCTTTGTCCATCTTGTAGATGTCTAGACATGAGCTGAAGCTCAGTGTGGCTAAAGCAGAGCTCCTAATCTGCCTCTCTGCCTCCCCACCCCTGCCCAAACCCAAGCCTCTCTGCTACCTACTTTCTTGACCACTGTGATCAACAGCACCATCCTGCCTGTCACTCGGGCCCGGAACTTGGGCGTCATCTTCGATTCTGACCCCTATGTAGGTCCAAACATCCACTCTCTGTCTAAGCCTTGCAGATTTGTTCTGCATAACATCTGTAAGGTCCAGCCTTTCCTATCCACCCACACAGAGAAAGCTCTTGTCCAAGCTCTCATTGTCTTGAGTCTCAGTTACTGCAACATCCTGTTCTCTGGCCTTGACGAAGACAACCTTGCCCCACTCCTATCGATTGAGAATATCCATTCTCCTAGCCCGTCGCTCGGACCATCCTTGAGCCCTTCTCTTTGCCTCCCTCCACCGGTGACTCCTCCTTCTCTAGCCCTTCAAACAAGCGGCTTGTCTTCACTTTCACTTCTTGGCCTGTGTCCACTCTACCTACCCTCTCAGTCAGTAGCGCAACGCCAGCATCTATTGCCCAATTGCTAAATTTTCAAACAAGCCCTCTAGAGCTTTCTCCCACGTTGTCCCTGACTCCTGGGAGGAACTTCCCGTAAACTTCTGCAAAGCCCCTTCACTGTTCACATCCCTCCTTAAAACTCTCCTTTGCTGTGATGCCACCAAGAATCATGACAACAGTTAAGCTGCTGGCGTCCTGAGCCCACTGTCTCGCACCCTGTCCAATATTGGGTCATGGTTTCATTGTACTCCTCTGTCTGTCTCCATCTGTTGTCTCTTGTCTTATACTTAGATTGTCAGCTCTGTGGAGCAGGGGCTGTCTGTTTCTTCTGTGTTTGTCCAGAGCCTGGCACAATGGGTCAGGACCGTGACTCCTAGGTGCTACGACAGTACAAATGACAATGACCTTTCTGCCTTTTCTGACCTTTCTGACCTTTCTGCGGAAAAGGACCTAGGGGTGACAGTGGACGAGAAGCTGGATATGAGTCAGCAGTGTGCCCTTGTTGCCAAGAAGGCCAATGGCATTTTGGGATGTATAAGTAGGGGCATAGCGAGCAGATCGAGGGACGTGATCGTTCCCCTCTATTCGACATTGGTGAGGCCTCATCTGGAGTACTGTGTCCAGTTTTGGGCCCCACACTTCAAGAAAGATGTGGATAAATTGGAGAGAGTCCAGCGAAGGGCAACAAAAATGATTAGGGGTCTGGAACACATGAGTTATGAGGAGAGGCTGAGGGAGCTGGGATTGTTTAGCCTGCAGAAGAGAAGAATGAGGGGGGATTTGATAGCTGCTTTCAACTACCTGAAAGGGGGTTCCAAAGAGGATGGCTCTAGACTGTTCTCAATGGTAGCAGATGACAGAACGAGGAGTAATGGTCTCAAGTTGCAGTGGGGGAGGTTTAGATTGGATATTAGGAAAAACTTTTTCACTAAGAGGGTGGTGAAACACTGGAATGCGTTACCTAGGGAGGTGGTAGAATCTCCTTCCTTAGAGGTTTTTAAGGTCAGGCTTGACAAAGCCCTGGCTGGGATGATTTAACTGGGATTTGGTCCTGCTTCGAGCAGGGGGTTGGACTAGATGACCTTCTGGGGTCCCTTCCAACCCTTATATTCTATGATTCTATGAATAATAATCTCCCGGTGTCTTTAAGGCAGGACTGGTTGCAGTTCTGGAAGAGATGCTTTAGCCAAATACAAGTAAATGGACTTAGTACAAGGGTGAAGTTCTGGGCCTGTGTTATCCAGGAGGTCAGATTAGCTGATCTAATGGTCTGTACTGGCCTTAAAATCTATGAATACCCATCAGAGCAGAGGAAGATCAAAGGGTTCAGCAGCTGTGATGCCTCGGGACCAAACTCATCTCTCACAGCCCAGGGCAATGGTTGATTCTATTCTTCTAACCCAGTGTTTCTCAACCTAATACCAGGGACTGGCTGGCTGCCTTCCTAAACTGCATCAGGGAGATCTTCGGGGCCGGGGCTGTTCCACGGACCAGTCATTGAGACACACTGTTCTGGATGGAGCAGGACACGTGGACTCATATGGATCAGTTGGAAGGAATCAATTTAGATTGGGGGTTTCTCAAGCTTCATTGCACCGCAACCCCCTTCTGACAACAAAACTTACTACACGACCCCAAGAGGGGAACTGAAGCCTGAGCCTGCCCGAGCCCTGCCAAAGCCAGAGCCCCACTACCCCGGGTGGGAGGGACCAAAGACCAAGGGCTTCAGCCCCAGGAAGGGGCCTGTAACCTGAGCCCCACCACCCAGGGCTGAAGCCCTCAGGCTTCGGCCCTGGGCGGTGGGGCTTGGGCTTCGGCCCCAGAAGATCTAATCCCAGCCCTGGTGACCCCATTAGAACGGAGCCCTGACCCACAGTTTGAGAGCCACTGATCTAGATACGTAATAGTGTTGCCCGATTTGCACAAACAATATCCCCAACTCCTGTATTGCATCCAAAGCGTCAGCCCGATGTTCTAGGGGCGCCGGATTTCTATCGCTGAGTTGTCATTGCTGTACAGTAAAATAGATCAGATGCCCCGAACTCCCGGAAACACCACCTCATCCCAGCTCTTTCTGCAGGTGAGCTCTTGTGTGCTGAGCTGTTCTCCCCTTTGCTGCACAGCCGTGGTGTGCGGCTTTCGGCCGGGTGTTTCCTGGGCTGTGCCCTACAGCTGTGTTCCCACCTTCACTCGGGCGCTGGCAGTGTGTGGCTGGGGGCAGAGCAGCAGGATTTTCCCCAGGTTTCCGTCCCGGTTGTTGGAATTCAGACAGGCCCTGTTTTCTGCACTGTATTTTGAGTTCACAGCGGCTGGGTGTAGAACTGTCCCTGCCTCAAGCTGCCCTTGTTACACCCCCAGAACACCCTGGAGTTAACTCTTTGCTCACTGGTGCTCAGATGCAGCTTCCAGCCCCTGCCACTATGTAGTTCTCAGAGCACTCAGACAATAAGAAAAGGAGTACTTGTGGCACCTTAGAGACTAACCAATTTATTTGAGCATGAGCTTTCGTGAGCTACAGCTCACTTCATCAGATGTTTACCGTGGAAACTGCAGCAGACTTTATATACACACAGAAATCATGAAACAATACCTCCTCCCACCCCACTGTCCTGCTGGTAATAGCTTATCTAAAGTGATCAACAGGTGGGCCATTTCCAGCACAAATCCAGGTTTTCTCACCCTCCACCCCCCCACACAAATTCACTCTCCTGCTGGTGCTAGCCCATCCAAAGTGACAACTCTTTACATAATCAAGTCGGGCTATTTCCTGCATAGATCAAGGTTTTCTCACATCCCCCCCACCCCCATACACACACAAACTCACTCTCCTGCTGGTAATAGCTCATCTAAACTGACCACTCTCCAGATTTAAATCCAAGTTAAACCAGAACATCTGGGGGGGGGTAGGAAAAAACAAGAGGAAACAGGCTACCTTGCATAATGACTTAGCCACTCCCAGTCTCTATTTAAGCCTAAATTAATAGTATCCAATTTGCAAATGAATTCCAATTCAGCAGTTTCTCGCTGGAGTCTGGATTTGAAGTTTTTTTGTTTTAAGATAGCGACCTTCATGTCTGTGATTGCGTGACCAGAGAGATTGAAGTGTTCTCCGACTGGTTTATGAATGTTATAATTCTTGACATCTGATTTGTGTCCATTTATTCTTTTACGTAGAGACTGTCCAGTTTGACCAATGTACATGGCAGAGGGGCATTGCTGGCACATGATGGCATATATCACATTGGTGGATGTGCAGGTGAACGAGCCTCTGATGGTGTGGCTGATGTTGTTAGGCCCTGTGATGGTGTCCCCTGAATAGATATGTGGGCACAATTGGCAACGGGCTTTGTTGCAAGGATAAGTTCCTGGGTTAGTGGTTCTGTTGTGTGGTATGTGGTTGTTGGTGAGTATTTGCTTCAGGTTGCGGGGCTGTCTGTAGGCAAGGACTGGCCTGTCTCCCAAGACTTGTGAGAGTGTTGGGTCATCCTTTAGGATAGGTTGTAGATCCTTTATAATGCATTGGAGGGGTTTTAGTTGGGGGCTGAAGGTGACCGCTAGTGGCGTTCTGTTATTTTCTTTGTTAGGCCTGTCCTGTAGTAGGTAACTTCTGGGAACTCTTCTGGCTCTATCAATCTGTTTCTTTACTTCTGCAGGTGGGTATTGTAGTTGTAAGAAAGCTTGACAGAGATCTTGTAGGTGTCTGTCTCTGTCTGAGGGGTTGGAGCAAAACCTTGATCTATGCAGGAAATAGCCCGACTTGATTATGTAAAGAGTTGTCACTTTGGATGGGCTAGCACCAGCAGGAGAGTGAATTTGTGTGGGGGGGTGGAGGGTGAGAAAACCTGGATTTGTGCTGGAAATGGCCCACCTGTTGATCACTTTAGATAAGCTATTACCAGCAGGACAGTGGGGTGGGAGGAGGTATTGTTTCATGATTTCTGTGTGTATATAAAGTCTGCTGCAGTTTCCACGGTAAACATCTGATGAAGTGAGCTGTAGCTCACGAAAGCTCATGCTCAAATAAATTGGTTAGTCTCTAAGGTGCCACAAGTACTCCTTTTCTTTTTGCAAATACAGACTAACACGGCTGTTCCTCTGATACCACTCAGACAATGTTAGTCCCTCAGTTTGAAGGAGCCCCCCCCTTTAATTCCTCTTTGGAGCATTTCTCCCCATGCTGGGGACTTGGCCAGCCCCTGACCTACTGCCCATTGCAACTTCTCGGGGACCCAGATCCCTGGGGGAGCTGGAACTGATGAATGCTTTGCTGCCCTGCTTGTCACGGCTTGGCGATCCCATTGATCCTGGGGTGAGTAGGGCCAGGGAGTAGAACTGAGGGGGGGTTGGGGAACCTGGGAGCATTTGTAGGGAGGTGAGTATGCGGGGGAGGGGATTCAGATAGGTGTGTATATGCAGGGGTAGGTGTGTGTGCATGTGAGTGGGCACAGATAGGTGTGTGTATGGAGGTGTGGGAGTGTGTGTATGAGTGGGTGCAGATAGGTGTGAGTATGCAGGGGATTGTGTGTGTACACGTGAGTGGGCGTAAATAGGTGTGCATATGCACATGTGTGAGTGGGTGCAGATAGGTGTGGGGTGTGCATAAATGTGAGCGGGTGTAGATAAGTGTGCAAATGCAAGTGTGTGCATATGAGTGGGCGCAGATAGGTGTGTGTATGCGGAGGGGGTGTGAGTGGGTGCTGATAGATGTGTGTATACAGGGGGAGGTGTAAGAGTGGGTGCAGATAGGGGTGTGTATGCAGGGGGAGGTGTGTGAGTGGGTGCAGATAGGTGTGTATATGCATGTGTGTGAGTGGGTGCAAATAGGTGTGGGGGTGTGCGTACATGTGAGTGGGTGCAGATAGGTATGTAACTGGGGGTGGGGAGGACACATTTAAAAAGTAGTTCAGAGCTCAGAGAGAGGGGAAAGCAGGAGGGACAGGAAATACAGCAGAGCAAATAAAGAAACCAATGTTAGCTCCTTGCGTGCTGGACAGTTAAGGAGGGTGTCTGTCCCCTAAGCCCAGGGCTGCACCCTAACCTGTATATAATGAGCAGAAAGGAGGGAAGCAGGCAGGGCAGATAAGGAAAAGAGGGAAGAGCACACGTTCAAACACTGCAGAAAATGACATGGGCGTTACAATGTGGAGAAAAACATAAAGAAAAGCCCATCTCTGTTTGCAAAGTGTATGAGCCAGCAAGCAAACTGGTAATGCACCGTTAAACAGAGCAGTACAAGGTGGAGACCTGTCGCTTCACCTGGGCTAGCAGGCTTAGTCCTGGGGTAGCAAGTGCTGTCATTGGCATTCAGGCTGCTCCATCTTCCCCCTCCCCAGCAGTCCTCCTCCATGGTAGCACAGAACTGAAGGCAGTTGCTTCTTGGAAGCTGGAGGATTTACACTCTGAGGGGCCCACAAAGTCACTCTTATAATGTCCTTATTGAGTTGTTAATAGATATCGGCCGTGTCATGTCAGCCTACCCCTTGGCAAAGGTGAGCGTCAGCTGTTTGATGTAGCAGCAGATTATTTGAAATGAGGTGGTGCCTTCTGATGAGGTTGATTGTCTTGTACCTAAAGTGTGGGTGTACTGGCCCTAGGCAATGATTGTGTGGTGAAGAGATAGAAGGGGAGGAGAGTTTGGAAGAAGCGGGACTAGCTACAATAGGTGTCCATGTGATGGCTTTTCGGTGAAATGTGCTCTCGAAAGCAGAGAACTTGTCTCCCCCTGAGTCCGAGAAGGGCTTTGAACTCTCCGAAATGGCCTGTCTCAGCCTGTGTGTTGAGCAGGTGAATGCATGTCTCTAAAGCTCTGAGATCTTCAGGGGGAAGGGACGAGAGCAGCACGAAGTGTTATTGCAAGCCACTTTCCATCCCACTCCGTGGCTGGTATCTGCGGCTGGATAAAGTTCACTCTTTAATATTAGAATGTTTAATCTCCAATGATATTAAAGAAATTATTGGAGTCCTGGGGAAGTCCCTGTGTGGCTGGGAGCAGGGAGCTCTCCGGTTTAGACACGGGCTCTATCCCCGCAGGCAATTCGTAATTTCTGCACAAGGAGCAGCTCTTTTCATCCTGTACTTTCAGAATAGAGCAGGCCCAGCAAAGTAACTGCACCTTTTGAACCCTTTGGAATCAGTGGGTGCAGGGCACTCTTGCCCTCAGTTGATAAATTCACTGCATCAGGAAATCACAGCTGTTAACATAGCCACTCAGGGACTGAGCCTGTGTAGGTCAGAGGTATCTATATACATAGATTGGCTGATTGGTATAAGTAGGTAATTAATTTAAGGCACAATCATCACTCTAATGAAAATGAATCATCCAAGCCTGGTTTCTGTAAACATCACACCTTCTTTGTGAGCCGGCCAAAGTGGGGTTTGGGAGCGGTATCTTACAGAAGACGGAATATCGGATATTGACATCAGCACCGGAATAGCAAGAGTGGAAGAGACATCCCTGAAGAATAAACATCTGATGAGAAGCGTCATAAATCTGAAGACTAAATTCCAACTCTTAAAAACTTGCATTAGGCTGGCGTTAAATTACGGCTGTGAAACGTAGACATTCAAACACCCCATAATAAACAAACTACAATCCTTCAAATGATGGTGTTACAGAAGAATTGTGAAAATATCCTGGATACACCACGTAACCAGTGAAAAGGTCTTGGAGATGACTGGAACTAGGAAAACAGTAGTTAGCAATCTTACGTAAAGAAAGATTTGATTTGCGGGATACTTTTAAGAGGTCTGTGGGCGATGCATGTTTATGGGCACTGGAAGGGAAAGTCGGTGGCAGAACGACACCAGGCAGAAAAAGAAGACCGTGAATGCGGGATGTGGTGTCCCATGTGGATCAAAACAATTATTCACCCACAAAGAGATTAGCAGAGAGCTGTACAGCATGGGCTACCATGCTTGCAAACCTCCAGAAATGGAGATGCCACATAAGAAGAACAGTATCTTCCAGCCCATTGTGAAAGAACCAGAAATCAGCGGTGCTGTTTTCTGCAGCTTAGCCTTCCCATTGAAGGACTCTTGTTACCATGAGGTGTGTGTAAATCCAGGGCAGTTTGGGAAGGACGACATTTTCAGTAAGTAATGCAGGGACACAACCACATGGCTGCTTTTGATGTCAGTGGTGAGACAAGGTGGTTAAGGTTAAAGGGATAGTTCTCTAAAAAGCCTAGAGAGCTGTTGCCATTAAAAAAACAGATAATTCCAACAGGTTCCTTGCCCCAGTATGATACACTCTTGTATATGGTATTAGCAATGCAGGGACATACTGCAATAAGGATTGGCCAGTCCTGACTTCCTAATGCAATTGCATTGTTTTAAATGGAGCTGAAAGATATTTTCAGACCTTAATTCTTTCTCCCCATTGATGCTGTCTGTTTGCTTTCTGCATGTCACTAAAGTTGTACGATGCAACTAGACTGGTCAGTTTCACTTTATTATCATGATTATTTATGTTCCAGGAGCGCGTAGAGGCCTGAATGGAGATCAGGACCCCATTGTGCTGGTTGCTGTACAGAGACAGTGAGACACTGCCTCAGACTGCTTACAGCCTAAATAGATGAGAAACAAAAGATGGGAGGGGAAATTGAGGCACAGAGGGGGGACGGTCACTCTGCAGGTTGGTGGCAGAGATAGGAATAGAATCCAGGTCTCCAGGGTCCCCATCAAGTGCACTATCCACTGGGCAACACTGTCTCCCCATTAAGAAATATTATAACTTGGTTTCTAGTTAGGTTAGCTTCCTAGCTCTCTCATGCAGTGAGAGCAAATATTGGTTTTAAACTGAAATGAGGAAATACCCTCCCCAAAAAACATTCCCGTGTTCGTTAGATTTTTGCAACACCCGTGCAGCCAGCCCAAGGGCACAGGGGCGTTGCAGAGAAGGAGCGTTGCTAGGATGCTCCGGGGAACAGAGAACACATCTGATGAGAGGAGACTTAAAGAGCTTGGCGGAAATGTAGCAAAAGGAAGGCTGAGAGGAGACTTGATTGCTCTCTATAAATACATGGGTGGGGGGCGGGGGATGCGAAGGAGGAGGAAGGGCTATTTAAGATGAAGAACAACGTCGGCATAAGAGCAAATGCAAATAAACTGGGCATCGATACACTGAGGCTGTAAATTAGCAGGAAGCTTCTAACCCTCAGAGTGAAGCTGCGGAGCAGCCTCCTAACACATGCAGTGGGGAGCAAATAACCAAACTGGTTGTAAGATGGAGCTTGGCAAATTTCGGACCAGGATGGTCTGACAGGGTGGCCTGCGATAGCAGGGGACTGGATTCAGTGACCCAGCAGGTCCTTTCCAATGCTCGGTTCTAATGACAGAAGCAGGATTAGAACCCAGATTCCTTCCCCTCTGTTCACACCACTGGCCCATGCCCTGTTCTCTCACTAGCCTTATAGCAGAGGCTCCTATTGTGGAAAATCTCATTTAATGATCCTGAGCTTGGCACTGCCAAGACAATCCCTGCCCCTGGCTGCTTACAGGTTAAGGCACTGCCAGGTAAGACCAGACGCATTGGGAGACCCAAGTTTAGGGTTATTTCGGTTTTCCAGTCTCTCTCCTTTCTCCTGATTTGAAGTTGGGTGGGGAGAGGTTTGCCCTGGGCTGGTGTTAGAAGTGAGCCTTTCGGGAAGGTTTGCATGAGGAGAGACTAGGAACCCAGTGTGCCGGGTTTGGGAGGTGGCTCATGGATGGAGACAGCATGGAGGAAGGCATGGCAATGGGAGTAGAAGGAAGCCAAGGGGTATGAGCAGCGGAGCAAGGGGAGCCCAAAAGATGAGCTCTAGGCCCAGGTGGGACTGAGTGGGACCCTGGGGGCTGGGCCGAGAGTGAAAATGGATGTGAACTCTCACTCTTTGCCCTGTCCCCAGTAACACTGCCTGCCCACCCCCACCTCCAGCTCAGTGAAAGAGGGTTAGTCACACTGGCTTAGCAGCAGCTGCTGCCCTGCAGCCCCACTAAATGCCACTAATTTGTTTTGGGAGTCAACCGGATGGCATCCGCCCAAGGGTTGGAATTCTCCAGTGGTTCACAGCTGCCAAGAAATATGGGCTAGTGCCGTGTTGGGGTTTGTGTGTGTGTAAGTAAAATACATACACAATTCCTAGTCAGAGCTGTAACATGGCCCTCAGTGCTCATCTAGGTGACCTTCCATTTAAGGATCCCGAAGCGCTTTGCAATCACTAGCAATGACAAGGGATAGAAATAGGATTTCCAGTGTACTGATGAGGAACCTGAGGCTCTAGAGGAAATAATGGTATTGTGTTAAGTGACGTGCCCAGGCTCATATGGCAAATGAGTAACAGAGCCAACAACAGTGCCCTAAGCTCTTACCTCTCGTCTTACCCACTAGACTGTCTAAAATGCACCCTGCATTGGCACAGCCCACAGGTAGGCAGTTTGCTCAAAGTATAGCTTCCCACGTATTAGCATTATGCTCTGCTCTGCCCAGAGCATCCATAGGCACTTTTCATAGCTCACATGAGAGACCCCGTTTTGGAAGCTGTGATTCAGTTCCCTGGCAAACAAATTGTAGGGTTGGCTAGTGGTGGGGGTCTGGTGGCCACTTCCTTCCATGCTGGGTGTCACTGCGAGGCAGCTTGTTCAGCCAGGTGTATATTGCAGTGTGCTCAGAAGGTGAGATGGCCCCTGAGCTAGCAGCTTCCTGGCCCAGCGGAGGATTTGAAGATGAGGACAGGGAGCTCTCACTGTCCTTCAGTCTAGGCTAACCCCTGATCATAGAACCATAGAATATCAGGGTTGGAAGGGACCTCAGGAGGTCATCTAGTCCAACCCCCTGCTCAAAGCAGGACCAATCCCCAATTTTTGCCACAGATCCCTAAATGGCCCCCTTAAGGATTGAACTCACAACCCTGGGTTTAGCAGACCAATGCTCAAACCACTGAGCTATCCCTCCCCCTGTTCTTATCACAGCGCCATTGGGGGATGGAGATCATGGCCAGTGGCTGTGCTTAGATGATGATCCATTGGCCCCCTTGTAAGATCCTTACTGGGCGTGGCCATGGAGGGAGCTCCTGCCCAGTGTCCAGGTGTGTGCTCTCAGAATCCTATTCCCCCGTGCAGGTAGGGGCCTGGCCACGGATAAGGGAGCAGAGTTTGCCCCTCTAAGCCCAAATTATACGTCTAGCATGTGTGCATAGCTATCCTCTCCAGTGCTGTGACCCCTCTGCCCTTCCCACAATGCATCTGGGGCTCACCTCTAACCACTTCCTCTGCCATAGATTTATATTCCCAAACTGCCAGCTACTAATGTCACCACAACACTCACCTTCCGCTTTCTCCTTCTCCTTCCAGGGAAGCCGCTGCAGATCAAGCCCAGGCTGTGAGGTCAGCTCCCTGGATTCAGCATCTCTCTGGCCTCTTCATGCACTGGTCCATCCAACAGTCCAGCAGCCGAACGCCTCAGGAAACGCAGCGGCCAGGCTAGGCCTGGCACCTACCTCAGGACAGCAAGATGGGAGGAGGCTTCCTCCTGATTTGTGTTCCTTTTCGATACGTTCATTTGGCCCGGAACCCGGTAACAGTAAATGTCCCAGGTTCCCCCAGCCCCGTCACACAGGGAGGCGGCTTTGTAAGCGTTTTAATTTTGGAATAAATGATCTTTTAATCTGGTTTATTTAAAACAACCCCCTTCCCAAGCCCCTGTTTAACTTCAGCTTGCCTGGTCATTCTTGAGTTAGCATGAATGAACTGTTGTGACCAGATTAGGCTAAGTGGAGCCCATTGATCATACCTGCAGCCCTTTGCACCCGGGTTCTTGGTGGTGTGTTTGGAGCTTTGCCGTTGCAGTAATTCTCCTCACAGAGATTTGAGGAAGGCACAGGGATTAAAGAAACCTAACTCTGTTTCTCTTTAGTGCCGGGAAGCCGCATTGCCCAGTTGGGTATATTTCAACAGTGCTGTCTGTTAGTGGGAAATTATACTGCATGATGAGAGGCTGGAGGACTTCAGCCAGCCAAGAACTGCAGCAATTGCCTAGAAATGAGGGTGTGCGCATCTTACAACCATCAGGATAGGAATTTGTTTTGTGAGTGAGGGGTGTGCAAGAGGGCTGTGGCTTCCTGTAGCCATGTGCTTAAGGGATATGTGTGACCCAAACAGAACAGCCACATGAGGTGAGCTCTGAAACCATTTCAGAGAAACAGTTATGCCCTTGTGCCAAAAAATATTGTGTGTTGGGGGTGGAGGGGGGGAGCATTTCTGAATGGAAATGCAAGCCCCCTAATATCTAATGCACGCGGAGGAGTCTGTTTGCTAGTGATTTGTCTGCAGCTGACAGGGCCTAAGAAAACCCTGTGGTCCTGCGGTGTGCGGTGGGGCTTTGCAGGGTGATCACCTTCTCCCATCCCTGTACCCCTCCAAGAGGAGAGGAAACCGCAAGGAGATGCAGCAAGACTAAGAGGACAGAAGGTGAAGTCTGTAGTCAGTGTGGTGGTTTCCATACCGCTGCTTTCAGTGAGCACTGCCTTGTGATCCAGCTGCTTTTCCCATCTGTATCTGGTTCATGCAAAGAGGTGAGGAAAGCAGTCTGGTTAAGTATTCCAGGGGAAAAGCGAGGCTTGTAAAAGCCAAGGATGACAGAGTATCTAGTCAGGAAAGAAAGAGGAACCGAGGACTCTGAATTAGACTTTTGTTAATGGTGATTTCTCCTCTTCTCCACTGTGGTAATAGCAGGGTGCAAGGATACAGGTATTTATGGAACATGGGCCTCCCACAAAGGATTTAGTGCCCTTCTCAATGTGTGTTGAATTCCAGGTTGTTCAGTTCAGGTCCAGGGAAAATAACCTGTTTTCTTGGTTTAGAAGCCAGCATTCTCTAATGATCTCACAGGTTCATATAATGATTGTTTAGTGTGTCAGAGATGCTGTCTGCTTAGTTCCCAAATGTACAGGCCAAATGCCCGCCTGGATAAATCCACCTCGGCCCCAAGAGGAGTTTGTAATATTCAGAGCTCCTTGGTTTCTTTATTTTTAACTGGTGTGTTTACTGTGGGTCAGACTCTAATGAAATGGAGCCCCAGTGCTGTGCTGAGAGATGATATCAACACAACAAGCATTTGGTTTAAATGTAGAGCTGACCCATACCACCCCTCAGAGCCAAACACGTTTGCACCAGCTCTGCCTTTCTCATAGGGCTCCTATTCTGATATTGGCCTGAGCCGGACCCCTGGATCCAGATACCCCAAACTTGGGACCCTTCCAAATCCAAAGTGTGATCTGAGTCTGACTTTCACTGTCTTTAAACAGGTTCAACCAAAGCCCAGCTTTGGGGCATTCAGAATCAGGATCCAGACTGAGCAGCCTCCACCTGTCTCTAGTTCAAACCAGACACATTTGCTAAAAAGAGTTTGCAACTTTTCAGCATGCCTAATGTGGATACTGAGTTGCTTGACGTTGACACATTTTGTCACGTATCCCTCTCGCCCCCCAGGAGATGACCTGGCGCTGGGAGTCCAGTTTGCATTGGTGTAAAGGTACAGTTGTCACATGCCGATGCCTTTTTCTCTCACAGTGTCTGATCATCCAACGTTGCTCCTGGAGGGTGTTAGTTACTCATCACGGTAGCATCTCTCGGTCACTTTGCATATCAAGCCAGCTGCCGTGGAGTTTGATTGAAATTTTTGCGGTGAGCGGTGAAATTTCCCCCCTTCTGTGAATCTGCCTGGCTCATCTCCTCCCTTCACCACAGAGCAACAAGCTAATAAAAGATTGATTGGAACTATAATTGCAATCTGCCGAGGTCAGCATTTCCTCCCCGGCTCCTCGCTGCACTGAGGGACGGAGGGAGCATGAGGGGGGTCGTTAGCAAACACCCAGTTGATTGTGCTGTTTTTATTTTCCCCACTCCGTTTCTTTATCTCTGTGATTTAGCATCCTGTCGATGTGTGTTCCCGCAGAGCGGAGGAGTGCTGGCCGGGCAACTTACCGAGGGCGCGCCGAGAGGAGAACTGCAGGTGCAGTTTTTCTCTTTTTTGTCTCCATCATTTTAAACTTTAGGGGGTGGAGGTGATTTTTAATGGGTGTCACTAAGTTTCCAAGGATAGTTCCAGAAATTCCTATCAAATCCAGACATTCCCATCTGATCCAGCATGCAAAAAGCACTGAGAACCCCATAAGAAATCCCAATGGTATAACCTAATCTGCAGTGAAGCCAAGGAGATCCATACAGGACATGTCACATCATGGGAGCACTAGGACCTCAAGATCGAAAGCATCTACAGCAACCAGGAAGATCCCCAGTAAAACTTCACACACAGGGAATGGTCAGTGAGAACCTTGCTTCGGTGGGGTCCCCTGGAATTAGGTCAGAGGATAGTCTAAGCATTTGGTGATAGTGGACCTTAGGGCCAAATTTGTCTCTTGGTCACACTTATGCAAGACAATGAGGGCTGAATGGGAGTATCTGAAGGCAAACTTTGGCCATCATTGCTGCTTGGGAGATAGAGGCTGGAGAAGTAAATATTATCAAGGCAAATTCACCTTATGACTAAGAGCCAGCCTCAGTTTCCCCATTAGACCTTCCTGACATGGGGAGATACAGAGGGTACAGGGCAAAGGAAAATCCTGAACTGAGAGGTCCTAGGAAAGCACCAAGAGGGCTTGTCTCTTTCCAAACTCCTCCCTCTCCTAGTAGGATGTCCTAGTTAGTAGCTCGGTATCATTAAATGGAACTCTGGGGCAGGTGGTTTGGTTCTCATTCCTCAGACGGGCAGCCTCCATCGACACACGCAATGGGAGGTTAGCAAAATCTCTCACCCTTGCACCTGCCAGAAGCATACGGGGTCTGCTGTGTGTAAATAAAATACAGACGCCCATATGTTCCGGCCGACTGCTGCCTAACTGACCACGTAGCCAGGGTGGGCTACTGTGCTGCCCCGGGGTCACCAGTATGCCCCCCTGGAAACCTCTGGATTGCGAGGCATGCACAGGATTCGGTCAGCGTGTTTATCAGCGAACAGGAAGAAAGCAGAGTTTGCGTGTGAACTCGCAAATCCAGTAGCCAGGCACTTTTTATTTTCAAGGTCTTTTGGCAACATATTTCCCTGGGGGAGCTGTGCTCTCAGGTGCAGCATCCTCTGGTTCGCAGTGACTGGAGAAGGGCCTGTAATGTATTCTCTTGGGGACAGTCAGCCGCCAGATGCTTCGCCCTCAGGTTTGCAGTGGTTGCAGAGGGGTCTGTAATGTCTGTGTGTCTTTCCACTAAGGTTTCAACTATTTTTTACCCCATTTTCTTGCAGGGGCGACAGAGATGCTAGGAGGCCTAGTGAAACTGAGGTCACGTAGTAAGTCAGTAGCTGGTTGAGGTTAGATCCAGGGAGTTTCTTGCCTTGATATATATTTTATAGACAAGCTGTTATGTGTTCTGTACGGTAGAGGCTTCCTTGGCTCTGCTGGTGTTACAGGTCCCTGCTTGGACAGTTACAGGTCCCTGCTTGTCTCTTTAGTGTGACTCTGCTCTGCAGCGTTCTCCTTCCTTGACTTTATCAGGTAGAGATCATGGCTATCCCGGTCTGTACATGCCTGCCTGTGTTACCGCCATGCGATGTGTTACCTGTGAGTCAGCATCGCTGAGACATAATGTTCAACCCCGCTGGTGAACCATCCAGGCTGAGCTAACACCCAGGGCCGCTGGCTATCTCATCCATTCATTTGCTCTGCTCCAGAGTAGGATGATGTAAGGTTAACAATCCTCTTTAGGGACAGTGGGCTTGATCCTGCAAGGTTCTGAGCACCCTCGACTCCTGGTGATGGCAGCATGTGAGGAGGTGCTCAGCCCTTCACAGGTGGTGCTCCCCACCTCCAGCACCAGGCCCATCTTCTGCTCTAGCTCCTTGCCCCCATCTACGGCAGTGGGAATTTTGAGCCTGTTAGATTCCTTGGGGATCAATTCAGTTCAGGTGTTGGGGTGGGGACTGGCTCGTTCCTCTGCCAGGGCTTGGGATGGAGTTGATACCATGTAACCGTATCGTTTTGATTTGGTGCTTGATGTTAACGTCACCGTATTTACTTCCAGGGCAGGACAGATTCCTGTAGGGGGGAAATTATATATGCAGAGGCTTGGAAAGCTGTAGTAGCTCAGAGAGCTTCTGACTTTTCCAAGTACCAGCTGCCACTCTGAAACTTTCAGGAAGAAGCGTCTCTTTAAGGGGGCTGAGGCTGGTTGTTTATAGGGTGTGAGTTACCCTGCAGGATTTGTTCCAGGAGGGACTGACAGATAGTGTTTCGCTCAACTGCCCAGAGTATCAGCTCTCGGATCATGTACATTCACTGGCACGAAGTACAACCAAAGATGCCATGTAACTAATTTCCAAACCCGAACGCTTTGGCACAAATCACTGCTATCTTCGTGGGCTCGCTCTGTGCTCAGTAGAGGCAGGGAGGGAGCATGGTCCAGAGGTTAGGGTAGGTGACTGGGCATCAAGAGACTTGGGTTCTATTCCCAATTCTGACTTGGGCACGTAACCCCTCAGTTTCCCCATTGTGATGTCACACACCTTTGTGAAACATGGTGACATCAACAGCACTAAATGCAACCATTTGGGGTTCTCAAAAATTCTGTGATTACTGTACAACTGCCACGTGGACCCCGCTGCGTCCTGCATCCTTCGTTTGAGCGAGACAACCCGTCTAGGCATTGTCACACCCAAAGCCCTCTCACGAGGACACCTCCACCCGAGTGGTCAATGAACCCAGCACCCTGCTGCTGCCTTGCCGTTGGTGCAGTCCACTGGACAGAGGTGTCACTGCACAGGATTTAAAAGGACAGATGAGAACATTGGGCAGAAGATTCTTGAGTGCTTGACAGTTATACGTGAACCCACACTTAGTCATGCCATGTATTATAAGCCACCAAGAAGGGTCATGCTCAAAGGTTGCATGCGGATAACACAGCCCACCTAGCTCCAGCCCTCAAAAGCAAACGCCTGCTCCCTCCCTGGTGAACTGTGACACTGAAATGAAAGCCAGAGATGACTCCAGCTTTCTGTGTTACCCAGGCAGGCAATGTGGAAATGACTTTGAATTTCCCCCTTAAAAAACAATGTCCTTCCTCCATGGGTATGTCTACGCAGCAACTAGACCCCCGTGGCTGGCTTGTGCCAGGCAACTTGGGCTTGGACTGCGGGGCTGTTTCACTGCTGTGTAGACATCTGGGCTCGGGCTGGAGCCTGGGCTGTAGGACCCAGAGCTCGGGCTTAATGAAACACCCCCACAGCCTGAGTCAGCTGGCACAGGCCAGCTGCGGGTTTTTCTTTGCTGCGTAGACATACCCCGTGAGAGCCACTTGGCGTTTCCTAGTTTGTTAAGGAGCACCAAGGTTGGGGGTAGGGCTGGTCCAGAAGATCTTTAGCAAATGGAGGGGAGCCGGTGGATTTCGGAGGGGCTAAATGGTAGTCGAACTTACTTTGCGGTTGCCCGCTCTCCCCTTCCACACAGTCCGGTTGTGGGCTGGGCTGCTCCCTGGTGCATGGGTACATTCAGCACATAAATGAATGGGAGCGAACCTCAGATGTAAGCTCTGAAGGCTGCAGTCAACTCCCTGCCACTGCTCCTCATTCCAGTGCCAATGGGAAGCATCTTGTAGCATCCTCCAAATCAGGCAGCCCCAACAACTCCACTTCTCAGGCCGACTCCTTGGCTGGGGTACATCGGCACAGCTTAGACGTGTTTACGCCAGTGGGGATCCAGGTTTAATTGTGCTCTTAGTGTGTTTAAGCAGCCCAGCCTTATCGTACTGTTTTGTTTCAAGGGTGTTGGGGAAATTAGGCCCAAGAATTAGGCCCAAGATCTTAGAAATGAAGTTCTATAACCCCCTGAAAATATGGACTCCGACTAGAGAAGCAATTACGTCTAACTGAACTAGCAGACATAGGAATGTAGTGCCACTCAATGTGAAGGGTTCTGCCCTCGATGTCAATATGCTATCTTACTGCTTGCAAAATCAAGAGTAGCCAGAGCACTGACTTGGGCAGCATAGGATTTAAGTTAGCAGTAACAGGCTTGTGAAGCGTAAGAATCTGTGTCCATCACCGCTAGGGTGATATTCCTTGGAAGAGCCATGAAACGGAGTATGTTCAAAACTACCTTTCGCTTTGTGGTCTCTATGCTCGTGCTGGGCTTTGTTTGGTGTGAAACTCTTAGCTATGTGTTAAAGGAAGCTATTTTTAATAAAGAATTCCATAGTCACTGTTGATACTAAATGTCTTTTGTTAATTGGTGCTTTTTGATATTTAAATAAAGGTGAATGAAGAGTTTGTGCAACAAATTGCTGCTTTGTGGCTTTGCTCTTTCTCTGATGTGTGATCAAAAGTTTCTCGTTATTCCCAACGTTACCAAGGTAGTGCCTGGCTGAAAAATTTTCATCAAAACCTTTTTTTTTTTTTTGTGAAGCAGAAATTTTTGTCAGACCCATTCCATTTGTTGAAATTTTTCAGGTTTTTATTGACAAACCAAAAACCTGAAAAACGTTTGGCCTTTGACAACTGAAATCCCACAATGTTCAGTTTTGGGGGAGTTTTTGATAAAAACTAAAGTTCCATGAACATTTTTTGACAAAAATTTCTGCTTTGTACATTTTTAGCAGAAAATAAAATACAGTCACTTGCACAGCTCTAGTTAATGATGTCTAAATATCTAATTTCCATGAGTGTTCAGAAAAAGGAATGCATCCACAGAGTGCAGAGGACTTTATTGTACGTTTGCCTAGAAGAAGTAATATACACATACTGTATGTAGAGATTATAAAAATGTCTTGAAATTACCCAACACACAGAAGGCATTTTCCTGGGGAGACGATGTGCCCATGGTAGGTAAACCCTTCTCCCTCCGAAGAGATTCCCGTTAAACTTTGTTGTTCTGAACCTATTGACACCATTTATATTGCATTGGGCTCCCTCTCTGCCTCCTCTCTCTTCCTGACTTATTCTGGTTTCGTTTTTGTCTCCTGCGTGATTGCGAGGAAATTGTTAAATGGCAGCATGGTGACGTGGTCCAAACGCGGGACTGAGTCTTGAACACCTTAGTTCTACTTACCGCTCTGGCTCCGACTCAGGCATTATCTATATTGGGGGAAATCCTGGGTTAGGAAACATTAATTAAACCGTTTGAATCAGCACAGCGTAAAAGCCAGTTTTCAATGGTTCTTGGCTTCACAGATTTTAGGGCCAGAAGGGACCATTGGGATCATTGGGTCTGATCTCTTGCCCAGTGACTCCTGCATCAAGCCCCTTGTTTCTGTTTAAGCTAGAGAAGATCTTTTAGAAAGACAGCCAGTCTCAGTTAAAGACTCCCACGTGGGGGGAATCTACCACCTCCCTGGATAAGTTGTTCCACTGTTACAAGTGTGTACCTCCTTTCTAGTCTGGCTGTGTCTAGCTTCTGCTTCCAGCCTTTGGACCGTGTTATGTCTATCTGCCAGATCAGATCAAGATTTGCCCTTTTGGGGGACGACAGTTGTGTTAAAAATATATTCGCTGGTCATGGTTAACCTACCAGCTACCACATTTGAGCCTAAGTCTCAGCACCACCACTGGCTTTGACGTTTTTAAACACAACTGTTCTCATTCATACTAAGGGCAAAATCATCATCTCTTTGTTTTGTCTGTCTTGGGTTGGATCCTGTATGGTGCTGAGAACCCTCCAATTCCTTTTGATGTTTAATTAGCTGCCAAGCACTCTCCGGGATTGGGCCTTTCAAGGATGGAAACCTAGGGGATTCTGTAAGGCCCCAGGTAATTTTGTGGTATTGTGTCATGGATGGCTCGTGAGCTGAGATTCCTACCTCTGTGTCACCCTGCGTAGTGCAGCTGGGAGGCTTGGATTGGCCCAGCTGGATCTACAAACACAGCTCAGAGGCAGCTTGAGCAGAAGGCACCGCTGGGAGCAGCAGTGAAGGCTCCTTAAGGAGCAGAGTAATGGGGATTAAGAATCATGCTGAAATAATTAAGCTAGGAAATTACTCACTCATTTAGTGCAGCCGTTTTACCGCCCCCGATGCCTCCACGCCTTTCCCAAGGAATGGTGTAATTTATTGCCGGCTGCCATTAAATAGATGCTTGGAGGTGATTAATTTCAGCGCAAGAGCAGGAGAACAGGCGAAGTCCTCTTTCGGGCAGTTGCTGGGCCCAGAGGATACCAGCTACTGGATGTTTCTTCCCACATTTCCCCCACTGAAAATCTTTGTCCCGTTCCAACTGGAGAGAGCCCCACTTTCTGGGTGTCCGCATGTGGAGATGACCCTGTGGCCTACAGCCCTTGCCAAGTGCAATGAGCTTTTACTTTGTATGGCTTATAAACTGTACTCCAAAGCCCTGAGTGGAGCTAAATACAGCAACCAGGTTGAAGATTCAGCATCTGTCTATTCAGGTTATACCAAGCCCATCACCGAGGTATCTGGGCAACACAGAACTGAGCTGGCCAGGGAGATCCAGGTTTGGACAGAGGGGTAGCTCATGAGGCCAAGAGAGCGGCAGAAGCTGCCGAGAAGGTTTCTGTGGTGATATTTCCATGGGGGCTTGTCCTGGGGGGGTGGCAGCGATGCGTTGCCAAGCCGCAAGTTGGTCCCATACCGTTGAAATTGGTGTTTATGATGGAGATGCTGACGCGGTGCCAGGGGAGGTGGTAGCAATGGGAATGGTGGTGTGGACCCAAAAAAAAAAAAAAATCTCACTGCAACTGAAGCAGTCATCGCAGGGAAAGATAGTATGTGTGTGCTTTTATTAACAATAATACTTAGCATTTCCACAGTGCCCTGCCTCCGTGGATCCCAAAGCACTTCACACATGTAAGCCTCTCACCCCCCCATACGACTGGAATTCCTGTCCCCATTTTAAAGATGAGGAAATAGAGGCACAAGGAGGCCGAACTAATTCAGGGATCTACTGCAATAGGGATCACTGTTATCAAGGAGGCCTCGATCAGGGCCCCATTGTGCGAGGCACTATGCACACGTAACAAAAAGGAGGTCCCTTCCCCAAGGAGCTAACGTTCTTGACAAGACCGCAAGAGGCTACGTCCAAGATGGGGATGGGGTATGTGGAAAGACCAGGTCCAAGCAGCAGTCTCTGCTCAATCATCTCTTCTATAGAGGCATTTCCGTGGTAGTTTACCGCCATACCACAAGCGCTCCACAAACATGGATGGGTGATCAGAGTAAGTGACTTGTCCAAGGCCAACTAAAGTTCTGTGGCAGAGCTGGGAATGTCTCCCGACCTCGGTGCTGGGCCTTAACCACAAGCCAGTCTGCAGGATGTTCACCTAGTGTGTTATAGAGCAGTGTGGAGGTTAATGGGAAAATACTGTCCAGGAGCTTCTCATTAGTTACCATGGCCGGGACTCCTAGAACTTCCCTGCCAGAGGAACTGTTCTTTGTTAGCATAAGGCGTGTGATTACCCTGCCCTTGGGACATCTGTACTGTGGGTGCCCAGCAGGATGGGTGGACCATGGTGACTGTACACCCCTTGCTGTTGTGGGTGGGGCGGTCCTTGAGTGCAGGCAGGGAGCCTGTTGGCTGGAGGAGGTGCGCATGGGAAGTTCGCGTTGCAGCTGCCTCTGCTCTAGGAATAGACAAAACAGCCTGTTTGCATGACCTCCTGCTGTCGATGGATGGAGAGCAGACCCCCATTCTCCTCCTCCCGGGCATCTCAGCGGTATTCAGCGCCGTTCATCATGAGACACGGTTGTCTTGCCTAAGTGAGGTGGCTAGGGTCTAGGGTAATGTACTAAATTGGTCTGAGTCCTTCCTGGAGAGACGCCCCCAATGAGTAGTGATGGGAAACGGCACCCCCACAACTAGATCCCCCCTACTGTGGAGTCGCACAAAGATCAATGCCTCTCCAGCCCTAGTCAGTATCTGCATGCAGCTCCCAGGTGACCTGGTGAAATGACATGGGCTCCAGTGCCACTCATAGGCAGATGGCACTCAGCTCCACCTATCCTTCACTGCCTACGGCCACTCCACCGCCAGCAAGATGGCCCAGTGCTTGGACCAGACCAACCTGTGTATGAGGAACGGCTGGCTGACGCTGAACCTGAATGAGACCGAGGTGATGCTGGTGGGCAGAGGAAAGCACTTGGAGGAGTTTGCAGCCATGGTCTCTTGGGGTTGAAGGGATGCACCCAGAACTGGTCAATTCAGTCCGTAGTCCAGGAACACTGGATTCCTCGCCGACACTGAGTTCTCACACAGCTTCTGGGTATGGCTTCTGGCAGCATGAACAATGAATTAGATGTTGGGTAAACAGGGACCTATCAAGAGCCTGACGTCCTCCATTAACCCACCACCACCACCCCCAGGAGGGGGGGGAGAACAGTCCTAACAACGTGGCCATCGTCACTCACCTAGCAGCATCTACAAGTAACACTTCCTACCCCATCTGGTTGATTAGGAGACTCCACCCCATCCTGGTGGACAAAAGCCTGGCCTCAGTGAGATGCCTTTGTGCGTCCCATCTGGCCTTCTGGCCTGCCTCAGTGCAACAGAGCTGGCATGAAGCCATCAGCTCTTAGGAAAATCCAGCTGGTACGGAACTCCGCAGAGCATTCCACAGCAACCGAGGGCTACAGTGAGCACATCACACCTGTCCTGCCCTGTCTACACTGGCTTCCCATTGACTAGCAAGCCACATGCAAGGTCTCCATCCTTATCTTCAAGGCACTCAATGAGCTGGGCCCAGCATATCTAAAGCTCTGCTCCTCAGGCCCAATGGGACTTTCTGCCATACGGATAAAGCTGGTCCGAGACTGTGGAATGAACTTCCCCAGGAACCAGGCTCATCACAAAAACCTCCCCCCTTCCGCTTCAAGCGCATGGTGCATTTCTTTGCTCCCTGCTCTGTCGTATGACCACAGGGCAGTCTGACCATGTAAAAACACCCCCCCCAAACTAAACTCTCCCAAAACAAAACTCTCGGGTGGCAGCAGCCTTTGAGAAGAAAAAGGCCAGCACACCTGTCACTCACCAGCTGGATTTTAAGAGAAGGCACCTGGGCCCTGTCAGGGACTCAGCCAGGGAAGGGGAAGAGGAGCTCTGCCTGGGGGTGGCAGGTCGGCAGGTGAGAGCTGACAGAGACCGGGAGCTGTAGGATGTTCCTGGGGGAAAGCCGAAGGCAAGAAAGCAGCACAAAGGATTTGCCGGCTGACCCCCATCTCAGGTCGCTCTGCTTGCTACAGGCCGCAGCTCCTCCTGGCTGTTCTGGGGATTAGCTCTCTTCCAGGCCCCACATCTCCCTGTCATCCTCTCTCACTCCAGGAGCTGCAGCTTCCTCTTCGTGACGTACCCCCTAATGACCTGGCTGGGGGGTATGGAGTCTCACTGGACCTGCTGTCCCAGCACTGACACGCCGTCAGTGGCTGGTGGGGGCACCTGGGCCCACCCACTACTCCAGGTTCCAGTCCTGGGACCCTACAACATGCAGCCGAGGTCTGCTCAGTCCCCAGCCTTGCTGCTCTCTCCCGGGGCTGCTTCCTACTCACCTCTGACGGGCTTTCTCCTCCCTCTTCTGTTCTGGGTACGCCCTTCCCTCAGGACCCGGCTCTCAGGGTCCTACTCTTGCCCTGGGTTCCCTCCTTCCCTCTCCAATGCACAGACTCTCTGCTGCCATTTCTCTTGTCCGCTTCCTGGCTTTAGACTAGCCCAGCCTTTGCCTATGCAGCTGAGCCCCATCTTCCAATCAAGGGTTGCTTCTCCAGCCTAACCCCCTCACGTGGGGCCTATCTCACTCATTGGCCCCTTTTGCGCTTCCTTCCCTCTGGTGGGGCGGGGGGTGAACACCCCATCACACCTCCGAGAGCCAGGGCCGGAGGGATGAAGACCAGGGCGCTGCCTGCTGACTTGGAGAACTGGAGTGGGCTGAAGGCAGGGGAGCAGTGGAGGGCCTGGAAGAGAGCTACCCCCTGATGCCTCCACACTGGAGAGCTGCAGCCAGAGGGCTGGAGAAGTCTGCGGGCTGGGGGAGGGAGGGATGCTCACCTGGTGAGGATGAACTCCCAGCAGAGAAGCTATGGGGGCTTCCAGGGGGAAGAGCAGGGTTGCACCCAACCTGGAAGGGCTGTCCTAATGAAAGGTCAGGAGAGAGCTGGAGAGGAGCCAGGTGTGGTGGAAGATGCTGGAGCAGGGTACGTGCCACATTGATGGACTAGAGGATTTTAAGGACTACGTTTGCTGGGTGAGAAATGAATTGTTTAGGACTTTTGTTATGGAGTTTTTGAACTATGTTTTGGTAATAAGCCAGTCCCAAGGAGGGCATGAGTCAGGAAAGCTAGCGGGAGTTACTGGCGACTCTGAAGGAAGCAAACTGAGGCAGATGCACTTGTCGTGCCGCAGCCTGCAGCAAGAGAGAGCTCCAGTCGGGGCTTCCCTAGGACATGCCCCAGGGAGAGGAGAGAGAACGAACCACGTGTGACAGCTATCAGTCACTACAGTGACCGCATGTGGGAAGGTGCTCAGATCCCATGGTGACGCAGGCAGGATGAGAACCTGGCCGAGAGAGGTGGAGGCCGTCCATCTCCTGGCTGTCAAGCCAGCCCCTTCACCCAGTGCTGAAGTCACAGTAAGAACATCCCTGGCTCCCAAAGCCACGCAGGGAAACTGACCAGCACCCCGCCCCTTTCCTAGAAGTGAAAAGTCACCTTAGGAGATAACTGCCACCTCTTGATCCCCGCTCCTCCTCTCATGCAGCCCAAGCGGTGCAGGCAGGTTTCCCAGACTCCATCCGATGGCGGGTGAGGTCAGACCTTTCATTGGCCCAACCTCTGCTGGTGCAAGAGACAAGCTTTCAAGCTACACTGGGGTTAGGGAGGGCTGTGTTCCAGGGAGGGTGTTAGGTGTCCGGCACAAGCCCGGGTGACATTTCGGGAGCTTCCTGACACCTTGCAGTCATCTAGAGACGCCCTGTGGGTCATGCTGCCTTGGGATGGATCCCACCCTCCTAGAGGCCCCTGGGTACGAAACCCAATGCCGCCCCTCGGGCTGGGAGATGGATTTCAGGCACATAAACAAGTTTGGGCGCATTGGCTTGCCAGCCAAAGTACCAGCTGCAGCTGTTTGACACGCTCCCTCCACGGCAAGCTCTCCCCACCAGGCGAAAGGAGAGGAGAGGTGCTGGTGCTATCAGCAGCCTTAAGGCTCCTGGCAACAAGCTGGCCGTGGCAGGCCATTGCTGGGAGGAGGCGAGCGAGCCCATGCCCCTCAGGTAGGGCTGGGTGGAGAAGCAAAGGCAATAGGCAGCCGGCCCTCGTCGTCCTGGGCCACAAGGAAGGTCAGAGGCCCCCTTCTTCCTCCTGTCTGCGTCTCCATCCTGCTAATGTCCCTGTGGGCGGGTCACTTAGCCTCTCTGTGCCTCAGTTCCCCACCTGTGAGATGGAGATTGCAGCACTGCCCTGCATCAGAGGGGAGTAGAGAAAGTTTCGCGGGCCTTTGGGGTCATGTCCTCTCTCTGGTTATAATAGTCTTCTCCAGTTGCCCTGGCTCCTACTGGGGGATTGTGTTGGGGCCAGGGGTCCCCAGGTCCCTCGCATCATCCTCATTTATTGTTTGCATTGGAGGGGGGCCTAGAGGCCCGTTTGGGACACCCCAGAGTGCTGGACAGACATACCCAAAGAACGTGCAACTGAAACAGGGTCAGGAGGCAACAGGGGGGTGTAAACGGGGCAGGGGAAGATGACGGTGACTGCTGGAGATGTGTGGCTGCAGCGATTCTCAGCCAAGGGCCCCATTTAGAAGCGTGACAGTTTCGGGCCCCCATCTGCGCTCGGCCCAGCATAGGGGGAGAGGTGGCTCTGAAGATTGGAAGGGGGGCAGGGTGGTGGCTGTCCCAGTTGATCTGGGATTGGGAAGCACGTTTACATAGACGGGGGGCCCAAAAGGGTTTTGGGGGAGAAGCAGGCGGGCAGGCCGCTGCCGCTGACAAAGCCAAGGGGGCGGGTCACGCTGTGGTGAGACGAGATCGGATAAGTAGCGGGAGCTTACCAGGGCTGGGAGTTTGTTTGCTGCCTGGGAGATGGGGGAGTGATGGACCCCAGGAGGATGCAGTGAGCCTGGAAGATGCAGGGCGAGCCCCCGTGTGCACACCCGTGCACCCTCCCTCCGTTCTCCCCTCGCAGGTGGAGAAACAACGGACTCATTTCCGTTCCCAGCCAATTAGCTTGTTCGGCGCACCACGTTCCTGGCGCTCGGCACGGTGCACGAACCTGGGGAGAGATGAACCCTGCCCAGGCCTTTCCAGGCAATTCGGGGAGCTGTCAAGCCCTGAACTATTTACGCTGAGATTCCCCCTTTCCAGGAAATCCTGGCGGGGGGACACCTGTTCTGCTCATTACAAAGGGAATCCTCTCCCCACATGTTCCAAGCCGCTCTCGGATGTGCCCTGCTGTGGCAAGGGCAATTTGGGGGTTTAGTGTCAGCTGGGATCTTGCTCTTAGAGGTGAAGTGCAGCAATGGGCTGGGAGCGGCCCACCCTGTACCAGGGCTGGCATTCCCCTGGTTACGGTGCGAAGGCCAGCACCAGCTCAGTCTGCAGCCTGCAAAATGCCTCAAACGTGCAGAAGACCAGCCTGTGTGGGAGACCTGGCCATGAGGGGAGCATGGAGGGAGCTTAACGCGTCCCTGCTCGAGAGGACGCCTGGTTCCTGGGGTTAGCAGGAACTGAAAGGCAAGAAGCCCCTGTTTCTTTTGCAGGATGGTGGTATTTCTGGGGTGGAGCACACTACCGCCCCCTGCAGCATTCTCCAGCTTTCTACGGTTTCAGAGGAACAGCCGTGTTAGTCTGTATTCGCAAAAAGAAAAGGAGTACTTGTGGCGTCCCCAGGCACTGTGCAAATCCACAGCCCGTCAGCTGTTTTAGCACAGGCCTGAGCAATTTCCTTTCGGGATGAGGATCTGGGTGGGCATTTTCAGGCTCAAAGGAATTGACTGTGGAGGGAGTTCTCGGCTCCGGGAAAAGGGAGTTGGAATGGAAACCGTTTCTCTGCTTTTTCTAGTGGTCACAGTCGTCTGCAGCCGCTGCTGGGGTGGAAGGGAGCCGCTGGCTCGCAGCACCTCTGCGAGAGCGTTCAGGACAGGAAGTGAAGAGAAGCCCGGCATCCAGCGGGAACTTCAGACTGGGAGTTAGGTAGGTGGGATGTAGGGAGGAAACCAGGGGGCTCGCTCTTGCCGACAGCGCCATGGGATAGTGAGTGTCTGAGCGGCGAGGATCTCGGCTCTGGAGCGCAGGGCATGTGGTGAAAGCCTGGCTTCCAGTCCCAGCTTTGCCACAGACCATAGAATCCTAGAAGATCAGGGCGGGAAGGGACCTCAGGAGGTCATCTAGTCCCACCCCCTGCTCAAAGCAGGACCGATCCCCAATTAAATCATCCCAGCCAGGGCTTTGTCAAGCCTGACCTTAAAAACCTCTAAGGATGGAGATTCCACCACCTCCCTAGGTAACCCATTCCAGTGCTTCACCTCCCTCCTAGGGAAAAAGTTTTCCACCCATCTGCTAAGCGGGCCTCAGTTTCACCAGCTGTGCCATGGGGAATGGGTCCATCTGAAGTAGGGTGAGCAGATGTCCCAATTTTATAGGGACAGTCCCGATATTTGGGGCTTTTTCTTATATAGAGGCGTATTACCCCCCACCCCCGTCCCGAATTTTCACACTTGCTACCCTACTCTGACGGAGGATTCTGAGGCTAAATTCATTACTGCCTGGGAGGCACGTGGAGAGGGCTCGGGAAAAGCCAAGTATTCTTTTCGTAGGCATTGGAGAAAAGAGGACCACCTGCTGTACCCCATTGCCACACCCTGGCACCCCACTGGGGTTTGCTTTTGAGTCTCCCATCCAAACACTGACCTCTGCCCCGTGAGCAGGGCCTGACCTGGCTCCCGCCCAGTCTCAGCCATGCCGGGCATGGCTGGCGCATCCCCATTCCCCAGAGAAGCCGTCTGGGTTGCCAAGGGCAGGTATTGTGGTGAGTGAGGTGCTGTGGCTGGTTTCGTTGAAGACAGATTTAATGAGATGCCATCCCATCGTTTCCCCTTCTTTTGGCTGGCTCGACTTCTTGCCATGGGAGGCTCTGAGGAATCCTGTAAGTACCTGGGTCACTTTTCTCTCCTCTCCCAGTCTGCTCTCAATGTGCCTGGGGGGTGAGCCAACCCTCCTGCCTGGGGCCATAAGGGGTGGGGCTAGAATAGTTGAGACTGCTGGATTCTGTGCCCGGCTCCTGCTGCCAGCGTGGAATGTGAGTGACATGGGACAAGAACTATCCCATCACCGTGCCTCAGTTTCCCCAGCTGTACAATGAGGGTAACACTTGCCCACCTCCTGAGCCCGTTGCGTTACGACTGTAGAGCACTTTGAATAAAGGGCTATAGAAGATGGAAATCCCAGGTGTGACCCAAATCGAGCCAACTCCAGGAGGCGGGTGATGACTCTCCTGTTGTTAACCCGCTGATAGGCTGCTGTGGCAAGGGGCACTTGTGGGACCCTCACAGATGTAGCAGGAGGTGCAGGCTGGAATTTTATCCCTGAGTTAAAGTCACGTGGGTTATTCCCTTCTGCACATGGACACCGCATCCAGCTGGCACCAGAGGCGGGTGTGTGAGAGAGAGAGAACAGCAGCTCCTCCGGTTCTTCCAATTCCGTGCGCCTCTCTCTCGGGGAGCCGCGGTCCTTCGAGCCAAATTGTGTGGTGGGTTCGTGATCTGGGGGAATATCTTTGGGGGTGGGGAGAATTACAAGCAGCCTCCCAAACTCGTGTCACTGGTGACCGGTTCCAGATGTTGAGGCAGCTGGCCAGAGGTTGAAAGGCGCTCATTGTTTGGCTGAAGTTGCCTGCGAAGCTTTTGAGAGAAATTGGGGGGGAAACAGTTAAATAAAAAATTCCCCAGCTGTTTGACTTCAGCGCCGGGTTTCCTGGAGGGAGACATCTGTAAATCTGGGGGGAGCACTGGTTCACACGGGTTTCTGATGGGAGGGGGCAGAAGAGTGTGGGGTGGGCTGGGAGCTAGGGGGGTTTCCGGGCTTGGGAACACAGCCCCTCCTTCCAGTTAGGCTGGGGTATGGAGCCATAGGTCTTCGGCTGCCATTAATTCGGATGGTTATTAATTGTATTCCAACGCATTGATAAAAGCCCCTGACTGATCATCTCACAACTGAGGACCTGTTTATCTCATGATCTGAATAAGCCAGGACAGACCCGGTGGGCGGACGAAGGGCGTGGGCTGGGGCAAGGGTGGAGAGAGATTCACTCGTAGCAATGTCCCGCGGATGTCGCTGGGGCAAGGGTGGAGAGAGATTCACTCATAGCAATGTCCCGCGGATGTCGCTGGGGCTGGAAAACGCAGGTAAGAGGTTAGGGTGCATGTGCCAGGCTGGACAGCCGGTGATTTCCCAGGGGATGGGTGGGAAGAAAAAATAGCCCCCTCTACGACGGATGGACCACGTGTGTCTGAGCTGGGCTCGAGCTCTCTGGGGCCGGGACACGCGCTCTGTGCCTGTCAGCACAAGACAGAGCATGCTCTTGCCACTGGATAGCTAATACCCACACATGAGTTAGCATGTCAGCTGAACTGCTCAGCTGTGTGTGTCATAAGCCCCATACTGCTAGAGGAAAGTCTTCTTGATTCTAATTTAATCCGATGGTAGTGCCATGGTCAGGTTACCCCATTGTGCTTGGCAAACCCCAGATACAGAGCCTACAGTAGCACCTGCTGGTGCTTTTGAAGCAGAAGGCTCTGACTTCTGTCCTGCCGGGAAGGTCTGAGTGGGTGTAGTGATAGCTGTGAGGGTCTGGACTCGTTGTCGTGTTACGATCCCGGATGGGGAAACTGAGGCACGGCGCGACGGTGCATTTTGCTTGGGGAGACAGACCGAGTCAGCGGCACAACCAGCAAAAGAACCCAGGCGTCCTGGTGCACAGTGGGTCCTCGGTGCAGAACGGCTCCAAGAGTTAAATCCGCGCACTTGTTTGCCCCTCTAAAAGCGAGGGGATGATGCAAGCTCTCTGCCATCTCCGGGCCTCCAACTGGTTATGTCACTCTCCCTCCTGTGTGCAAACTTAGATAACCGCTTGGCTCCTGGTCCGGGGTGGGGGAAGAGGGGAGATGCCACTGGCTCTGCAGCAAAGCGCCTATAAATACACTCCCACTCCCTGGGCCTAGAGTGACAGAGATCCTTGGAGCCCGGCCCAGCCCTAATCCTTTAATGTCTCATTTCCATCCAGGGAGGCAGCTGTTAATACTGCTCTGGGGAAGGTGCTGACGTGTGTTCCTGTCCCAGGGAAAGGAGCTGCTAATCTCCTTGTGTTACTGCAGCACAAGGAAGGGGATTCCAGGCCCGAAGGGTCCCAGCATCCTGGACACTGAGAGGAGGAGTGGAGGGAGGCGTTACTCTGGCTCATTTCCCCTTCCCTCCCTGCCTGGCCTTCCCTATCCCCGGACCCCAGAGAAGCAGAATTAACCCATCCCTGGGAGCTTCTTCTCTCAACCCCTCGTGCGCCAAAGGGAAACACTTGCTCAGGCCTGGCCACCACAGGGAAAGCAATGTGCAAATCCGAATCCAGCCCCAGCCCCCGTCTACGATGTTCCACCCAGGGGAGCTCACCTTTCATTAGAGCCTTTCGTGCCAAAGGGTCCCAACCAGCCTGAGGCATTTCAACTGGCAGACGAGCCGCTGTCTGTCCAGGGATGGCTTTTGATCGCTGCTGGAATGCAGCCACCTCTGGGGGGGAATGCAGCAGCTGTTCAACAGCACACAATGTGAAGAAGAAAAGTGTAGCTGCTTGAAACAGCCGGCGGAGTTTGGGTGGGGTGAGGTGTTACTTGGTCGGAAGGACACCCTCTGTTTAAGCACCGTAGGGTCTACGTTGCCGGCCAGCTGTCCGGAGCGGGCATTGGTGTTGCATCTCAGATGCTCTGGTGACGGGGGGGGGGGGGAGGGGGAGGACTGCCCAGATAGATCTCGCCCAAAAGATGGCCCCAGCAGCGGCGCAGCACCAGCGAGTACCACGGGGAGGGGTTGTTTGCGCCTGACCTCTGCGAAAAGCGCTCCCCGACCTACAGAATCTGGTACGTCCACGGTACATCTCTGGCCCCCCTCTGCTGTAGAGTCCGAGCCCCTCACATTCTTTAACGTGCTTATCCTCACAACGCACTCGTGCGGTAGCACTGCTCCATCAGCCGCATTTTAGAAGGGGAAACTGAGGCACGGAGCGGCTAAATGGTTTGCCCAAGATTTGCACAAGAAGTCTGCAGTGGAGCAGGTGCTTGAACCCAGGTCTCCCCAGGTCCCAGGCTGGAGCCATAATCGCTGGAGCGTCCTTCCCTGCAGCTCTCTATTGCAGACCTGCTTCTTGCCCTGGCTTGCCAGCTGAGCTGCGCTCCAGGGTGACGGTTCGCTGCAGTCCAGAGGGCGGGTGCCCCGTCTGCTAGTGGACTGAAGCCCTGTCCCATGAAGTGGTTTCAAACCGCTCCATGGGAGGTGCCCAGTGACAAGCTTGGACCCATTATTTCCCCCTGCTCTAGCCCCGTGGACATGCTCCAGCTAACCCTATTTCTAACCTGAGCAGCCAGCCCTCCCCCGACACCCTCCTTTACATCCAGCTGTTCCCCCTCCAGTCCTGGTTGCATCCCTCTCCCCCTCTTAAAAGGTAGCTGCTGAGTTTGAGCCCCGCCTGCCCACTGTGGCAGGAGAACTCCCCACGGCCCGTTGCGCGGAACTACCCTGGCCTTGCGTGTGATGGACACTGACGCAGCCCGGGAGCCTTGGCTGCTGATGGAAAGAGGCAGCTACGTGACTAGGTCAGGTGCAGCATCCTGGACTGGCCCCACGCTCCCTGCTTAGGAAGACACAGGAGCAGGCCCGCGGCTAACTCTGCCAGCTCTTCACACGAAGGACATGGCTTGCTGCCTCTGCCTGGCAGGGAGTCTCCGGGCATGACCCAGCAGAGGGCCAGGACTGCAAGAGGGCACAGTGGGTATTTGCATATCTGTAGCGTTCCTGGGCTGGCCTGATCTCCATCCCCAGCAGAGGAAGCAGACCTGAGTGCAAATCGTGGGCCAGGGAGCAGACTGGGCAGGGGAGGCAGTTTTGTTCCCTTTCAAAGGATCCCTGGAAATGTTTGTCTCAAATTTAAAAACAAAGTTTTGGGTCGTTTTCCCCTGGGGGCGGGGGGGGGGGGAGAGAAAAGGGAGGGGAAAATGTAGCAAAAAATGTTTTGGTTTCGAAAACCCTTCTGTTTTTCATTTCATTCTGTTAGGGGGAGGGAGGAGAATCTTGATTTTTACGGGGAATGTTCATTTCCTTTGACAAGCCGTTTATTGTGTGAAACGTTTTCAGCCGGCTCAGGGTTGTCCCCATCCTGTGAATCCGCGCCCTCTAGTGGCAGAGCTTCTCCTTTAGCCTGCACACCCACGTGTGTTTGGATCTGAAAGCCCCGAGTTCACAGGTCATGAGTCTTGGCTGGCGGGCCGGTCACCCGACTGGCTACTCCTTCCTCCTGCTGTTTCTCCTCTGGCCCCTCGTCCTGTAACTGGCATGAGCACGCTTCTGGGTTGCCTGCGAGCTTCTCCAAGTTGTCCTCACCCCAGGAAGCCTCTGCATGAGTCGCTGCTGGAATCTGAAGCTTGGGTTTTTCCTAACTAGCTTCTGGTGTCCCCTGCTTGGGTTATTTGGGGGTCACCAGTCCCCCAAAACTTGGATGCTTCTGTGAGTCAGCCAAACATGGCCTGACGACCTCAGCACTGCAGCAGACGCTCTCTGATTCCAGCTGCTGCCACAAGGCCAGGAGACCTTGTCTCTTTCCCAGGCCCAGCGTGAATGCCGAAGCCCTGGGCTCATGGGTACCAGAAAGATGGAGTAAGGAGACAAACAGCCAGATTACAAGAGGCTGCAGCCACTGAGTGTGATGGAAATTGTTTTAGATTGACATTTACAATGATCTAAAGGCTGAAAGCCGCTTAAGGAAGCCTTTTGAAACTGATCGAATAAAGCCTTTGATTGGTTTAAGGTGGTCAAAGAGAGCTACGGGCTCTAGCTGTCTGAGCTAGCTAAAGAGTGCCCGGAGACGCCCTGCCAGCTGATCCTGCATGCTTAGAAATCTCCCCCACCTTTCTCTCATCCTGCTGCTCCCTTCAGTTCTTAAAGAACCTGTAAGGGACAGAGCAACGTGTGACAAACTGACCCCCAGCCCCGCGGGGAGGACGCACGTACCAGCCTGGGCGCTTGCCCAAGTCACCAGAGCTCACACCCCAACTCCTGAGAAACCAGCTGTGCTCTGCCACAGTGTGTGTGTGTGATTGTGTGTGTGTGTGGGGCACCGCTGCCCTCTGCTGGACAGAATGGCAGACCTGCTGTATAGGGGCAGGCGTGGCTGTATAGGGGTGGGAGAGGTTTTGGAGTCCAGAGGTCCTGTGTCTTCGTTGTCGTGCACCGCACAATGCTCGCTCTCGCGTTCTCTCTCCAAGACACCTGGCTTCCATCCCTGGCTCTGCCGCTGACTCAATTCCTGACCCTGGACAAGTCACTTGGGGCCTCAGTCTCCTCATCTTTATAATGGGATTAACAATATCCACCTCCCGGGAGTAGGGCATTTGGGAGGGACTAATTCATTATGGTTTGCAAAGCCCTTTGAGATCTGTTTGCTGGGCAGCGCTAGTGAAGGGCAAAGAATTACTGGGTTGTCCTCCAGGGACGGGCCTCCAGGGGAACTAACCTGGACTGAGATTCTCCCTTAGCTACAGTGGTGCGGGCCTGTGTGTGGAGAACAGAAGACTCTGATTTCTCTCTCTGCCGTTGGCCATGAAGGCCAGATGGCCACAGTGTGAAGAGCCGTGTAAGCTACTCTGTCCATTGAGTCAGTGAATCTAGGGGTCTCTAATGACCACCTGGTTTCATATCTCATCCAGCATCTCAGTGTCCTCAGATCACAGGCCAGGGCATGAGCTAACTGCTGACTCGGAGAAAAGTTCCCCGACTTCAGTCCCTGGGTTTCCCTGGAAGTCTCCCATCCAAACAGTGACTCAGTCTGATGGGCTGGGGTGGGGGGGAGGTTGGCCAGTCTCTAGATTTTTTGCCGGGTTGGAAGCATTTGTTGACCTCTCTCCATAGGAGAAGCCGTTTTCTTTCTGCAGTGTCATTCGGTGAGCTCTGCCTACACCCCCTGCCCCCTTTCCAGCAATAGGCCAGTGACGTCAAAGCCCAGGACTGGCGAGTGCTTTCAAGTTGCATGGCGCGTCGTTTGCTTGGCTTTCTGAGCTCGCTCTCACGTGGAGAGGTCCCAGCCTGTCAGGAACTCAGGGCAGCCATGTCAGGCGACGTCCCTGGAGACGCCCACTGCCTCTGACGGACGTTGCACTGTGACCTGGGCTCCGGCGGGGTGATGCACTGAGGGGAAGCAGTTTGGGGTGGTATTCCCTTGAGGGCGGTGTCCGTGTCCCATCCTGTGCACAGTGCTCAGGGCTTGGTGGATCGTGTGTGTGGGCCAGCTGCAGGCAGGAGGGGACGTCCCGCCGACACTCTGTTTTAAAGGGCGGTCGGCGAGTGGAAGAGGTGGATGCTTGCGGGGTGAGGGGCCTGGGAACTGCAAACCAGGGGCCCCCACCTTGCTGTTGGAGATGTGACAATGGAGCCATCCTCGTGGAGGGTCTCTGGCCCTGGGGGCTCTTTGGTTGTTGGGTCCCCTCTCCTGGGGGGGCACTGGGTGCAGCATGAACCCCAATGGAGGGCTGGGGAAACGCTTTGCCCTGAGGGCACTTTAGGCAGGCCACGTATGGGTCCTTGGGCGACCATGGTATTCACTGCAGAATTGAAAGGGTTGTAAGTGCTCCCCCCCCCCCCCCCAGTGTGCACGCTTCCTCGGGGGGCACCCAAGGCCACAGAGGAGACAGTGGCAGAGCTGCGGGAGGAACTTGGGAGTTTAACTCTAGAGCAGCCCCCATTGCCCTGGCCCTGCTAGCATTCTCTGGCCGGGGCAGCCCGGGCACCCAGATGCCATCAGTGCCTGGGGCAGGGACTCTGCCTTTGGGGCCGGGGCAGGGTCTGACGGGGGGAGGAGGGTGGCTGAAAATGAGCCCACGTGAATGGCTGCCTGGGACCATCTGTGAGAGCCCCGGGAGCTTGCCCTCCCTCCCTCGCCCCCAGGCCACCAGGCATGGGAGGGCACTGTCTTGTGTTTGAGCTCGGTGCTCCCCCCTGGAGGTGCCCAGCCAGTGCAGAGCTGCCAGGCAAGGATGGAGGCGTGGGCTGCTGGCTGGCTCAGGCAGAGGGGGAGGGAAGCGGGGACAGGCTGGGTTGGGCTGATGGCTCCTTGGGGCTAGGGCAGGCTGAGCGGGAGGAGGGGGATCAGGAACAAACCTTGAGCCCCCTTCTGCCCGCCTTGAGATCCCGTCCACCTTTGTAACCTGTGGAGGTGCCCAGGTTTTCTTCCCCCCCTTGAGCCCTGTGCCCTGCCGAGGTTCTCAGATCTCCATCTGTCAAGGAACCCGCCCCTGCCCCTGCCCACAGAGCGCGTGCCAGGCTGCTGGGGCACCCCCTGGAGAGGAAGTCCCCCTCTGGCCTCCACTGCTGGGGAGTTCCACTAAGTTGGAGGCTTTCAGACAAGGGCGGGAAGATGCTAAAACGTCTGAGGTCCGTAGGCCACCATTCTGGAGCAGCTTCAAGCCACGTGTTTAGGGTGTAGGGACAAAGCCGCCCCTCATGTGCCCTTATCTCCCGCCTGGGTGTTCCCTGCACCGTTCTTCCCAGCTGTCTCCTCCTCCCCACGGTGTCTGCCTCCCTCAGAGCTCCCTGCATGGTGCTCCTCCGGCTCCAGTCCCCCTCACGTAGGGCCACCACCTCCAACACAAAACACCAGCCGCTGCCCTCCTCCCCCGCCAGTAACAAGGGGCCTTGTGCCATCCAGGGAGCCTCAGGCCCAGCCCGCTTCCCACAGCCATCAAGGGAGCCCCCGACCATCCCCTGCCCAGAGCTGTCTTGGCTCTGTCGGACTTCCTTGTGCTAAGAGGATCCGCCGCGGTTTTGTCCGGTAAGGGCCTGGCCCGCAGAGTGGGACCCAGGTGCCAGCTTTGCTCCCAGCAACTGGGGCAGGCTAGTGGGCCACACAGTCCCGGGGCCACCTTACCCCTTTGCTAGGACTCGGACTTAACCTGTCAGCGTTGGGCGCTAAGCCTTGACGACCCTGGGGACTTGCGCGGCTCGGCCTGGCCTCCTACCAGACTGAGGTGTGTGCACAAGGCACCCCAAAAGGCAGCAGGGCAGCCAGGGATTTCAGCTGCCATCCGCTCCCCCTTGTCCCCGTCGGGTGGAGGAGCTCGGGGCTGACCGCCAGCAGAAGTCCTGCAGCATTTCCTCCAGCTGGTTCGGAGCACTGATAGAGGAAGATAGAGGGGCACAGCCGCAGCGGGGTGCAGGCAAGCAGCTGTTCAATCACTGCCCAAGCCGCAGGGATCCTCGTTTTCTCCAGCCCCTTCCAACCTGAGCCCATGCGTGTTTCTTCGACATCCTACCACCTGCTATGTAAATGGGCACGCGGTTCCTGTGCTCAAGGGATGGAGCAAAGAGAAGGAGCGGTTACCAGGGGCTGCCCCACCCAGCACCATGGTCTGCCTGGCTGGAGGAGGGGATTCCAGATCCTGGGGAAATGTTTGTCCGAGTCGTGGCTTCTGTTGGGAAGGGAGCGTGAGATTACAGCAGAGACGTCTCCACCACTGAGTTCCCCCATCCAGAAGGTCTGCGGACTGGGCCTCGGGGGTTGTGTGTGAGAGAGGGGGGAAGCGGGTGCATTGGGTTCATACCCCAGCTGCTCACTTCTGCGTGTGGATGTCAGACATGGACCCAAATCACGCAATGAGCTCGGTGAGTCTTTGACACGTTCCCATTTGTCTGCATCACAAAACACTCACATGGTGCAGCAGGACTGGCTGGTCCCGTCTTATCCTAAAACTATCCAACCCCATCTTCTCCTACATCCCATCCCATCCCTTATACAACCCCCATCTCCTCGTATCTGAGGACCTTCCAGAAGGGCATTAAGTGATGTGACTAGCCTCTGTCACCTGTGGTTTGTCCATCCATCCTTCCTTTCTCTGGGGGAAATTGCATGAGATTTAAAATTACATGTAAACTGCTCTGTGTTGTCATTAGCAAAGGCAGGTGGAACAGGTCTGCCTTGTACTTGGAACGAACGGAGATGAGGTTTATGCTGGTTTTTAGAGGCTGAGTACTGGAACAGCAAGGGGGAGAAATGGGGGCTTGGCAGGACTACCATTAAGTAGATACACACTGTAACTGGTTAAACAACCGCTTAGAGTAACTCTGAATGGAATAATGTCGGATTGAAAGGTCCTCTCATGTGGGGTTCCACAGGGATCTGTTCTGGGTCCGGTGTTAACATCTTTATTAATGACCTGGATATAGGAATAGAGAGCACAGTGATCACATTTGACAGATGACACAAAGCTGGCGGGGGCAGGGTTGCAAACACTTAGGAGGATGGAGCTAAAATTCAAAGGGATCTTGATAAATTGAAGAACTGGGCTGGACAACAAAATGAAATTCAACAAAGACGAATGTAAGGTGCTACACCTACGGGAGAAAACCCAAATGCACAAATACAGAATGGGGAATAACTGGCTTGGCAGCAGCACGGCTGAGAAGGATCTGGGCATTGTGGTGGATCACAACCTCAACACGAGTCAGCAACGAGATGCTGCTGCAAAAAAAGCAAATTCCAGTTTAGGTTGCATTAACATGCAAGCCACGGGAGGTGACAGTACCGTGCTGCTCGGCACCGATTAGGCCTCAGCTGGAGAACTGTGTCCAATTGTGGTCACCAATGTACAGAAAGGATGTAGAGAAACTGGTGACAAAGATGATCAAAGGGCTGGAACAGAAGCCAGATGAGCAAAGGCTGAAGGAACTGGGTGTGTTTAGTTTGGAAGAGAGGAGATTGCAGGGGGACATGATAGCGATCTTCTAATACTTGAAAGGCTGCCATAAAAACGATGGAGAAAAGTTGTTCTCTCTTGCCACAGAGGGCAGGACAAGAGGCCGTGGGTTCGAACTCCAGCACAGCAGATTTAGATGAAATCTCAGGAAAAAATTCCTAACGGTAAGACAAGTAGGACAATGGAACAGACGCCTAGGGAGGGTGTGGAAGCGGGGAGGGACCGCTCAGTGGTTTGAGCATTGACATGCTAAACCCACGGTTGTGAGTTCAATCCTTGAGGGGGCCATTTAGGGATCTGGGGCAAAAATTGGGGATTGGTCCTGCTTTGAGCAGGGGGTTGGACTAGATGACCTCCTGAGGTCCCTTCCAACCCTGATATTCTATGATTCTATGGAGGTTTTCAAAAGGAGGCGGGAGCCGTCCCTCTGGGGTGGTTTAGCCACAACAAATCCTGCATCTTGGCAAGAGGTTTGACAAAATGATCCTTGAGGTTCCTTCTAACCCTATGGTTCTGTGAGGATATGTGACCTGTTTCTTTAAATCTATAGCAGGAAGCTGGGCAGGCGGTGGCTGGAGAAGGTTCTAGGCAGAAGTTGTACAGAGATGTAGTTTTACTTAGTCTAATAAAGTTCCTTGTTTAGAATTAGAAAGTTACTCCTGTGATTTGTCACCATAGACATGGGGGGCTGCAGGCAGGACTGAGGTGCATTGGCAGAGTTGTGGGAGGGTGAATTCGGGCTGCAATAGCGGGGGGGGTGCATGACGTCGGGACTGAGGCGCACCAGCAGAGCTGTGTGCATTCGGTGTGGGGTGATTAGGACTGCAATAGCAGGGGGGTGCACATCGGATCAGGATCAAGAGGCATCAGCGGAGCGGGGTGTGGGGAGCTCAGGATTGGAATAGCAGGTGGGTCTGGCTCAGGGTCAAGGGGCATTAGCAGAACTCTGGGGAGAACTTTGCCCAGCACCAGCAGGCACCATGCCTACCTCTAGCTAGTGCTCTGAGTTCCAGACATCCTTAGCAAAGACTGTTCTTTGTACTTGGTGCATGGGTGAAGTGAAGTGAGGCTGGATGGATTCCAGCTCTAAATTCCTTAGGAGAAGCAAATTGGCTGGGAGTCCTTGAGCTCCTGACACTCTGGTGTATCTGGGGTACTCCTGGCTGATGTTTTCTGCCAGCTTTCCCCACTGCTGCACTGGTAGAATCATCAGTAGTGGGTGCGACACTGCAGAGTGATATTGTCGGTGACTATGCAACAATCTGTCAACACGTCCAGATGTCTCCATTGCCTTCTCTGTGCACGTATACGTGACTTATCTCCCTCCAGAGGCGGGGGAGAACATAAGCCCTAATAGCCATGTTACCGGGCTATAACAACTTTCATTTATGTGGCTCCTCTTCAGATCAAAGAATCCCTAATCACTTGGTCACCTTTACACATAGAATAATTGCCTTCCCACCACGCAAGTGCAGCCACCTCTGGGGTGGAACATGCTAGCCATTTTTGTAGAGCCCAGCATCGGCACAGGTCGGGACAAGAAGTGAAGGAGAATCATAGGACCAAACTGGGAAATTTGATCAAGGGTCTGGTACGTTCCGTTGACCTCAGTGATCCTTTCTGGCTTTTCCTGGATGAATCTGCAGAGCCATTCCTGGAATAACCACAGAATGAGACTTTTCCGACAGGACCAAGGACTGTGATAGGTCGTGGCCCTGATTCTGAAGTCTTTAATTGGGCAAAACTCCCCTGATGTCAGTGGGAGCTCAGCAGGACCGAGCCCTCTGTGCCTGTCTTTTGTTGACTGGGAGTTTTGTGGGCAGCTGGGTATGGGGTTAACCCTTGAAAAATCAGAGCTGCTTTGTTTCTGCAACATTTTCCTAGCTTGCAGTTTTTGTGGGGAGTGTGGAAAGTCGTCTTACAAAACCGGCTCGGTCTCAAAGCTCCAGGGAGCTGCTTTATTCGGTCGCCGCTGAGTGTATTTGGAAAGTAGGCACTGCCCAGTCACCCCCCAGGAACACAAAGGAGAGAACGCTCCAACTGTTGTCCTGATCTGGGAAGGAAGGAGGGTGCGTCACCGCGCTGTACCTCTATGCAGCCTGCTAGCCAGGTAACGAGCTGGCCCCCCATGACCTTCCCAGCGGAGGGCCGGTGCCTTTAACAAAGAGCGCAGCTCCTGGCGCGCCGTGCTCGGCGGGACTGTCCCGGTCTCTGCTGGCGGAAGTCGTTGCACGTTCTAACAGCTGAGCTCGCCGACAGCTGTCGGAACCCGGACACAGGCAATTGAGGGTTAAAGGCTCCCAGGAGAAAGGGGGGAGGAGGAGGGAGAGAGGTGGCAGCTGAGCCATAGAGGGTTAACGCTCTCCGAGGAGAGCGCCCCCCAGCTCCTGGGAAGGCAGCGGGACACCTGGGGTTTGGGCTGGGTGCCCCTCTGTTACTGAGAAGTGTCACAGGATCTGTCAGGCAATCTCCTGAGCATTGGAGAGTGCTGCAGGCCGGGTACTGTGCACCCCACATGGGGGCCTGCAGGGGCTGGATGGGCGCAGGTGCATCTCTGTCCCACAGGGCTGCGTTCAGGTCGTGTGCGTGCTTGGTTGCACAGAGGCAAGAGGGTGTGGGGGATGTGAGCACACACACACCCGGGTCTATATAAGCATGAGGGAAGTTGTGCAACCCACCGGCCAGTGTGAGTTACGTGTCGCTACTGAATCCATAGAGGACGTGAGTCTGTTAAAACCCGCAGCTACGGAGCCTGGCTCTGCAGCTCGGTCTCTGGGGGCTCCTGCTTTTATCCCTATGAAGTCCCCAGTGTGTCAGCCAAGATGGTGGATGTTTTCAGGCACTCAGGAACCCCAATGAATGACATTATAGGATTTAAAGGTACTGGGAGGGGATGTGATCAGAGATGAACAGGGATTTTACATGTACTGTCTCTGCCATGGACAGTGTCCAAGACTATGGCAGTAAGTTCAGGAGGAGGGTGTGACGTTGCACTCCATACGTTTTATGGAAATATGCTTATGAGCGTGAATATGATGTAACTGGCATGTGCTTTATGCAAAAGGTCTCTTGTAAGGTATCATAACAAAGGTTATAATCTACTGAATATATTCCTCCTATTTGTATGCATGTATCCTTCTTGTATCTGAAGCTAGAAATATGAAGTATAACTCTGAGGTCCTATTGTAATTATGGAAAGTGTGGGCCATTAATGGTGGTTTAGAATCTTGATGGCTCCCATTGACTAGGACAATTGGTTGTAAATGGTTTATTTACCTGCAAGCCTTCCTGTGTACTGTGGGCCAACCCAGGAAAAATGGAGACTAGGAGTCTTACAGTGACCTGTCACCATGCCACATGATACTGGAATCCATCTTAATCCTAAAAAGAAAAGGAGTACTTGTGGCACCTTAGAGACTAACCAATTTATTTGAGCATGAGCTTTCGTGAGCTACAGCTCACTTCATCAGATGTATCAGATCTTAATCCTTGTACTTTTCCATTGATGAGGCAGGGGTGGGGACAAGCACAGACAAAAGTTTCCTGCCTTGTGCCAAAGCTATAAAAGGGGGCGGAGCAGGACAAAAGGAGGCCAGTCATGAGAAAACCCCTGCTTACCACCTGAAATGTCTGCTGGAACTAACAAGGACTGTACCAGGGTAAAGGATTGGTCCCAGACTAGGAAGGAGTCTAGTCTGTGAAAGAAGCTTATTGGAACATCTCGGAAGGTGAAATATTACCTGTAATCAGTTTCTTAATGTAGTAGGCTTACACTTGCATGTTTTTGTTTTATTTTGCTTGGTGACTTACTTTGTTCTGTCTATTATTACTTGAAACCACTTAAATCCTACTTTTTATACTTAATAAAATCACTTTTGTTTATTAATAAACCCAGAGTAAGCGGTTAATACCTGGGAGAGCAAACGACTATGCATATCATTCTATCAGTATTATAGAGGGTGGACAATTTATGAATTTACCCTTTATAAGCTTTATACAGAGCAAAACTGATTTATTTGGGGTTTGGATCCCATTGGGAGCTGGGTGCTGGAGACAGGTAACCTGCTGAGCTGTTTTTAGTTAAAGTCTGCAGCTTTGGGGGCGTGGACCAATCCCTGGGTCTGTGTTGCAGCAGACTAGTGTCTGGCTCAACAAGGCAGGGTTCTGGAATCCCAAGCTGGCAGGGAAAATGGGCTCAGAGGTCATTTCAGCACATCAGGTGACAGTCCCAATGGGATCCGTCACAGTGACTGTCTTCATTGCACATGTGCTGCAGATTGCATGTGGATGTGTGGCCATACTCACATGCCGGAGCGGGGCTGGAGTCCTTTACATTTCCTCTCCTCTGTTAGAAATGTTTCCTGGTTCTGGCTACCTTTGGTGTCTCCTCAGCCTCTCGCTCTCCATGGCGAGGAGAGGGAACCTGTGCTGTTGGCTGTAGATGCACAGAGAAACCTGGAAATGGGCGGTAACACTGCATCTGTGGCAAGGATCTGAGCCCTTCAGATCGTGTTGCTGGTGGAAAGAGGGTGCTCTTTCAGTGGCAGGAGATTGGGGGTGCTTTGGAAGGGGCATTACACTCAGGGATGTCTGTTGCTAGAGCAGCAAGGTTGGGGGTCTGTCTGCACACACTTCTCCCAGCAGCTGCCATCCTGTTCTCCCATCCCCAGCTCTGCTGATGCCCCAAATAAATTAGGGTCTTGGAGCTGGTAGAGTTTGGGGCACCTTCTGATGAATGGTATCCCTTCCCTCAAACTCAGTCATCCTGGGCGATAGCCCAGTGCTTTAACACCCACCTTCCAGATGGGTAAACTGAGGCAGAAGGCTGAGTGACTTGAATGAGACCACGATAGGCAGGCAGTGCCAGACTTGGGATTAGAACCCTGCTGTTGCTTAATCCATCGTGTGCTTAGTCCACTCAACCAGACTGCTGCGTTGACAGTCCGCCCCGAAAGCATTGTGGCTGGCAGCAGGTAGCTGGCTAAGAGTTTTGTAGCACTAAAAATAAGAACGGGATAGAGGTGAGAAAATTACCCACAGGTCTAATGAGGATCAGTTAATTTCTATAAACTGGTGCTAATTTCCTAATCCCAAAAAGCCATCTCAGAGCCTCCGTCTGTATGGACAACCCCTGATAAATTCTGATACGCAGCATTTCGCTCATCAATAACTGGCTGTTTTTCTCCTTTAAATGAGGAGGAAATGCCAGTTTCTTTGTTACAAATTGCCCCAGGTGTGAAGTGACTGAAATCTTCCTCCAATTCATCCTTCGGATGAGTGCAGGGCCCAAAGCAAACAGGATTTAGGCAAAGGAGAGAGAGACCCTGACTCACTAGTGTTGTTTTATTTACTCAGAAACAAGTCTGGTCTTTGGTTTAAGGCCTGGGACTGCGGCTTGAGAGATCTGGGTTGGATTTCTGGCCCTGCCACTGGCTTTCTCTGTGATGTTGGGAACATTGCTTCATCTTTCTGTGTCTCACTGTAAAATCCTTCCCTCCCTCACAGGATCCCTCCCTCACATTCATGCTTGTGAGATGCTCAGAGGCTACAGTGAGGAGGGCCCCAAAAGACCCTGGATTTGCAGAGATTTGAAGGGACCCCATGGGAGGAGATCCCTGGCGAGGAGCTTTGGGGCCCAAGCCGATCCTTGCTAAGGGGAGCTGGGGCAGTGTGGTACTCGGGTGTGCCCTCAGAGTCCTGACCATTGTGGTCAGTCTGCATTGCTGATGCTCGATGGCCGTCCCGAGGAGCCAGAGCTGTACAAACCGGACACTGAAAACTGCTTCGGCAGCTCACGAGGGCTGAGCCCTATGGGTATGCCTGCACCAACACTGCATTAGAAACCTGGGGTTTCTTGTCCACAGCTACAGACTAGGGACCGAATGGCTAGGCAGCAGTTCTGCGGAAAAGGACCTAGGGGTGACAGTGGACGAGAAGCTGGATATGAGTCAGCAGTGTGCCCTTGTTGCCAAGAAGGCCAATGGCATTTTGGGATGTATAAGTAGGGGCATAGCGAGCAGATCGAGGGACGTGATCGTTCCCCTCTATTCGACATTGGTGAGGCCTCATCTGGAGTACTGTGTCCAGTTTTGGGCCCCACACTTCAAGAAGGATGTGGATAAATTGGAGAGAGTCCAGCGAAGGGCAACAAAAATGATTAGGGGTCTGGAACACATGAGTTATGAGGAGAGGCTGAGGGAGCTGGGATTGTTTAGCCTGCAGAAGAGAAGAATGAGGGGGGATTTGATAGCTGCTTTCAACTACCTGAAAGGGGGTTCCAAAGAGGATGGCTCTAGACTGTTCTCAATGGTAGCAGATGACAGAATGAGGAGTAATGGTCTCAAGCTGCAGTGGGGGAGGTTTAGATTGGATATTAGGAAAAACTTTTTCACTAAGAGGGTGGTGAAACACTGGAATGCGTTACCTAGGGAGGTGGTAGAATCTCCTTCCTTAGAGGTTTTTAAGGTCAGGCTTGACAAAGCCCTGGCTGGGATGATTTAACTGGGAATTGGTCCTGCTTTGAGCAGGGGGTTGGACTAGATGACCTTCTGGGGTCCCTTCCAACCCTTATATTCTATGATTCTATGATTCTATGGTTACAGTTGCTGGACCTGGGTCCCACAGCTGTGCCATCGTGTTCATACTGTGCCACGTGGCCCTTGCATCATGGGGCTGCAGCTTGGCCTGCATCCACCCTGAAAAGTGGCAGGGCTTGGACCCGAGTCACAGCAGGACTCGGGCTCTGACCCAGCACCCCCGCCCCCCCCAACCCCCCAGCAGGGTCCTAGGGCTTGCTGACCAGAGTCAGACTGATTTGTGTGTGGATGGAACAGGGGCTTCGGCTTGAAGCTGAGTTACAGCCTGTGTGCAGTGCAGACATACCCTTAGAGAGCTGAACTGATGCGTGCCTCTGAGGAACCGAACACACTTGGAGACCAAGAGCTACTCCTGGGCCAGGAACCCTTTCTTACTACGATTTCCTTGTATTCTGGATCATTGTTGCACTCGCCCGTGTTCACCCCTCTTGTCCACAAACGTTTGTGTAGATGGGATTGGTGTGCACGAGGGTTCTGCATGGGAAGACCCCGTGTTCCTGTGCAAATATGCAGGTGTAAGCAGGGTCTGAATGAATTCTCCCCTGACAGCTAGTAGGAGAGGGGGAGAGACATCAGGAGCACACTGTATTTACATGAACACGCCCACTCTGGTGTTGGGTTACAAATCACAGTAGTATTGAATGCAGGGGTAGTGAAACGTTATCTTTATTGTATGAGGAAAGGGGAGCAGAGCCCTGCTGAGCGTGTCCCGATTGAGGTGGTCACCCTCAGGTGAAATGGACTTGCTAAGCCAGGGGCTCGAATGCCAGACCCCTGTGAAGGGAAGAGGGGTGGGGACAGCTGTCCTAGCTAGGAGCCGTGGACTCTCCATAAGGGTCCCAGGTCTGGTTTAACCTGTTCCTCCCCCACTGTTCAAAGATAGAAGCTAAATAGGCTCCATTTAGGAGTCTTTTGTTATGTAAAGTGCTCACTAGAGCTGAAAACACTTGTGGTAAGACAGCATTTCTGCCTAGCCTGCATCACTAAGAGCTGACAGTCACTAAGAGTTGGGTGGACTCTTAAGAGACTGACCTGCGGAGGTCACAGCAGAGGGGTGGGTGGCAGAAGGTGCGAGCAGACTGAGTGGCTGGCGGGGTGGCCAGCAGAGAGGAACCGTGGCTGGAGGGGTGGCTAGGCGGTGAGCAGAATGAGCAGCTGGCGGGGTGGCCAGCGGAGAGGAACAGCAGCGGGCAGGGTGGCCAGGCAGCAAGGAACCGTGGCTGGCGGGGTGACCAGCGGAGAGGAACCGTGGTGGGCAGGGTGGCCAGGCAATGAGGAACAGTGGCGGGTGGGGCAGCCAGGCGGTGAGTGAAATGAGGGGCTGGCAGGGTGGCCAGGCGGTGAGGAACTGTGGCGGGCGGGGCGGTCAGCCCAGAGGAACAGTGGTGGGCAGGGCAGCCAGGCGGCAAGGAACCGTAGCTGGCGGGATGGTCAGCAGAGAGGAACCGTGGTGGGCAGGGCGGCCAGGCGGCAAGGAACCGTAGCTGGCGGGATGGTCAGCAGAGAGGAACCGTGGTGGGCAGGGCGGCCAGGCGGCAAGGAACCGTGGCTGACCGGGTGGTCAGCAGAGAGGAACAGTGGTGGGCAGGGCAGCCAGGCAGTGAGCAGAATGAGGGGCTGGCAGGGCGGTCAGGCAGCGAGGAACAGTGGTGGGTGGGGTGGCCAGGCAGTGAGTAGAATGAGGGGCTGGCAGGGTGGCCAGGAAGTGAGGAACTGTGGCAGGCGGGTCGGCCAGGCGGCGAGGAACTGTGGTGGGCGGGTCGGCCAGGCAGCAAGCAGAATGAGGGGCGGGCGGGGCGGCCAGGCAGCGAGGAACAGTGGCGGGCGGGGCGGCCAGGCGGTGAATAGAATGAGGGGCTGGCAGGGCGGCCAGGTGGCTAGGAACCATGGCTGGTGGGGTGGTCAGCTGAGAGGAACAGTGGCTGGCGGGGCGGCCAGGAACAGTGGTGGGTGGGGCGGCCAGGCGGCGAGCGGAATGAGGGGTGGGCGGGGCAGCCAGGCGGCGAGGAACAGTGGCAGGCGGGGTGGCCGGCAGCGAGGAACAGTGGCATGCGGGACGGCGAGGCGGCGAGTGGAATGAGGGGCGGGCAGGGTGGTGAGGCAGCGAGGAACAGTGGCATGCGGGACGGCGAGGCGGCGAGTGGAATGAGGGGCGGGCAGGGTGGTGAGGCAGCGAGGAACAGTGGTGGGCAGGGCGGCCAGGCGGCGAGGGACAGTGGTGGGCAGGGCGGCCAGGCGGCGAGGGACAGTGGCGGGCAGGGCGGCCAGGCGGCGAGGGACAGTGGCGGGCGGGGCGGCCAGGCGGCGAGGGACAGTGGCGGGCGGGGCGGCCAGGCGGCGAGGGACAGTGGCGGGCGGGGCGGCCAGGCGGCGAGGGACAGTGGCGGGCAGGGCGGCCAGGCGGTGAGGGACAGTGGCGGGCGGGGCGGCCAGCCAGAGCAAGTGCTCAGATGGCAGAGCGAGCAAGGTGCCTTGTTCCCCGGGTGGGAGGGGAACTCTCACAGATGCGTCTCTGAACCCTGGGACCTCGCTGACCAAGGACAACCACTGTGAGTGGGGTGCGGTGAGGGAGCAGACGGGGCACAGAACAGGAACTCTGAGTTGGAGAACTCACCAGCGGCTCTGCCCCACGCACTCGGGGGTGGGCGTCCTGCTCACAGCTTTAGGTTTATGAATCCTGCTTGTGGCCTTTTCCCTCATTAATGTCGGGTGACTTCCCTGCTTTCATTAAAAGTTTCCTTTCTACACGCAGACTCTGTGCTTGCCAGAGGGGAAGTATTGCCTCTCACAGGCGCCCTGGGGGTGTGCGTAATTTTCCAGGTGGCCGCTCGAGCCGGTTCTGTGTTGTATCGTTGAAAAGGAACCCCTAGATGTTGAACCCGGCCCCGGTTGCTGCCGGCTCCACCTGGCAGAAGGGTTACGCGGACTTTGGTGCAGGCAGCTGGCTACCTGCTGCTGTTCCAGGAGCTTCACCAAAGCAGCGGCCCTGGGGCCAGTGCTGAGCCACGTGGGACCAGATCGCAGGCGGTTTTGGGGCTGTCAGAGGCAAAGCAGCGTCCACCCCGGCAGAATGCTACATCTCTAAACAGCCACAAGATGGCAGTGCTGCCAGCCGCTCCGGCCACGTCAAAGGCCAATCCTGCCCGGTGCTGAATGCCCTTCAGTCCCACTGACCTCGATGGAAGGTGTTGAGGGCTCGCAAGATTGGGCGGCGACTCTCTGCCACGTCTCCCACAATCCTTTGCTCCCTTCTCCCCTTTGAAGCTGGCACTTGTCCTCGGACTGCAGCTCGCGAAGGGTTAATTTAATAGCCAGACGCTTAGCTGGGAATGAAGTACTTTGGGCAGAGTCTCTGAGGTGGAGGGGGGCCAGGGACATATTAGATCTTGGGCTCTGGATCTCCAGGCCGCGTAGAAAGGAGTCTCCGCTTTCTGGGTGGAACCGTTGACTTGGGGAGATTGGGTTTTGGTGAGGCTTCCCCTGGCTGGGAACGAATTATACCTGGGCCACAGGCTGCTGCAGGTGACGGGCAGACTGGCTCTGTTAGTGGGGCCAGCGTGACTCCTTTCACAGGCCTCTGCAGCTCTGCTCAGGCCAAAGCGAGCTGCAGAGCGGAGCGGCCGGGGGGGCTGCGTGGCGGCTTGCTCCAGGTGGCTGCATGAGCGGGCTAAGCTGGGGGCTGAACTCGGGGAGCTGAATGCTACTCTCACTGTGCCAGTGGGAATCGCCAGCTCTGCTGAAGTTACCTTGATGGTGCAGCTCAGAGCAAAACGGACCCTTCATTCTGGAAGGCCCTGGCCACCCTGTTATGTCTCAAGTTACCAGCAGCTCCTTAAACCCAGAGACTGAGCCTTGCTGGCGAGATATGTGCCAGTTGTCTCTGCACTGCCTGGGTATTCACACAGCGCTCACTGAACTCCCAAAGTCATGTCCCAGGATGCACCGGGCTCTGGAAAATGCCAGGAGGGATTCTCTGGGGCGGTCACTTCTCGGGCTGTTGCAGAGTCCCAGCATATGTACGGCAGCTCTGCAACCGCCATGAGGGAAGCAGTGTGCCTTAGAGAGGGTTAAGGCCGTTCACTCACACAGCTGGTATTTTGCCGCTGAGCTGCTTGTATCCTGCAAGAGCATTGACTCTCCCGCGCAGGGCTGTTGAAAACAGCCATTTACTTGTAGCATGGACTATGCTCTTCTAGGTAACCGGCAGATTAAAAAGGTGGGGGCTGGCTATTTGTAATGGCTAGGGTGACCAGCCGTCTGTCCCGGTTTTTAGTTCTTTGTCCCGCGTCCCGACCCATGCGCAGCCAGGAGCCATTTGTCCCGATGCTGCAGCTTTGGCCGCTCTGACTGATGGTTTTGTTTTTCTTTTGTTTTGTTTTTTGTTGCTTCAGCGACTCTGCTCCGGCTGCTTTTTTTCCCCCCGCTTCCCCCATGTGTCCCGATATTTTGTCCGTTTCATCTGGTCACCCTAGTAATGGTGTGTGTGGGTATGAAAGTCTAGCCTATACCCTTCGAAACAAAACAAATGTCCTTAGGCCTCCGACTTATTTAAACCTGAAGGCCCTTTAAAAATCAAATTTCCCTTTTTGCCACCTGTGCTATATTTTCTTTAGTTCTTCGCCCTTCACGCAGCCTGTAGCAATGATCACTTTCACACTGGAGCTTCTAGTTTTGCTGATCCAATTGCCGGCTTCGGCGCTTAGAGGCTAAAGCGATGGGTAGGACGATGCGTGCACCGTTTCTTTAAATCTGTCCCAGCGGGGCTGGGCAAGAAGGGCTGTGGGGTGAGCTCTAGGCAGAAGCCCGACAGGGAAGTGGAGTAGGAGCAGCTGAAGGAAAGGCAGTTTTCCTTGTTCTAATCAAGTTCCTTGTTCAATGCTAGGTGAAAGTGACACTTTCTGTGGAATGAATTTTCAGAAGTGCCGAGCACTGTCAGTTCCTCTGGACTTCATAGATTACCAGGACGGAAGGGACCACTGTGATTGTCTCATCTGACCCCCTACTTGACAAACCCAGAGAACTGTCCCCAAGTCATTCCTACAGCAGGTCTTTTAGAGAAATAGCCAGTCTGGATTTTAAAATGGTCAGTGATGGAGAATCCACCATCATGCTTGGTAAGCTGTTCCAATGGTTAATTACCCTCACTGTTAAAAATTTACATCTTATTTCCAGTCTCAAGTTGTCTCGCTTCAACTTCCCGCCGTTGGATCATGTTAGACCTTTTCTCTGCTAGACTGAAGAGCCCGTTATCAAATATCTGTTCCCTGTGTAGGTACTTACAGACTGTGATCAAGTCACCCCTTAACCTTCTCTTTGTTAAGCTACATAGATTGAGCTCCTTGTTGGGTCTATCACTATAAGGCAGGTTTTCTAATCCTGTAATCATGTTCGTGGCTTTTCTCTGAACGCATTCCAATTTATCAACCTCCTCCTTCAATGGCGGGCACCAAAACTGGACACAGGATTCCAGCAGCAGTCGCATCAGCGCTGAATAAAGAGGTAAAGTAACCTCTCTGCTCCTACTAAAGATTCCCATTTCCACATCCAAGGATCGCATTAGCTTTGTTGGCCACAGTGTCACACTGGGAGCTCATGTTCAGCTGATTGTCCACCACAACCCCCAAGTCTTTTTCAGAGTCCCTGCTTCCCAAGATAAAGTTCCCCATCCTGAACCATGGCCTGTGTCCTTTGTGTCCTATATATTTACACTGAGCCAGATTAAAATGCACATTGTTTACTTGAGCCCAGTTTACCAAGCAATCCAGATTGCTCTGTATCAGTTACCTATGCTCTTCATTATTTACCTCTCCCTCCATTTTTGTGTCATCTGCAAACTTTATCAGGGACGGTTTTATAGTTTCTTTCAGGTCATTAACAAAAATGTTAAATAGCAGAGGGCCAAGAGCCGGAGGATGATGACCCAGGTGCAATTACATTTTGAGACCTATCAGTTAGTCAGCCTTTAATCCATTTAGTGAATGTATTAATAGCCTATGCAGTACTCTTGATTCTGATTCCTTCTGCTGCCTTTTTACGTGCCCAAATACTGTAGCTAATGTTCCAAATCTCCAATTAATAATGCTTCAGTTGGAGCTGGGCATCCTCAGTGTTGTGTCTGTAGGTGCCGAACTACCCTAGAATTGTCCGTTTTTAAATGGCTTTTGAGATCTGTTCCGATTTGTAATTAGCGTGGGGTGGAACTTCATAGACTGGGCAGCTCCTGAGGGTGGATTTCTGGGGAAGGAGGCAGGCCTTTTTGGGACTCTGCTGCACCCCAGCTGCCAGAAGATCTTGTACTTTGATTGTGAACTATTTGGGGGCAGGGCTTGTCTTTTTGTTCTGTGTTTGTAAAGCGCCTAGCACAATGGGGTCCTGCTCCGTGACTGTGGCTCCTAGCTGCTATGGCTAAACAAATAATACATCACCATAATACAGCAGCTCGTAGCATTAATTGAAGAAAACCCATCCCTGCGCCCACCCGCCTTTGCAGTTGCTAGAGAGGAGGAGAGGTTGGGTTTTTTGGAACCGATCAGAGGGAGAGGAGAGAACAAAGATCCTTCTACTGTACCTCACCCCAGCTGAGGTTGGGATCAGGCTTCTCGCAGGATCGCAACTCTGGCTCCCTGAGCCAACCCAGCGCCGCCTCCTTTGCTGAGCCAGCAGGAGCTGTGCAGAGCCTGTCTGAGCAGGAGGCCTTTGCTTTGCAGCTATCTCACTCTGTATCAAGGGGCGAGTGACAGCCGTGGGGCGGAGGTGCAGCTTCCTCTTGACTCCAGGCCAGCCCATCTGGTGGGCTTAGGGGAGAGAGCCCTTACTTTTAAAGCCGTGTGAGTGTTCTTCAGGAACACTTCTAAACAACACAGCCTGCAGCACCGTGACCGCCCGCCGGGCTGTCTTGGGGCCGTTAAGGTAGGATACTGGAGTATGGTTTTAAACGGATACCGCTGAGACTGGGATCTTGCAAGGTTACTGGAGTGGCTGCATTGTTAGACTCTGCATGGATCGGACTGACTCTCGCCGGGCTTTCATGTCCCAGTGAAGCCTTAGGAAATGCCAGGCTGGGTCATCTAGTCCAGTATCCTGTCTCTGACACTGCCCAGCACTAGATGCGTCAGAGGGATGTACGAGAAATGCCCCAGTGCACAGCTATGGACAGAGGAACAGACTAGGGAGGGTTTGGAAGCTCCTTCACTGGAGGTTTCCAAAAGGAGGCTGGAGCCGTCTGTCTGGGATGGTTTAGACACAACAAATCCTGCATCTTGGCAGGGGGCTAGACTAGCTGACCCTTGCGGTCCCTTCTAACTTGATAAAGGAATTTCCCTCCTTATTCTCATCAGTTGATGATTTGGTTTATATCCTAAAACTTGCAGATATCATTCCCTTACTTTTAATCTGACCTCATGTGACTATTCTCCAGTCCTTTGAATCCTGCTCAGCTCCTGACCTTGGTGATATCACGTAGCAGTGAGTTCCACTGGCTAACCATGCACCGCATGAAAAAGTGTTTCCTTGAAGCCATTTTAAATTTTCTGCCTTCAGTTTCCCCTTGCTCTTGTATCTGAAAGACTAAATAGGAGGAGTGCCCAATTCACCACTTTTCTCTCATTTATTATTTTGCAAACCTCTATTGTGGCCCTTCTTATTTGTTTCCTCTCTAAACTAATCTGTCCCCATCTTTTCAATCTCTTTAATCGTCAATACCTTTAATATATTAATCCTTCAGTGTTCTTCTATCTGTAGATCTTAAAGCACTTTATAAGCTGGGTAAGTATCCCATTATTCCCATTGCATAGGAAGGGAAACTGAGGCACAGCAGTGCAGGGACTCTCACAGGGTTATGCAGCCAATGGGAAGCAGAACTGGAAGTAGCACCTGGTTCTCCTCTTCTCTCCTCACCAGCCATTCTGTCCCCCTGGTTTAAGAGCCCTCATCAGCCCCCTCTCCCACAGCCCCCTCTCCCACAGGCTCACCCTTGTAGCATGGATCATGGCTGGAGAATGGGTATGCTGCATAAACAGTCCAGAGGACCCTGTACCTTCCAGTAGTGATGCTGTCGTGTTCATGCCATCACTGTAACCTGGCTTGGGACACACTGTGCTGGGATAATTTTCCTCCCTCAGGGTGGGATCCTTCCCCTCAATTGTGGAGAAACTCTATAGTAAGGTCAGACCTGGGAGCTTCTGGTCATCTTCCCATTGACACGCTTCCAGCCCCAAACCCTCAGTGCAGGCCAAGGACTTCCTCCCCAAGCATGGTGGCTGGGAGCAGAGTCCAGGCACGCTACTGATTGGCCTCTCTGACACCAGGACCCCACCCTGTTGCTTGTTCTGCAGGGCGGGCATATGCAGGGAACAAACTGGCCCTCATCCTGGAGCAGCAACAGACAAGGTCTCTGGGCCTTCACGCTGGGGTTCTGCCCCTGATCCTGCCTCAGCTGGGTGGTGTGTGCAAAAATAGCTGAATCCCGACCTTGCCGGGGTGGCGGTGGCAAATGAACAGTGAATCACTCCACTTGGAAATCCTGCCATTATCTCTGTGAACTGACACTGTTGAGGGGAATGGGAACTGCGGGGCTGTGTTCTTCCCCCCAGCTAAATCTGGGGCTGTGGGATTTTGGCCAGTGGCTAGAGGATTTTTGGCACAAGATTTGGGGGCATGCCAGCCAGCAGCGCCCAGGAAGCGGTTTGGTGCTGGCCTGGGGAACGTGGGATTGATGGAGAGACAACGAGCCCTGCAGCGGGCTGGGTTGTTAGACTCTAATTCATGCGAAATCTGACACTGCAGATATTTGAAATCAATAAGCCACGTTCTGGGTTTTTCCCTTCTCTTTTGAGGGAGGGTTTTTCCTTTTGCTTGGCCGAGCCCTGATAGGAAAGTTACAATTTGCTGAGAGCAAAGGCAGGGCATTTTAACTAGCTTACGACAACCCCAACGACAGCCAGCACGTATGACAATGAACTAACTACCCTCAGAGGGGGAAGCCTTTGGTTATTGCAGTTTGTCAGTCTGTATGTATTCGCTGTGGGATTTGAGGCAGGTGGATTGGAGGGGTAGGGGTGGGGGGGGGGGGAAGGCAGGGTTATAAGTATGCCTGGGCTGCTTGCTGCCCTTTGTGGTACTGGGAAAAAGTACAGTTTTGGGGTGTGTATCAGTTAGTGTGACAGCTAGCGTGCATTGAAATGTGTCTTGGATGTGTACAATTTGCGTGTATTAAGATGTATGTGATTCATGCATGGCAGATATCTCCCAGTACACCTATGGAGCTAGATGCAATGTGTATATTGAAGTTTGTGTTTTTATTGTACAGAGCTCCAGGAATGCAGATGGATGTGTGTGTGTGTGTGTGTGTGTGTGTGTGTGAGAGAGAGAGAGACAGTAGTGGTGGGGGGGATGCATTGCCCTGCTGTGTGCACCTTTGTTGTGGTGTGTGGTTTGTGTGTCATTATTACATCTCCATGGGTGTGTTGGGAGAATTGTAGGGTGTATCGGAGCAGTTGCCTTTTGGATTATAATTATTATGGGTAACGGCATCTCAAGCGTGGACAAGCTTGGGGTGTGCCTGCCTACTTGCGTATTTGTGTTGGGGGGAGTGCAGTGAGGCTGTATGTGTCTGGGGGGTGGGTGGAAGAGTTGCATTCACCTTTCCTGCCAGTGCACAGCAAGGGTAAAAAGTGCAAACCCAGTTTTACTGCCCTGGTTCAGGAGCAGAGCTGGCCCTGAAGGGCCAAGAAATCTGTCTTTACTGTCAAACTTATTTCTTCCCCTTGGGGCTGATGAATTCAAAGGGAGACAATTATTAGACTAGATCTGTGAATTTTGCATACGGTAAAATAAAAATGCTGGGGTTTTGTGGCATACATTTAAGGCTAAACTAATTGTTCAGAGAATCTTCTTGTGCAATGAGCCCTGGGCTCTGGATTTGCTGTGAGAAGTAAAGGGTGGGGGGGGGGGGGTGGTTTGGGCAGCAGCCACTTACACTAGAGTAGTTTTAAAGTCACAGCTGTAGTGAGCTGTAGCTCATGCTCAAATAAATTGGTGAGTCTCTAAGGTGCCCCAAGTCCTCCTGTTCTTTTTACACGAGAGTAGATTCCTTGCTCTATTTATGCTACTCCCGTTCATGGCCACTGGAGGGACCTTGTCCCTGCCCCCCCCCCCCCCCCCCCCCCCGCCCTTACAGCTGTTCCCGCAGCAGATTGACAGCTGGCCCCAGGGTTGCTATAGGGATAGGCAAATTGCACTGGCTGTTATAGGTGGGGAGGCGGCTGCCCCCGCCCGGGGAGGCGGGGCCAGGCATTGCTCCCGATAAAAGGCGGAGTGCCCCATTCAGCACCTCAGTGCTTGCGAAGCGGGAGACGGGCCGGCGGTCGCGGGAGCTGCTGCAGCTGAGTGTGGGGGGCAGGGGCCACAGGCGGAGGGACCCTCTGTGGCCATTGCCCAGCGTTGTGGCCGGGGGGGGGGGGGGCATTGCACTGAGCCGTCAGCCTCGGGGGGAGGGCGCCAGCGGAGCCCGGGGGCGGGGGGGTTGCAGAGCAGAGTTCGGGGGGCTCTTTGCCGCTGGCAGCCGGCCGTCCGCCGAGCAAAGCCGGGGGCGAGAAGAGAGACAGAGAGAGAGGCGGGCGCAGCCAAGTCTGGGCAAGACCCAGCGGGCGGGGACCAGGGGCCGCAGCGGCCCGCCCGCGCCCCTCCGATCCGGATTCTGGGGCAGCGCAACTTGCCTCTGAAGACGCCCCCCGGCCCGTGTCCGGCCCGTGCTCCCCGCGGCCCCCCATGCGCCGGCTGCGACTCTCCCCGCGGCGCCTTGGCTGAGGCTCTGAACTGCCCCGAACGACCTCTTGATTCACCCGGCCCAGGCTCAAGCCGGGGGCGAGGGGCTCCCAGGGTCGCAGGCGGGGAGATCCGGGGCGCCTCGGGCGGGCGCAGCCGAGCCCCCCGCCGGGCAGGGCCAGCCCCGCGCCGCCGGTGCATGGACTGAGATGGCCTCCGAGCTGGCCATGAGCGGCGAGCTGCCCACCAGCCCGCTGGCCATCGAGTACGTCAACGACTTCGACCTGATGAAGTTCGAGGTGAAGAAGGAGCCGCCCGAGGCCGAGCGCTTCTGCCACCGCCTCCCCCCGGGCTCGCTCTCCTCCACCCCCCTCAGCACCCCTTGCTCCTCGGTGCCGTCCTCGCCCAGCTTCTGCGCGCCCAGCCCCGGCGGCCCGGCGGGCCCCGGCGCCGCGCCGCACCCGGGCAGCGCCGGCAAGGCGCCGCTGGAGGATCTCTACTGGATGGCGGGCTACCAGCCCCCGCTCAACCCGGAGGCGCTGAACCTCACCCCGGAGGACGCGGTGGAGGCGCTGATCGGCAGCCCGCACCCGCTGCACGGCTACGAGGGCTTCCGCGGCCCGGGCTTCCCCGGCGAGGAGGCGGCCCCGGCCGGGCACCACCACGCGGGCCCCCCGCACCACCACCACCACCACCACCACCACGCGGGCCCCCCGCACCACCACCACCACCACCACGCGGGCCCCCCGCACCACCTCCTGCGGCTGGAGGAGCGCTTCTCGGACGAGCAGCTGGTCAGCATGTCGGTGCGGGAGCTGAACCGCCAGCTGCGGGGCTTCAGCAAGGAGGAGGTGATCCGCCTCAAGCAGAAGCGGCGCACGCTGAAGAACCGGGGCTACGCCCAGTCCTGCCGCTACAAGCGGGTCCAGCAGCGGCACATCCTGGAGAACGAGAAGTCCCAGCTGCAGGGCCAGGTGGAGCAGCTCAAGCAGGAGGTCTCCCGGCTGGCCAAGGAGCGGGACCTGTACAAAGAGAAGTACGAGAAGCTGGCCGGCCGCGGCTTCCCCCGGGAGCCGCCCCCGCAGGCTCCCCCCAAAGCCTCGGCCGAGTTCTTCATGTGAACGGGGAAAGTGGGGGGTGTGTGTGTGGGGGGGGGGGGTGCTCGGCCTCCCCACTGCCCCCGGGACTCCGTGTACCTAGAGGGGCCGGCTGCTGTACATAGACTCCTGTTTTTGTGTGCGTCTCCGGGCTGCAAACCAACTCACCAAGCGGGCGCCCCCCCTCCCAGTGCGGGGCAAGGTCCCCGTCCCCCCAGCGCCCCCGCTTGCGTCTCCTTCCTTCCTTCCCTCCCTCCCCCGCCTGGGCTGCCCACGAGAGCCCCAGCCCTGCGGCCAGCTCGCCTCCGTTCCAGCCGCGCCCCGGGGTCCTGCCCGTTCCCCCAGCGCATCCTCCTGCCTTTGTACGTCCCCGGGCAAGAGAGCCCGAGCTGGGACCGGGAGAGGCGAGGCAGCAAGGTGACAGCCGCCTCCAGACATGCTCACACGCTCACTCCTGAGTCTTAACCTTGTGATCGCACAAACTTTAAAAAACAAAAACAAAAACAAAGCCCGACCAGACCAGACCAAGCTTTGGCTGGAGGGAAAGACAAACTGAACAGTGAAAGACTCGAAGCAACAGGGAAGAAGGAAATAATGAGCAAACCTGCATTTTTCCCCCCGCCTCCTGGAAAACTGGGTAACCAACCAAAATCGTTTTGGGAGAAAAAGTGCATCGTAACGAAATCCTCCTATATACTCTTAATAATCATACTAATTAATAAAGCGGCGTCCAAGGAACTGTGCAACTTAACTGTGGTTCTTAGAAGACTTTTTAAGCAATCCTGCATGCAGGACATGTATGGTATTTCAATAATCTCCCCTTCTTTTCTACTAGAACAGATGAAGAAAAAGCATGATCCAGTTTTTTCCCCCTCTTGGTAATATTTTTTGTTTTTGTTTCCCCCCCCCCCCCCCAACGGTCAGTTTTTAGTTTGCAGCACTCTTGTTGGGTGCATCTTAAATAACAAATAGTCTTAAAATGTTTGCAAAGTGATGTTTTCTCTCTCAGTGGAACAGTGCAGCAAAACACTCACAAAAGGGACTGGAATATATATCTTGGGACTTCAGACTCCAAAAAAAAGAGTTGAGTTTACCTGCTTTTTATCTCCTTTTCTTACTAATAATTCTTGTTGTTGTTTTAAAAAGGAAACCTGAGCCAAACTTAACTTATTTAAAGGTGTCCACTTGTACATATGTAGAATTTAGTTAGTTTTTTGCCTTTGTTTTTCTCTCTGAGACTATATTTTGCTTGGTGATTTAAGAAAAAAAGCTTAAAAAAATCACAAGTCTTAACGAAAGTTTGTATGTAATAGCATGCAAATAATATAAGAATTGATTAATTTAATTATGTTGAAAAAGCCGAATGCACTATATACAGGAATCAATTGGATTAAATAATGCTGTTGTTTTATAGAGATTTAAAATGATCTATGCTGTTAAAAATAATTGGGGGGGAAAAAGGTAACATTCTAAGATGACCTGAAAGGCAATATAGTAATATATGGACTGCAATCAGTTGGCTGCTGTATCACTATGCACCAGATTTATTTATTAACCCCTGGGAAACCATATTATTTTAACCTTGATGATTTTAAAAGAGAAAAGAAAATGCACCTAATCTTGCAATTTATGCTTTGTGTGAAAGTAAAACAAAATATACATAGCAGTTTGGGGGTTTTTAACAAGTTGCTTATTTAAAAAAAGGAAATCTTAGGGAAAACTAAAAGTCTTAAAGACAAACAAACCACGTGTGAACTTTGGGAACTGGTACGTTTTAGGTGCTGCTTGTGCGAAGCATTTTAAATAACCAGTTTGTTTCAGTTTCTGATGGTTTTAACTCTGTTGCATCAAGATAGAACGTATATTCATCTACAGCTTCAGTTAAGTCTTTTTATATGAACTGCTGTTGAGCCATGTGGGCTGTTGCAACCTCAAAACCACCTATATCTTGTTTGTTTGTTTTGTTTTTGTTTGTTCTTTGAATTGTGTTTCCTTTGTGTTCAGGCATCAATGCAAAAACTCATTTTAGCTTTCCTTGGCTACAGACGAACGAAAAATAAATCTCTTTAGACATACCTATCTTTTTTTTGCCTTCCTAGTTTTTGTAGGGAGGGGAAATCCATTTTAAATTTTTGCACTGGTGACCGTGGTGATTGTCTCTTTTGGATTAGATGTTTGGGGGAAATTAAAGCACACTCGTTTCTTTGCTTTGTGTACCAGAATGCAAGGTGATGGATTAATCCAAATGTGAGTTTGAGTTTAAATACAAAGGCAGGGAAATATATGCAACTGCAATCCCTGGAGTGAATGAATAGTTAGGAAATTATTTTAACTTTGTTTTGGTGGGCTCTAGATGAAACTGTGTAAACTCCCACTTTAAAAATTCGTTTTCCAGTGTAAGAAATTAGCATAAAAATTGATCTCTTTGGAAAGCATGGTAAACATTTTCAGGTTTTTTTTTTTTAAACATCAATATTTTGTCCATTTTTGAAGATGCACTTTCTTCTTCTTCTTCTTCTTCTTCTTCTGGGTGATGCTGAGCTTTCTAGTTTAAAGGACAGCACTTTAAAAATACAGTTTGGGTGACTGGAGCAGCAAGATATTAATGGTAAAAAAATACTTTTAGGCTCATAATTTTTCTTCCCAAGTTTTCATCTATAGGGGGAAAAACGACAATATTTTAGTGCTATTTCTGGTACTTTTTCATTTCCAAAGATTTGGTTTGAAATAATATTAAAACCTCACCATTTATTAGTCTGATTTATTTTTTTGTTTAAATGCTGACAATTTAAATTTTGAGAGAGATTCCTTGGAATTAAGTGGTGGTTTTACTCTTTTCTTTTTCATTAGAAACACTTTATCTGAATCATTCAATATATGGGATATGTTTTATTTAAAAAGGACTATTAAATTGAGCATTTTTAAGTGCATGTTTTAGATCTCCATTTTAATTTTCAGAGTGCTGGGATTTAGAACGATAAAGGATTTGATCAGAAATTGGAGCATTTTTTCCGCACTTACCAGTGAAATCATTTTCTTTTTAAACAAATAATTATTTCCACACCAAATGAATGCTCTCAATAGCGCTTAATGCTGTGTCTCTCTCATGCCCAAATCAGTCCACTGAGTGCCTTTTATTTTAAATGGCAGTAAATGGTTTTATTTTCCCCTTTTGGATATTGTTTAAGAATTTTTAATCTAAAAACAAAATTCTCCCCAAAGTAATATTTTAAACTGCAATTTAAAAATAGAAGAATAAGCAGCGAATGGCTTTAAGTGACTTTAAAATGACTAGAAATCGAGTGGATTTAATTTGTCTGTTAAACATGCCTGTGGTGGCGATCCTCACGGGAGGGAATCTTTTGGGTGCCAATTAAAATCCTAGCACTAATTGGGTTTTTTTTGTTGTGTTTTTTTTTTTTTTTTTGGGTTTGTGTGCGCTCAACAAATGGGAAAAATGAGTGTTTCAAATATTTTAAAAAATAAACCAGAAGGCTTCTACTTTGGCACAAACTCCCCCCGCCCACCCTCTTTTTCAGAGTCTGATTTTGAATCCCCCCCCCCCCATTTCTCTGGGTCTGCTGGGCTTGCTTTAGACTTTGTGCTGCTCTCACTTCGCAGATGCAAAATGGATTGCTGGCTGGAGGCTTTGGTACCATTTCAGGGTGCAGGGTCGGAAAGCCGTTCTCCGAGGAGCGTCTCCTTGGCCCGGAGGAAGGAGGGTTTTTTGCTTGAAGGGAGCTGAGATGGACACTGGGCATCTGTTAGGCACCGCACCCGTTTTATTTAATGGGAGGGGGAAATGGCAATCGGTGCGACGCTGGGACTGAGGATGGAGGGTGATTCTGCAGCTGCCTGCCTGGCAGCTTTTATAGATCAGTTACAGAAGTTAAAGATGGAAAAGACCAATTAGCTCATCCAGTTCATTCTCTTGGCCAGGACAGGCTTGGTCTGTATTGTTCTTTCTTTTCCCTACTGCTTTGTCCAGCCTAGTTTATCTGTCCCAAGCGAGGGGGCATCCACATTGTCCCTGACAGACTATATCGTACAGCTGGATAGATTTCACTGTCCGGGAGTCTCTCTGAATACTCAGCCTAAATTTCTCCCCTTGTTAATTTTCCTTCTGGTTTGATCCCCTCCCACTGTCCTAAATAATTGTGGGCATTTCTCTCCCCGAATCGTTCAGCTCCTTTTTAGGCAGATATTCGTTGCCTCATGACATGAACAGTTGGGTGAGATTCCTGACTTCTCAAAACACTTTTTTTTTTTTTTTTTGTGGACTTGCAGGCGCCGTGTGTGTGTGTGTGAGAGAGAGAGTTGTGTGTCCGCTACGGACTAGATTGGAATCTCGAAATCCAGAGGTTTAATATCCAGAGAGAGAGAGAGATCCATATGCTGTATAGATCATAGAAGGTTAGGGTTGGAAGAGACCTCAGGAGGTCATCTAATCCAACCCCCTGCTCAAAGCAGGACCAATAGATGAGGGCCTGATCCTGATTCTGCTCTGACATCCTGGGGAATTTTGCTATTGACTTCAGTGGAAGCAGGATTGGGCCCTGAACACATAGAAAGATGCTGTCTATGAAATGTAAGATTTCTGCAAAACCTGCCTTTGCAGGTTGAGCACGCGAGGATTGCTGGCAAAGATGGGGGGGGAAGCGCGTGCGTCAGTCAGTCCAGCCCAGGTTTTTTTTCCTCTCTTCTTGGTGTCTTTTCACCATGTGGTTCCACGCTGACTCCCCCCCACGGGTAACCCCAATTTCCTTTTCCCCACACCCCACGGGGATTTGGACACTGTTAACGGCGCAGTTTCTCTCCAACGGGCAGGGCCTGGGTAGGGTTAATTTGTGCTGGACTTGGGTCAGTCATTCGGATTTGATGAACGACCACAAGTGTTAACAATGAGGAAGCCTTTTGGGAAGGAGACTGGCGCCCCTTCTTTTAAAGCAAGGGAACGGATGCCATCTTTTATCACTGAATTTCATCTTGTAAATTGCACCACTTGCTGCTCCACCTGTTGTTGTTTCGTTTTGTTTTGTTTCAGGGCCCTTCCCTGGTGGTGGCCCCCAAAGCCTTTTTTAGTTTTTATTCAATTCTAGTTTAATTTCCCCATTTAATTGTGAGACGGTGACTACGGGTTGTCAGATCCCCAGCGTTTACTTAGTCTGTGCTGGGTCCCAAGCCCCTGCAGTAGACATTCCTCTTAATTCCCCTACATCTTCCCACCCTTAACCCCCACCTCTGCATTTTTCAGACGGCAGTCCCGGCCCAAGCCAGTGGGTGTTACTAAATAAGGAGAGCGGAAAAGTTGGTGAGGGAAAGGGGTTCCACCCTAGGAGAGGGGCCTCCCCCGCCCTCCACCATAATGACTTGAAACTCATTAGCTCGAAAGCAATAACTCTTTAGGCAAGTGACTGAAAATGAAGCTGCATGACAGCAGTCTGATTGGAGTAGATAGGACTTTAAAAGTGTCTCTCTAAAAACAAAGGCCAGGAAAGTTTTCGCACCCACAAAGAAGGGTCTTGTAATACTGCCTGTCTCTGGGATAGATCATCTTCTGGTGTAAATTAGCATGGCTCCATTGTGGATCTGACCCTCTGTTTGGATTGTGTCCCGTTTGTTCGTGTGTGTGTTTGTGTACATGGTCCTACGTGAATCATTTACACTTGCCCCTTTGCACTCCACTGAGATCAGTTAACTTCACATTGGGCAATTTTTCTGTGGGTGCGTGTGTGCATATGATATTCATGCATTAATTAACTCCATGGATTCCCCATTACAATCCAGAGTACCAGTCGTTCAGCTGCCTACAGACCAGTCAATAGTCACTTAGTCTCGTTGCTTATTGAGTGAGATATCTTGTGCTTTGATAGGCCCAGGAACCGTGACTACTTCTTTGGCAGAAGGAATAGTTGGGTTGCTTTTTGGCTGTTCTTTAGCTTGATATCTATCGGCAAATATTTCTCCCCTCTGTGACATGCAATTAAGTATTAGCATGACTATCTTCACGCACCCATCCCACCCCCGCTCAAGTGCGTGGCCCACAGTTGCAGAATAAAAGGCCAAATACAATTGAATACAGTTCAATCCACTCTTGCTTGTGCTTCATTTCTGGGCTGAGCTTGCGGCCATGCTCTGAGCCAGGCTTCCCAGATCATCAAATGAAACCACGAGCCCTTAGAGTCTGAGTGAGCAGAGATCTTGACTTACACAGTGAATCCATTGTACCTTTTGGGTTAAAGTGTGACCAGTCCCTTTTCCGTGCCCCCAAGTCCGATGGACATTGGTGCCAGTCTCCCTGCTGTAGTGGAAGCTCTGACCAGCTCAAACAGCGGTTGGCGGCCGTATATTCTGGCAAGCTGAGGGCTATCGCAATGGAACTGCGGGATGTGAAGTTAATAGATCTCAGTGGAGTGCTGGGGGGGAATGTAAAGGATTTGTGTAAGGCGATGTGGCCTCATTTCGGAGAACGGGGTTTTGGAGAAAAGCGAGGTCTGAAACGCGAGGTCTGATCCAGACGCAGCGTCGGTGTGGGTCATGCCTACGCAGAGCACGGTAGCGACACAACTTGACTATATATGTGTGTATATGCCCCATATATTTATAGACACACGCCGAGCGGACTGGTACGCTAGTCTACTGAAATCTTCCGGTTTAATTTTCAGAGTCCAGCTCTGCCTGGCACATGGCATGGGGAGTGTGAACAGTTCCTGCCTCGTTACTGGCACACAAAAGAGAGGCAGTTACATAAACCGTGGCATTTTCCACCCCGTCTCTCTCTGTATATTTGTGCGCTCTATTTATTTCTTCTTAGTAAGGGGCAAAATCTGTGCCCCCTTGTCCTTGAGAGTTGTGTTCCCTCTTCCTCTGTGTTTGAATCTTTTTAGCTCTCCTCTGGAGTGCCCCTGTGTTCACTTGCTTTGTTTTCGACCTGAGTAATTTGTGGCCAAACCGTCCATGAGGAAAACAGGAATAAAGCTCGAGGGAATGGAGCAAATCGGGACAAGGCACAGTGAAATAGGAACTGCGTCGAGTCAGGTCAGAAATCCGGCTTGCCGGCCACACCGGGATACAGGGCAGCCCTGTGCAATACAAACTACGTTCATTTGCAGGGCAGAAACTCCTGGATTTTAGCTCATGATTAGGCTTCCTAGCTCTGAGTGCGCCCATCGTCACTCAGCCGGCTTGATTGCTGCTGCTTTTTCTCAGCGCCCTGACAAAATAATCTGTGGGAGTGGGCCCAATTCTGCTCCTGTTGAAATCAGTGAGAGTTTTGCCATTGATTTTGATGAGAGCAGAGCTGAGCCGAGTTGCATTTCCCAAGCAGCCCGAGATATTTGAGAAATACCCAATGATTTCTCCATTCTGGGCCTTGTTTGTGCATGGTCTGAGCTCTCAGGGCTGGGGAATGGGCACTGGCCTCCTGCTTCAGACTCTGGGAACCAGCGGGTCAGGGCTGAAATGTTTCTGCCCCTATGTTGATGCCTGTCTATTCACCAGCACCCAACTAACGCAGAAGCCTTTTGGGGGGGTCTGATTCTTGCAGTTCTGCTGGGTGGTGGTGGTGGAGGGAATGTGTCTAATAATTTTTAGCAGTTTCCACCCCTAGATTTCAGATCACTACACGGGCGGGTACCCACCGCTGCCCCATTTTACAGACAGTGAAACAGAGGCAAGAGAAGGTGAAGTGAGTTGTCTAAGGCAACATGGCAAGTCGGTGGTCAACCAGGAATAGAAGCAAGGCCTCCTGGCTCCCTGGTGAAATGGAACGGGAAAGTTTCAGCTCCCACCCAGTGCAATCTGCCTTTCAGCTGCTTTACAGAGAAGCTCCCTTGGAGACACTAGAGGGGGTGCCATGGTACACCAGTTCCCTGGGGCTTGCCCCCCACTTTACCGACCCACCCAACTTCCAAGAAGGTTGTTGACAAAAGCGAGTCCTAGATTCCAAGGCCAAAGGTGATCATGTCGTCCAACCTCCTGTGTAACACAGTCTGAGAACTGCTCTAGGAATGACTGGGAGCAGATCTTCGAGGAAAACAGCCAAGCTTGATTTAAAAATTTGTCGGTGATTGACAATCCACCATGTTCCAGTGGCTAATAACCCCACTCTCTGCTAGAAACAGCCCTTGGTTTTCACCCACCCAGTATCTAAGCTGCTCTTTAAGTTGCAGTCCTTTTTTGGCCGAGAGGCTGAGAGGTTTGTCCATGTATCCAAGACCCCCATGACTGAGTTCCTGACAGTTTCCGGGGCAGGCTTGGTGCGGGTGGAGGGGAGAGGAGGCGTGAGGGGAGATGACCAGTCCCCTTGCAGCAGCTGTGCCTTTTCGGTCTCTGGTTTATTTTTTTCCCGATGTTGTCCCTCAAACTTGCCTCCAAAAAAGGAAAGGGCGGTGAATGTGAACTGTCCAATGTGTGGGGCAGGGTGGGTGCCCGGTGGATTCCTCCCTGGCCTTGCATCCCAATCATGAGGCGAGTCCACCCCCGTAGCAAGAGTCGGGTTGTTAGCGCTGGGCTGTGTTGGAGTTGCCTTGCTGTTGATAGCTGCTGGTGAGCCAGCCTCAGACAGGTTCAATCATACGGAGCTTCAAGGACGCCTGCTAGGCACCACCTCTCCCCTCTCCACCTCTCCCCTTCTCTAGCAGTTGGGGAGCGGGCCCTATGCTCTAGTCTTGTCTTGTCTTCAGTGGCTAAAGCAATGCCCCGGCTCTGTTTTCTCCAAACCAGTTTGCCCAGCCCTAACCCGCTCTCGCTCCCGGGCTGTCCCCTGGCCTCGCCTGAGAAAGCACCCTTCAGGATGCAATTCAAAACTGATCACAAGCGTCAGCCAAACCCCAAGCAACTGCCTGGTTTTGCATAGACGAGCGGAACCCGTCAATGCTGACGCAGCTTGAGCACTCCCTGTTTAAGCCCTGGGTTAACGTGATGCCTTTGCTACAAAGTGCCATGTTGTCGAATGAATAATACAGGATCAAGAAATCATACGCCACCCTTTTTTCCTCGTTAAACTTCAGCAAGTGGGCAAGTCTCTCGGGTTGCCGGTTTCCTCCGGAGTCTTAGGGTGGGAACTGAGACTTTCCCATAGATGTAGAGGGGCTTCCATGCCAATGACTTAATGACAGTGCTTAATTTGTAATGAAAGAGGTGCCGGGGCTCAAGCAATTTATTGACTTTCATAACTGACAGGGCAAGCCCAGAGAGGCCGGGGCTATGAATTGCCAAGCCTAGGGTGCTAGGACTATGAACTTCCAAGCCTAGAGGCGCCGGGGCTCAGCCCTGGCATGACCCGCGGCAAATGAAGCAATGTTTAATGAACCGAGTGCAGATATGCTTTGGCGAAGGGGAGAGCGGTTGTGTCTGCAACATGATGCTTCCAAAATTCAAATCCCTCTGCTGTCTCTGCAGTTTTGTTGATTTTAACCACAGGGAGGTGGTTTGGGGCTGGCGCAAGACTATTTAATGTCTTTTATTTGAAATTGCAAACGACAGTTTGACAGGTTTGAATCTCCCAATGCACAGAGTGACGCCAAGAAATGACCGAGTAGAATGAATAGCGACCACTTCCTCCCCTGCCCCCCCTTCTCCGGAAGTGGAACAGTTCAGCTAAAAATTCTTTTGGCCCGAGTTGGGTCAGAGCATTACAGGTGGCAGATTCAGATCCACCTCTTCAATTTCTCTCTCCTTCGTAGACAGCAGATTCCTATTTCCTAGGCTGTGTAATGTCAATAATAAATGGAGGGGAGGGTGAAATCACATCTATGAAGTGTGTGTGTGTGTCTGTCCCTCTCAAGACAAGCTAGAAAGTCACAAACCACGCTGGATGCTTCTCTTAAGGGTTGTAAATCTCATTTTGGGGTTAGAAAAACGCAGGGCTTCCGCTGCCTTCTCCAACGCCCCCCCCCCCCCCGCTCAATTAAAGGCATTGTGCTAGTTCCCCCCCACCCCCTTGCTGAAATCTGCTGAGCTTCCCCGCCCCCTGATATTAGTTGTGTATTTTGCGTGTAAGATCATCCCCCTTCAGCATTTTCTCCCTAGTACAATATTATGACCAACTATTGTACAGTATTTTATATGCCTGCACGCAGACAATATGCTGGAAGAAGCCTCTTGGGTCGTTAAGGCTTTCTTCTCTTCTCTCTCTTGCCCCCCTCCCCCACCATCTATTGCCAAGTTTTCCATGTGTAAAAAAAGGCCTTGTGCCCAATGCCCAAAACTGCTTGTGCAAATGGTCCTTGAAAACACCCCAACTATGTGAGCGATTTTCCAGGCACACAATGGTATGTGCAGTCTCAGCTTGCTCCCCAAGGCCTGTATTTACTGCTCCCTGCCCTCCTCAAACACACATGCCCACAATCTATAGAGCGGCTAGCGAGATGGCGCGCACACATCTGTCCACCCGGAGCAGAGGGGGATTGGTTTGAGTGCGTCTCCTGCTTAATCCACCAACAGCCGCTGGTTCCCCAGAGTGACGCTGCCTGGGAGCTTGGTGCAGGCCACGGAGTGTGATTTATCCTGCCCTATAGATCGTGTGGATCTAGCCTGCCGTGGTCCAGTCGTGTAACAGTCTGCAGTGAGTTACCAGCCTCTCCCTCTCCCTGGCCATGCACCCAGCTCTCGCTGCCACTTCGCTTCCTTCTTCCCTCTCTAATTCCTGCCCGAGTCAGCTCCTGGGGGTTTGGCCAGCCTCCCCGTTGAAAATAGCCCCCTTAATAATCCAGTCCCAAGCCCGGCTCTTGGAATGGAACAATATTATTTTAAGCTCTCCTGGCTGTCGACAGGGGCCAGCCAAGATCCTGGCCTGGCTCAGCTCCAAGGCGGGGCAGGCTGCGCTCCAGTTTGCAGAGAATTCTCCTGCTGTCTGTGTCCCCCGCCCCCTCCTCCGGGGAGGGGGACAGGGTGGGTGAGTTTTGCAGCCTCCTTGGCAGGTTGCACAGCCTTTGGCAGCTGCCGGAGTCCTGACGCGCCGGGGGAATTCTTCTGGCCTGAACAAGTGAGGCTGGGATCCTGCTCTCCGCACTCTCACCCCATGCAGGGAGCGGATTCTGGGCCCCGTTAGGGGTGGGGAGGGGAAGCATTCCGCTTAACCCTTGGAGCGCCACTGCCTGGATTGGTCAGATGAGACTTTAAAAACTAATGTCCTGGAGATCCATGGCTCTCTGTGTGGGCGTTCGAGGGCTTTCCCATGTCCTGGCCTGGATTTCCCCTCCCGCCCCCTCTCCCACTCAGCATGCTGGCCACCTGGCTGCTGCATTCCGCACGCAGGGCAGCTGCATTTCCCGGGTCCCCGGTGGCCCGGGGCTGCGGGCGGAAAGGTGCTGTAGAAACCATTCATGGAGGCTGCGTTGACCCCTGGGCTGTGAGCGCCAGCGGAAAGGCGAGTGTTCAGGTCACTCCTGGGGCCTTTATCTGCTTTGGGCGGGGATGGGGCAGGTGAATGACTCTGCCCCCGAGTTTGATTCCCAAGCAAGCGACGGTTCCAGGCCGGCATGTGTCGTTCCCATGAGGTCGCTCTCCCCAGGTTGGGTCTGAGCGAGGGGCTGCGAGCAGAAGCCCTTCAGAGCCCTTCAGGCTCCTTGCTCCTGGCTTGTAAGTTCCCTAGGGAACCCTCTCCCTGGATAGTAGCAGTTTCCATGCCTTTGGCAGGGCTAAGAGTAGCTGTGACCTTCCTCATTGCCCTGGATCACATGCCTCCTGCCACCTAACCCCTCATCCCTCCTTGGGCAGTGTCTCCTTCCCAAACTCTTCCCTCACCTCCCTCCACTTCCCGAGCTAATCACTCTCCCCCGTCACTGTCCACACAGGGGTAGTGTGCAGGAACAGCATCGCCTGCAATGTCACCCCTGCCAAAGGGGATCTCAGTTTCCCCCGATTGAAGCCGTCGTGTGGAATGGGTGGTAGCCCCTCTGGTTTCCCTTCATCTCGGGCTTCTCTTTGGAAGAGCCCTAGGGGACTTTGGAGTTTGCAGCGTTCTTGTGCTTTGCACATCTGCCTGCCGGGGCGCAGGTAGAGCAGAGGTGAGTGGTGTTGGCGGAGCAATGAGTTGGGGCATCTCTCTGACCTGGACCCTGAGAATGTGTCTCTGTCTTGTTATGGAGAGGGTGGAGTACCATCACAGCCATGACGTGCTCAATGCAGGAACAACGAGGAGTCCTTGTGGCACCTTAGAGACTAACCAATTTATTGAGGCGTAAGCTTTTGTGGGCTAAAACCCACTTCATCAGATGCATGGAGTGGACAATGCAGTAGCAGGTCTATGTACACAGTACATGACAAGATGGGAGTTGCCTTACCAAGTGTGGGGTCAGTGCTAACGAGACAATTCAGTTAACAGTAGGATACCAAGGGAGGAAGAATCACTTTTGTAGTGGTAATGAGAGTGGCCCATTTCAAACAGTTGACAAGAAGGTTTGCGTAACAGTAGGGGGAAATTTAGTGTGGGGGTAATTAGTTTTTGTTACGCAGGAGACACTCTGAACCCGGGTACCTCTGGCCTCAGGTGAAGAGTAAAATGAGCACCGTTGACAAGCAGGGTCGGCTCCAGGCACCAGCGAACCAAGCAGGTGCCTGGGGCGGCAAATGTAAAGGGGCGGCAGGAGGTCGGGCTCTGGGGCGGCGGGAGTTTGGCAGCGGCTCCCTCAGAGTGTGTTTGGCGCTCGGCGGCGATTCGGCAGCCGCACCATCACTCCACCTCTGTGTTCGGCGGCAAGGTTTTTTGTTTTGTTTTTTTTTGCTGCTTGGGGTGGCAAAAACGCTGGAGCCAGCCCTGTTGACAAGGCACCCTGAACCTGGGAGCTAGAGGGCCACACGCAGGCGGGGCCTGTGCAAATTCTTCCAGCATAGCCTGCCTCCCTTCCAGCCCCGGGCTCCCCTCCTTACTCTGCCAAGGCTTCTTGAGCCTACCCTGTACCATCCCCTGCTATACCAGCCCAGGGCTCCCCCAACTCTGCCCAGTACCCTTGCTCTTGGTCTGCAGCCTACCCCCTGCTCCTCCAGTCCTGGAGGTTTTGTTGGAGAGAGACTGCCAGGCATGGGGAATTATTCTAAACTTGATGCTGTCTCTTAGGGACTGGCCAAAAATCACCTGGGGCCCAGATGGGGCGGCCCCATAAGTCCTTCCCTCTGGCAGCCCCACTCCCTTGATGAGCTGAGGACTCGTGTGGATTGAGGCTAGGACAGTAGCCCCTCCACACGTTGGATTCAGTGTGGAGGACTAAGACGTTTTACAGCCGACAGGAGCGCTCTGCAGCTTTCCCTGCCTGTTTGCATCAGTCTGTTGTGTAGGCCGAGCCTGTTTTCATCCTCCCTCGGGCTGCAACTCGGAAGGATGCTTCTTAGGGCTTTGAACTCCTGGCTTCAAAGGGAGCGAGATCAGGCCTTAGAGACTCAACCCAGTGGCTGGGTCATTTCAAGGATGGACGAAGCACTGGAGAAAGTGCCGTAGGGAACTCTCCTGTGGCTGACTGATGACAAACGTGGCTTCTTCCATGGGAGGCTTTTCTAGTGCTTTCCAAGCTTTCATTAAGCCTCACCATAGGTGTGGAGAACAATTTTAAAGGGCAACTGTCAGCTTAAAATCACAGGCCAGATCCCCAGCTGGTGTAAAGGGACATAGCTCCACTGAAATCAATCCCGTGATGCCCGCTCACGCCAGCTACGGATCTAACCCCCAGACTGTGAATAAATGGATTGTTTCCGTTGTGTAACGGGCATCACCTTGTATTATTGAAGTGGAAAAGACTGTAAACGTTCAGTTTTATTTTTCACTGTGTCTGCCCTTTCCAGGTCTCTGCCTTTGGATAAGGGAGAGCAGTGACGTCAATTTCACGCTGGTTTACAATCAGTTTCACTTTCTGGTTGGGAGTATTGCAGTTTATTGGTTTAAAACAACTGCTTTCAGAGCTATGCTGAGGTGTGGACACCTTTGGGCTGGTCTTAGATTTTAGTATGAAATTAAATGGTGGTTGCACATAGGGAAGCGGGGACTTGGACAGGTGACCTGACTCGTCCAAGGTCAGGCTGGAGGTAGGTCAGTGATCCAGCGAGGAGTAGACCCAGCTCTTCCGACTCCCACTCCTGCACTTCAACCACAAGACCAACCCAGCCTTTCCTATTGGATCTGACTAGATGACGAAACTGAGTTTTCCCGTCTCAAATGTCCGTGATGCTCTGAGATGGTGCGTCATGTGCGTGCGCTAAATATATTGTTCTCTGTGTGCAGAACATGTCATCGCGCACGAATGATTAGAAAAATCATTGTAGATAACCAGATTTCACAAATAAGTGGACAACCAAGATAAAACAATCGATGATGCGCCACAAAATACACTTTGCTCATTCATATGCCAAGTGTAGCTTCCGTTTTAATTATTGAAACTAATATTCCCTAGTTATACTACTGAATGTACGGCAGTGTATTTTGCAGAAGTCATGATGTGCATGACGTGATCGTCCCCCTCTATTCGACATTGGTGAGGCCTCATCTGGAGTACTGTGTCCAGTTTTGGGCCCCACACTTCAAGAAGGATGTGGATAAATTGGAGAGAGTCCAGCGAAGGGCAACAAAAATGATTAGGGGTCTGGAACACATGACTTATGAGGAGAGGCTGAGGGAGCTGGGATTGTTTAGCCTGCAGAAGAGAAGAATGAGGGGGGATTTGATAGCTGCTTTCAACTACCTGAAAGGGGGTTCCAAAGAGGATGGCTCTAGACTGTTCTCAATGGTATCAGATGACAGAACGAGGAGTAATGGTCTCAAGCTGCAGTGGGGGAGGTTTAGATTGGATATTAGGAAAAACTTTTTCACTATGAGGGTGGTGAAACACTGGAATGCGTTACCTAGGGAGGTGGTAGAATCTCCTTCCTTAGAGGTTTTTAAGGTCAGGCTTGACAAAGCCCTGGCTGGGATGATTTAACTGGGAATTGGTCCTGCTTCGAGCAGGGGGTTGGACTAGATGACCTTCTGGGGTCCCTTCCAACCCTTATATTCTATGATTCTATGATTCTATGATGTCTTAGTAACATGAGACCATCCTCCGACACTTGGCTATTAAATTGTTGCCGAGAAGCAGGGAGAGGAGGCTGTTTGGGGTACGTGAATTATAGGACTTGTGAACTAGAGAAGACTGAATTAACACTAACAAAGTTTGATTGTACATTATAAAATTCTTTTAACTACTAACGGTGATGCGGTTGCTTATGAACTGAGTTATTCTGGTGTAATTCTGGAGTATAAGTCCATTGGCTTCAGTGGAGTTTAAACCAGCATAACTGAGACCAGGAGCTGGCCAATGAGCGAGTAAGTAGTTGTGTATATAATCCTGAGATGCTGTTTCGATTATGTATTTTGCCCTACACACTTTTTTAAATTTTCTCCAGTTTTTTGAATTCTGTTTTTGGTTAGATATCATTTTTACACGTCCCTCACACACAGCCTGCCTCCTACCCCCCGCCCCTCATTATTTATATCTTAAAAAACAAACTGTCAGACACATGTGAGACATGTCGCTTTGTGGCCTGTCGAAAAACAGAGTTAATTTGATATTGATTGATCGTGGGTTTGAGAGGTGTTTGTTTCATCAGCTTTCAGACAGACCTGTGGCAATCTGCAGGTCTCTCTCTCTCTCTTTCACTATATGCAAACCAATGTTTAGCAAAGCGCACCACTTTGTGTCCAAGGAGGGCATCAAACAGAATTACAATTAAGACCAGTTCTGCTGCACTAACCCAATAAGTTGTAAATCTGCAAATAGGCAACCCCTTCAAGAAAGATGTTTATGGAGAAAAGGGGCCACAAAATAAATACAGGTGGTAGAAGATATTTGGTCAAAAGTTTTGTTTTTTTCGTCAGCCTTCAAGGGAAACTCTCAAGGAGTCTAAATAAAAACAAAAGTTTGACACCTAAACAGTTTTTAAAGAATAAAACCCTCTTGACTTTTTTAAAAAAATGGTTGTTGGAGAGTAAGTTAAGTTATTTGTAGATGGGGCGAGAATTGAGCCTTCTTTTGGCTGTCCTGTAACCTGGATCATCCCTTGGACCTAGGTGTCATGTGAAACTGACTAGAAACTGACCATGAAGTTGGACAGGCTAGCTTTTCTGTCCACACTGAGTAGGGTGACCAGATGTCCCGATTTTATAGGGACAGTCCCGATATTTGGGGCTTTGTCTTATATAGGTGCCTATTACCCCCAACCCCATGTCCTGATCTTTCACAGTTGCTGTCTGGTCACCCTAATACTGAGTGAAGAACAAAGGGTGAACAAAATACAACTCTAATGGGCTTTTTTGTAAGATTCTTTCTGTTTTAATAATCTCAGCTGAGTTTAGTAACCAATAAGGAATTTTCCTGGAAAGCTTTTTATTTTATTGTTGCTTTATGCACACAATAAACACAGATAAATGCACTGTTTGCAACCCCAGACACTAAACAATCATGAACCTGGCCCTGCAAAATCATGGTATTCACTAAAAAAGCATGACATTAAAAAACTCAGATTTTGATTTTGAGTTATTTTCATTTACCTTCTTGTTTTGAAACCCTTAGGAAGCACTTGAGTCAAATTTTTCCTTCCCTAAAAAATGAAACTCTCACATATTCCCATGACTCCAGCAGCTGGGGCTTGCAGCACTGTAATGGTTCCATTTGTTTATAATAATCTATATGTCCAATCTATTCCCCCCCCCCCTAGATATTCTGGTTTAACTTGGATTTAAACTTGGAGAGTGGTCAGTTTAGATGAGCTATTACCAGCAGGAGAGTGAGTTTGTGTGTGTATGGGGGTGGGGGGGAAGTGAGAAAACCTGGATCTATGCAGGAAATAGCCCGACTTGACTATGTAAAGAGTTGTCACTTTGGATGGGCTAGCACCAGCAGGAGAGTGAATTTGTGTGGGGGGGTGGAGGGTGAGAAAACCTGGATTTGTGCTGGAAATGGCCCACCTGTTGATCACTTTAGATAAGCTATTACCAGCAGGACAGTGGGGTGGGAGGAGGTATTGTTTCATATTCTCTGTGTGTATATAAAGTCTGCTGCAGTTTCCACGGTACACATCTGATGAAGTGAGCTGTGGCTCACGAAAGCTCATGCTCAAATAAATTGGTTAGTCTCTAAGGTGCCACAAGTACTCCTTTTCTTTTTCCTCACCCATTGTCGTGGTACAATATTTTAGCATCTTGTCCAGTTGGGTGATCCTGAACAAGGAAGAAGAGTCCACACATGAAAATGGAAGATAAACGTGGAGACCAAAATGTTCAAAGGTAAGTGCCTGGAATGACTTCCTTCCTCTGTTCAGGTTGCAGGGACTGGCTCTTAAGCTACGTCTACCCGGCACACTTCTTTCAGCAGCAGGTAGGAGAGTATGTACTCGGGTGGCCCCCCCCCCCGGTATAGGTTTAAGTAGCTCTGTGGATGGTGAGGCATGGCTGAGTAAGAACAGACACGCCTGAACAGACACTACTGGCCCAAGCCCTGCCTTCCTGTCTACACTCCTGTTTTTAGCCGGGTGGTGTCCTGCTGCAGAAAAAGCCTCTGGCAGCAGGGACAGGCTTCAGCAGTGGGGAATGCCTGCACAGTGCAGTGTGGATGCAGCCTGCTTTTCACTGCCATGTGTAGCTGCACGTATCCTACATGCCACCGGAAGTGGTGTGTGGTATAGACATAGCCTTCCTCTGTGTGCGCAGGGCTCAGTGTAACGGGGTCGTGATCTAGGTTGTGGGTTCGAGGCACGGCTGCAATGCAGATGATAATTAATAATGTGCCTGAGTACGAATTTACGTGCCTACCGTTAGCCATCTACATTTGATAACTGTGTGTTCAGAGCTGCTTTTAATATATCGCCCAAAGTGCTTTACCGACCATGAATACAGGGTCCCTGCCCTGAAGGGCTTGCAAGTCTATTTTCTGTTTCCTGAAATGCCCCAATGTAGGTATGGGTTTGTTTTTAATTAGTGTAAAGTCTTGCTAGGCAGCTCTTGAAGAGTAATCTGTTCCAAAGGTATTTTTAACAAAGGGAATCCGGGTTTGCGTTTGTCCTGTAGGAATCCAGTATGCGACACGTGCACATGGTGTTTTGAATGCCCTCTAGTGGTAATATTAATTATACATTTCTCGGTACAGGAAATGGCCTTTTATAACTTATTTATCTGGAATCCATAATGGAAAGATCAGGGGAGGGGATGTATATTTGGAGCTGGGAGGAACAAAAGTGGTGCAAACTTTAAGGTCTCTCCCTTCCTTCCCTTAGAAAACAAAGAAAAACTTCCCAAATCCTACACGAGCAGAATATTATCACACTTGTAATTTAAAGCGATCTCTCTCTCCACATCCCAGCGAATGTTTAAAAAAAGGATCTTGTCTATGTGCACGCTACCGCCCACTCCTGGACGGAATCAGAACTGCTCAACTACATGTGACCCTACCGAAGTCAATACGCACCGTGGTGTATTAGAGGGAAATCAGAAGGCTTAAAAATGGATTTCAAAGAGCTAATAGCTAAAGATGTAGAAATAAACATGCAATTCTTCCTGTTTTCAAAAACAGGAAGCCTGTGAAAGAATCTGTGGGTCCATTGCATCGTCGGGGTCAAAGGGACTAATTAAGAAAAATAAGGCCATAGCTGAGAAATTAAATTATTTCTTTGCATCAGGATGTGGAGGGAGATATCTACCCAGATTTGCTCTTTCCTGATAATAAACACGAGAGACTTTTAGAGATCGAGGTATCAGAAGAAAAAGAATTTGCTGGAGCAAATTTATAAGTTTAAAAACCAGGAAGTCACCAGGCCCACGTGGTCTGCTCAAGAGTTCTGAGGGAGCTGCGCTTCTAACAAAAATATGCACACACTCCTTAAAACCAACCACTGCTCCTGCGGCGTGGAGAACCCGTCTGGTGTACCCATACTGGGGAAAAAAGCCTGTAAGGGTGGTCCAGGGAATTGTAGACCAGCAAGCATCACAGCTATACCTGGCGGCTGGGTGTGGTGCTGCAATCTCTCCTGCCCCAGGCGCTCCCTGACCTTACTTGGTGGGTCTTCCGGGGCTCGGTCTTCCAGAGATCAGTCCTCCAGAACAAGTCACACAGGCTAAAATGGATGATCCCTTTCCGAGGAAATAAAAGCCCGGCTGAAAGTCTAAACAAACATCCAGACAAATGTTTCTTCTCTTCCTTTTGTCGTAGTCTTCAGCCTGCTTTCTGGGCTCAGTTCTTGGCCCCTTCTGGGCTAACTCTGAGTCCTTCCCTGCCCTGTTACAGAGCACCTGAGCCCGGGCTGCCTTCCTGGGAGTCCCTCCCGCCCACAGTCCACCGCTCGCTGAAGTTCCCTGTGCTTTGCCCCTACTCCTGGGCCCTGCAGAGTTCTTCTTGGCTCCTTAACTGAGCACTTCTCCCAGGGAGACTCTGACCTTGGATACTCTTCCTCTGCCCAGGTTCTCACTGCCTCAGCTCTCCAGTCAGCAAGTTCAATTCCCTTCCAGGGTATCACAGAGTTCAACACAAGGTCAGCCCTTGCCAGGGTCTTCAGTCCGGTCTCTGGGCCCTTTTAACGCTCAGGCGTCTCACCAAGCTTTGTCATAGAATCATAGAAGATTAGGGTTGGAAGAGACCTCAGGAGGTCATCTAGTCCAACCCCCTAAAGCAGGACCAATCCCCAACCAAATCATCCCAGCCAGGGCTTTGTCAAGCCGGGCCTTAAAAGCCTCTAAAGGATGGAGATTCCCTAGGTAACCCATTCCTTGTCCACTTCTTGCAGCTGAGGGCACTTTGCCAGTGGTGGGTGGGGGAACCCGGGCCCGCCCAGTACTCCGGGTCCCAACCTAGGGATCCTGTAAATAGCAGCCCCATACTGCTTCCTTCAGTTTTCTGCTGCTGTTCCCTGGGTCCTTTCCCATGTCGCCTCTTTCTCCTCACCCTGACCTCAGGCCGGAAGTTCTCAAATCTTCCTCCTCCCTGCTGAATGCAACTTGCAAGTACCATTGGAACCCATCCTCTGGGTCTCTCCGTGAGTGTCTTTGGCCAGGCACAACCACCCTTCCTAGCCCCTCTGGACGCGGTCACGAACTGACCGGCTCAGCCCCTGCAGCTCCGTTTATCTGAGCCTGCTGGGCTCTGTTTGGCTGCTTCTGTACAGCCTCTCCAGTCGGGACTGTGGGACCCACCTTCACGGCTCCTTTCCTGCGGCAGGATGTGGTAGGACCCTGGGGCCTCCAGTGGGGGGGTCTCGCCGGGCCAGGTGCAGCCCATCACACCAGTCCTGTACTTTGCAGGGTTCTAACGAGCCGGTATCAACTCCTGAAAGGGGGCTGGATATCACTTTAGAGAGCTCATCCAGGACCTCTGCTCAGTGTGCACCTGCAGCCAACAAAGCGAACCAGGATGCGGGTGCATAAAGACTGAGATGGTGAAGAATATGGAGAATATTTGAATGCCTTTATGTAAAGCAATGGCTTTAGTGTGTACAGTAATAATGCTACTTGCCTCTTACCAGTAGATAAGAGATCAGCTGCATCAGTAGCTCGCAGAGCCCTTTACACAGGAGATAAGCATCCTTATCTCCATTGTACAGTTAGGGAAACCGAGGCACGGGGCGGTAGTGACTTGTCCATGATCATCCAGCAGGCTAGTGGCTCAGCTGGAAATACTGAGTTCCAGGCCAGTGCTCTATCCACTAGACCACACTGCCTCTCGGTACTGGGCACCCTATCTCAAGGGATATTACGGCATAAGAACAGCCATACTGGGTCATACCAAAGGTCTATCTTGCCTGGTATCCTGTCTTCCAACAGTGGCCAATGCCAGGTGCCCCAGAGGGAATGAACAGAACAGGGAATCACTGAGTGATCCATCCCCTGTCGCCCATTCCCAGCTTCTGGCAAACAGAGGCCAGGGACACCATCCCTGCCCATCCTGGCTAATAGCCATTGATGGATCTATCCTCCATGAACTTACCTAGTTCCTTTTTGAACCCTTTTAGTATCTTGGCCTTCACGACATCCTCTGGCAAGGAGTTCCAGAGGTTCACTGTGCGTTGTGTAAAGAAACACTTCCTTTTATTTGTTTTAAACCTGCTGCCTATTGATTTCATTTGGTTACCCGTAGTTCTTGTGTTATGAGAAGGAGTAAATAACACTTTCTTATTTACTTTCTCCACACCAGTCATGCACTAGAGGGTATTCAGAGAAGAGTAGTGAGAATGATCCAGGGCCTGGAAAAAAACTCCCATGAAGAGAGATTGGAAAGGTTGAAATTGTTACCTTAGAAAGGAGACTAATAAGGGGGGAACAAAAGAATCATAGAATATTAGGGTTGGAAGAGAACTCAGGAGGTCATCTAGTCCAACCCCCTGCTCAAAGCAGGACCAATCCCCAACCAAATCATCCCAGCCAGGGCTTTGTTAAGCTGGGCCTTAAAAACCTCTAAGGATGGAGTTTCCACCACCTCCTTAGGTAACCCATTCCAGTGCTTCACCGCCCTCCTAGTGAAATAGTGTTTCCTAATATCCAACCTAGACCTCCCCCACTGCAACTTGAGACCATTACTCCTTGTTCTGTTATCTGGTACTACTGAGAACAGTCTAGATCCATCCTCTTTGGAACCCCCTTTCAGTTAGTTGAAAGCAGCAGTCAAATCCCCCTCATTCTTCTCTTCCGCAGACTAAATAACCCCAGTTCCCTCAGCCTCTCCTCATAAGTCATGTGCTCCGGCCCTCTAATCATTGAGTCTATGAAATACTGAATGGTCTAGAGATGGGAGATGCGGCACTTTGGTTCTCCTTGGCTCATAACACAAGAACAAGAGACATTCAATGAAATTAAAAGGTGGGAAATTCAAAGCCAATAGACGGAAATACTTTTTCACACAGTATGTGATTAAACTATGGAACTCACTGCCACTGGAAGGCATTGAAGCCAAGAACTTAATAAGATGCAAGAAGGGATTGGACATTTATACGGAGATCAGGAATATCCAGAATTATAATTATTTATGATAAAATATTGTGGAAGAGAGATTTAACCTCCTGTTTCAGGGCTTAAGACAATCTCTGTATTAGGATGAGGAGACCTAATGTGTGGGGCAGATTACCCCACATCTGCTACTATGGGGTTCTTATTCCTTCCTCTGAAGCAGCTGGTGCAGGCCACTATCAGAGACTGAAGACTGGATTAGATGGGCTATCAGTCTAATCTGGTCTGGCAATTCACATGTCATAAGCCCTATACTGCTAACAGTTAAGGGGGATTTTCCTTTAGATCAGCTACTAGGGGCCTCCTCTGCTGTTGGGGCTGGAGGATCTGGCTCCCGTCTCTGCTGGCATGCTGTTTGGAGTGACCCTGGACTGCAGCAGAGTGAGCCTGAAGCCTGAAATGAGCACAGAATAGCATTTTTGTTACCGGTTCATCTCGAGCAAACATCTTTGGGTTCCTTGAAGGAATGTGTCAAGCGTGTGTTTATCTTGCCGTGGGCAAGGGGCCATTTTTCACATTCCCACCGGCTGTGTTAAATGCCTACAGTCGTTTCCTGCCCTATGTTCCCCCTGACCACGGCCGTGGGATTTTCTGAGCTCCAAACAGAGAAGTGTCCCTTTGGCAGAACCTTGCTTGAATCTCTACTGAGCTGGTGGGTCAAGGGGACCAAAGAAACCTGCATGTGGGATCTCCGGAGATGCGAGGGTTCCCGAGTAGAGTGGCCGAGGAAGAGCGGAACGGGACAGGCTGCCGATTGCTGATGGGGCACTCTGCCATGGGGCTTCATACTCGCCAGGGGCAGCGGCAGCTTGCTGGGAGGAATCTATTGTTACAGCTCCCCTAAGCACCCGAGTCCCATTTGCAGCAGAATGTGCCGTCACTGTGTAGGGCAGCATCTGTCTGATGCTGGGTGCAAGATCTACATGATCTGATCCAATCCGGCGCCTATCCCACTGGCATGTCACTGCAGTGTCGCCAGCTCTCGCGACTTTATCATTCGTCTTGTGAGATCTGGTGTCTTTCTTAAAGCCCCAGCTCCTGGAGGAATGAGAATCTGGGCTTTCACTGGGAAAAAGCGAAGTCAGTTTCAAGCCATTGTTGCAGGGGAGAGCTTGGAACTGTGACCCCAGTGCCCCTGGAAGGTCCAAAAAAGAATCCGACAACTATTATTGTTTTTTAAAACTCATGATTTTGAAGCCAATCTTGCAATTTTGGGGGCCTGTTTCATGATTTCTGAATGCTTGGCGTTGGTGATGTAGTAGTTGTACCCCTGCCCGGTACTCTCTTAGGATTTCCAGGTGATTGGATACCCAGCATTTCCCTGTCCCCTCCTGCAGGAGGATCAAAGTGACCTGGAGAGCGGAGATCAGCAAGGGGAAACTCGGTGCCTAGACATGTAAAACCTTGTACTCCACTAAGAGGAAACCAACAGCCCAGACACTGATGGCAGGGACTTAACAAGGCTGCTGCCTCACATCCGTTCTCCTCTTGTGTCTCCTAGTGTCAAAAGGGTCGCGCCCCCCCCCTCCCCACGCTCTACTGCTGGTAATAGCTCACCTTACCTGATCACTCTCGTTACAGTGTGTACGGTAACGCCCATTGTTCCATGTTCTCTGTGTATATAAATCTCCCCACTGTATTTTCCACAGTATGCATCCGCTGAAGTGAGCTGTGGCTCACGAAAGTTTATGCTCCAGTAAATGGGTTAGTCTCTAAGGTGCCACGAGTCCTCCTGTTCTTTTTGCGGGTACGGACTGACACGGCTGCTGCTCTGACACCTGTTTCTCATGTGGCAGCGTTGCCCCAAGGTAGGTGGGGCTCTGCCTCTGGGCGATTCGGAGCGGGATCTCCAGTGACTGAAAGGCTGAGAGATGCTCGCCCAATCTTGGTGGCACTGGTGTAAATCCACAGGAACCACTTTGACTTTCGTGGGATCTGCCTGATTTATACCAGCGTAACTGTGGACAGAACCTGCCCCACTGCTCTGGGAAGGTGAGCCTCTGAGTTCATTAGAAAGGGCTGAAGGTACCTTCAAACCACCTGTATTTGTGCCAGCTCAGGGGAGGGGCCTGGGCCTTCCGCTGGGTCTTTCTCCTGCTGATCACCACAGTCTGTGTTTGACTCGTGGGACGATGCACATTACAAAGGCTAAAAGGTTCTTAGTGCCAGGGCGTGAGTTCTGTACACATGCCAGCTGCAGCTGCTGCTGGGGTGAGATGGAAGGGGAGAATTGGAACACGCCAGCCAGGCGCCAATGGTTCCCTGAGGCTTTCCTACAAACCGGGCAATGCTTTGCTGGCTGTTTTGACTGGGTTTTAGAGGCAAACCGATTTCTCTCCTATTATGCAGCAGCTTGTTCCAGGCCAGGATCCAGGATGGCTAGAGCACAAGTCAAAAGAACTGGGGCTTTGATTCCAGTGGACGTGTCACTCTCGTGGAGCGTTCCCCATGGGGGAGCTTTATTTTCGGTGATTTCCACCATGGGTCCAGGGGAGTGGGGTGGAATGCCAGGTACATTGCTGGGGTTCAACTGCCCCATGCCAATGGCTCCTGCTAAGGGGGTTGGGGGTGCAGTTCAACTGCCCATTCTCAGAGACCCCCCCCCAAGTAGCCTCCACCCAGCTGAGGTGCTGAAATTCACACCAGGCTGGCTGAGGTCGTGTGCATCACAAGGATCACACCCTGCCTAGGCTTGGTCACATGATCCTCCCCCACACACGTGGAGTTTGACCCAAGCCAGAACGCTTCGTTGCAGATTGTACCTGCTTAGATCCAGGGCCCCCGTCCCTGCAGACCCCGAGAGGGGAGCCGAGCGGTTGCTCCCAGGTTCACGTGCAGCAGTGGGGAAGATTGCACCTGCCTCAAGGTGCTGATGGTGGCTGCGGGAAAAGGCGTGTGACACCTGTACTTTGCAAAGCGGAGGAGGAGGTGCTGGTCAGGCGCCCGTGCCTGCCCTGGTGCTGGAGGTGGGGAAGCAGGGGGTGAGGCTAGGGCAGGGATGGGGGGGTCTCTCTCAATCTCAGGGGGTTTGCTGCTGATACAGCTGACCAATGATGTTACCTTCTTGCACTGCCATCTATGCAAGAGCCCTCCACCTGCCCAGGGGCCAGAGATCCAGCAGGAACTAGGGGAAGATGGTCCAGGGGCTGGAGGGTCTGACTGCAGCGGGGAGAGAGAGAGCTTGGTTGGCCTGGCTGGGCCCAGCGTCAGCAAGGGGAGGGGGCAGGACCAGGAGCAAGGGGGTGAGAATGAACAAAGGGGGATTTAGGTCGGGTCTCGGGGCAAACTCACTGACCACGAGAATCTGGGAGCATCAACGTCTTCCCAGCAAGAGCTTTCCCCTGCCGTTCAGCCCATGTTTCTCATTGCTCATTCCCTCCCATTGGCCCCAACTCCATTCAGACACTTCTGGCAATGACAGAAATTGGGGTCTCTGTAGGGGAGCAGTAAACGAGTTGAGTGTTCCTCAGCCGGTTCTTGGGGTGAGGTGGTTTGAAAGCAAACAGCATTTCCCTGCTAGGGCTGGCTCTGGAGTGACCCCTGATGCAGCTCCAGGTGCGTCCTCTGCTCTGCTCACATCCAGGCCCGGACCCATTTCCCGGGCATGGCACAAAGGGGCTGTGGTGCTGGAGGGCATGAGGCAAGATGGAAAGGCCAGGTCGAGACTGGTGGTGAGCAGTAAGGATCCCATGGGCCTTTGGCAAGTGTTCAGTGTTAGCTCTGGTGACCATCCTCCATTGGATCACCTGAGCTTCCCTTCCTGTCCTAAAGAGCTGGGTAGCCCTGATAAGCAGCTGCCTCATCCCACCCTAAGGATGGACAAAGTGACATATATGGATAGAGAACAAAGCCTGGGCAGGATCTTCCCGGATGCAAGACACTATAGAAAGGTATGTGCTCCCCTTACAGAAGCGGGACCTTTTGTGTACTACACTAGCCTGCATCTAGCCACCTAACCCCCTCACCTTCCCCGACAGCGGGGCTAGAACTCAAATCCCCCACCTCAAAAGAACAACTCCCTTCTCCTGGAGCTAGAGGAACCATCTCCATTTGCAACTAGCACTGTAGGGCCTATGACACACAGTTGAGCAGTTCTGATTCCATCCAGGAGAGGGCAGCGGTGCACCGTAGCTAGCTTCTTGCAACATTATCATCACGTCTGCTTCTGGAAAAGGAGGATGGGCAATTGGAGAGGGTGCAGAGAAGAGCCACAAAAATGATTCGGGGGCTGGAGAAAATGCCTGACAGCGAGAGACTTAAAGATGTTGAACTTATCGAAAGGCTAGAGAAGTGCCTCAATTATGGCGTATAAGTCCCTTCCTGGGCAGAAAAAACCCGGGTACCAAAGCACTCTTTAATCTAGTAGAGAAAGGCATAACAAGAACCATGAGCGGAAGCCAGGCAACTTCAAATTAGAATTAAGGCCCAGTGTTTTACCAGTGAGGGTGATTCACTGTTGGAACAACCCCCCAAGGGCAGTGGTGGATTCTCTTTCTCTTGGTGTCTTCGGACCCAAATGGCTGCCTTTCTGGAAGTGATGCGTTAGCCAAAAGCAAGTTCTTCTTCGGATGCTTGCTCAGGCCCATTCCAAGGAGGCATGTGTGCCCCGCGTGCACAGTAGCTGGAAGGTTTCTCCCCTATGGTACCAGTTGGGTCGGTCCAGGCGCCCCCTGGGGTCGCACCTTCATGGAGACGCATATAGGGCTCTGCTGACCCCCCGCCTCTTCCGTTCCTTCTTACTGCCCATGACGGTCGTTGGCGCGCTCTCTCTCTCGTTCTCGCCTCAAGCGATCCTTTAGTGAACTCTTCGTTTTAATCTGTAAATAGTTAAAAAGGTTGTCAGTAGTTTTTAGTGGTAGTCCAGTTCTTAATTACAATCCCCATCCCGGGGTTCCCTACCTCGTTCCCCTTCTTTTCCCCGAGACCGGGGCATGCCTCGGTCTCAAGGGTTTATGCTGGGTGGGGTTTGCCAGAAACCTATTAAAAAGCAAACAAACCAACCGGACTGAAGGGCCTTCTGCTGTCGCCCTAAAGAGTTTCTTTGTGGCTCACATCCTGCAGCCGAACACGCTCTCACTTGGCAAAGATGCACTGACAGCGTACTCCACGGGGATGCATTCGGCAGAGCAGCGCATCAATCCGTGAATCGGGGAGCTCTGACCCCTCCTCCTAGAAACTGGTTGGGAGCCGCCTACTTGGAATCAATGTGAGCAAGCACTCGAAGAAGAAAAACTGGTGACCTGCCTCTCGTAACTGTTGTTCTTCGAGATGTGTTGCTCACGTCCGATCCAAGACCCACCCGCCTCCCTCTGTGTCAGAGCAAAGCCGGTAAGAAGGAACTGAAGAGGTGGTGGGTCGGCAGGGCCCTTTATGCAGCGCCATGAAGGTGCGACCCTAGGGGGCACCTGGATCGGCCTGACAGGTACCGCTAGGGGAAAAACCGTCCGGTGACTGTACACGTGGCGTGCACACGCCTCCTTGGAATGGACCTGAGCAACACAAAACTGGGTTGTGTTGGCCTCGGTACAGGGGCAGCTGGGTGGAGGGTGTAAGGGCTGGTGTGATACAGGAGGTCAGAGCAGAGGATGGAATGATCTCTCCTGGCCTTAACATCTCTGAATCTCTTGGGGTTTGTTGTACTGTCCATCACCGTGGTATCTGAGCATCTTGGGTGCCCTCCGTGCCTGATGCTCACTGCTCCCAGGAGCTGTGTGCTGTTGTTGAACCCCAAGGGTTTGTTGGGGGAGGGAGTTGGGAAAAATGGGGGGGTCTGTAGCATTTCCCTTCCCCCCAGTTTATTCAGCTAGCAGGAGCGTAGTCAGTAGCTCAATGCAGCCTTGGCAGCTCTCTGGGAGCAGCCAGTTGTAATTTACACAAACAAAAATAAACTAATTGTCATGTGAAATTTACATAAAAGAAAAAAAGCCCAGCGTGACTGACAGTCCTTGAGACGTGTATAATATAAAGAAACCTGCCCTGAGCACCCCCTGCTCCTCCTCCCCCCACCAGTGCTAATGGCCCTTCTACCCATCTCCTCTGGCCCTGCCCCAAGACGATATGCAATAGACTGAATAGCATGGGGGTTAAGGGCGGAGTTTTAATGCACAAACCCTGTTTAATAGACTGTTAACAAACTGGTGGCGTGTGCCGAGCGAGATCCGGGCGTTAATACGCAGCTCTGAGAACTTCACAGCCAACAACAAATTTAATCTTGCAGCCTCCCCCAGCTGATGGGAGATAAACTCACTCCCTCTTTTGCAGAGAGGGAAACTGAGGCACAGAGGGGTGTCACTTATAGAACCAGGGTTAGAATCTACATCTCCTGCTGTAAACAATGGTGCCTCCTCTCTGACAGATGCTTTGGGAGTGGTGGCTTCCGGTCCAAGGACCAAGAGTTTGGCTTCCAACCTGGACTGAGTGCTTACGAAAGGTTGGAATGGGGTGGATGGTGCAGGTTCGAGTCAGGTACGCTACAAGGCAGGCCCTCTGTACTCTTCTCCCCCCATAGATAGTTCTGCTGATGCATCTCAGCCCGGACCCACAGCCCCCCTGCTCTTCTAGTGCTGGGCTCCTCCAGCCTGGGGCTTCTGGTGAACAGAGACCCCTCAGCATATCGCACTGCTGCAGACTTCTGGGATGGGAGCCAACGTCTCATAGGGAGTAGGCTGAGAACCGCAAACTCATTTCACAGCCCTAGCCTCCAGAAACAGCAGATCAGTGAATTAGCTCACTGGGTCCAAGCTTTGCAAAGTCAGGTGTGCCTGCGGGAGTGTTGGCATGTACCAACGGGTGGAGGACAGGTTTGCTGCTGCTTCTGGAACCCCATTCTCTTCCCTGCCGCTGCAATGAAGGGGTGGGGGAGGTGGGGTGCTCACAGCTAGCGTGTGCTCACATCCACAGCAAACCCCTCTGTGTTCAGAGGGTCACAGTTAGAGATTGATTTGGCCATTAGAGTGCTGGTCAGTCTAGATCCCATAGGGTGTCCTCCTGGGAGCTCAGCGTCCCCTGTGGCCCCTCTGAGCTTTGCCCACCTGCTCCCCCGTCACCTCAGGCCCCGCTCCATTGATCTGGGTCCCAACCAATGCAGCCCGAGATCCACCTCCTCCTGCCCCAGTCCCATCCCCCATCCTCTCCCCTTCTACCAGGGCAACTTTGGCCTGCTCTCTTCCCGCCCCACAGCTCACCTGCGTTGGCAGGGACTATGGGGATTTTCTGTAGAGGACCTTGTCTGCCCTTGCCCCCAGACACTAAACGAGCAGGCTCCCCAAGCTGTTAGCCTCACCTAAGTGGCAGTTTCCAGCCAGGCCCAGAGGGCTCACAACCTGAAGACATCAATAGGAACAAAGATTGGGTCTGGAGCTGGCTGTATTTAGGGGGTCTGGAGGTGGGGGGGATCAGAGCGTCGGGGATACCAGCATGTTTACCCCCTGTCATTGGAAAGAAGGGAGAGGTGGGCAGGGATCTTTACATTCATCTCTGAGCAGAGGGTGCAAGTTCTCTCCCCTACCCCATGCCTTGTGGAAGATGGGAGTGCCTAGAATTAAGAGCCTGTCTGGTGGCCGGGATGTTTATTTGTAGTATCTTATTTGACCACTAGAGGTCTCTGTGTGCTGTAGAGAGCGCCAGACAAGGTGTGGTCACTGGTAAACAAAGGAGACAAAGCTGAGACTCGAGCTATGGGGAACCTACACTCCCATCTACCCCGCTGCTCTCATTTCTCACTGGTCCCCTTTCTGTCCTTCCCGTCTCAGTGCTTTTGTTCACACTGCGCCCCCTGCTGTGTCTGGCAGTTCCTCCCCAGCCTGGTTGTCTGGGCACCTTCTCTCTCACTCAGATCCCACTTCCAAGCTCACCCCCTAGCATTGTTCGCAAACACTCCCCACCCTCAGAGAGAATGAGGCTGGTAGGGAGATGGGCTCAGCTAGAGGCTTCCTCTGGGTCTCCCCGTGCATCTGGCTTGGCCTGCGTCTGTCTGTTGCGCCTGGGGCCTCATTAGGGCAGGCTGTGACGCTTCCCGGGGGCACCCAGGGCTGAGAGGCACCTCACTTTCTCCAGCCCTTAGCGTGAGGAAGCCTTGTCTATGCCAGCCAGTGGTCAGCTCCCTGACTTCCCTGGCCATGGGCAACACAAGCGCTCGCAGGCTGTTCTGTTACTTTGCAGGTCAGCGATAGGCACGCTCCCACCCTCGGAAGGTCTGCCTGGATTGTCCAGCCCCCGGCGCACTGGGCACTCACAGCATTCACAGCTCTGCTGCTTCCAAAGAACCAGGGCTGCCCAGCCTACCCGTTCCAGCTCAGCTGCTCGCTCTGCTTACCACGCAGCACTAAGGTATGTTTACAGTGAAATCACACGTACGTTTATTTAACAAAGCACAAGAGGTTCAAGTAGTAGCAAGTACAAGTGTTGGAAACAAACGGTTACATATCAAATAAAATCCTAACCTGCCTGCTAGAGCCTAGACTTGCTTAACAAGATGCTCTCATGTCTAATAACGTGTCGCTCACCCAAGATCCCTGCAGTGGTTTACAGCCAGCCTTGGCTGTGACCCTCCTTTCATGAGACACACATACTGCTAGTTTGCCTCCTAGGTGAAAGATCTAGTGTTTCACTTTGTTCTCCCAGAACAATTCTCTGTCTTTATTCATGTGCAGGGCACCACCCTGCCAACTTGCTTCCAG